>NW_011888818.1:6903622-6918692 GCF_000151845.1 Pteropus vampyrus
GTTTACTAATTAAATTCAACAGTTCTTCCTCTGAAATTGAAGCTGGTTTCACAATTGTCTCACTGTTGATTCCTATAAGAAAATTTCTAGATTAAAAAACATTGAGGTATTTAATGAGCAATGCTATGTTGCCTGCCACGGTCTTCTACAACTGAGGTTTGTTATTATCACACCTACTCTGGTAGCTGAAAAGCTTGAATCAGCTCAGAAGGAACCTAAAACAGCAACTTCACAAATATATACATTAGAGAATGCCAGCTTGACATTTTCTGTACATTACGCAATCCTCGTTAACCTCATTTTACAGAAAGGAGACAGGCACAACAAAACTGAAACACAAGCCAGCTAGTGACAAAGCCAGTCTTTCCAGTCCCAAAGTCCCTGTTCTTTCCACTATATCAATGTCTTAGAAAGCCATGGCTTGCTATTTTCTAGAGGTTCTAAAGGTGTCCAATGAAAAGGGCAGGAAGTCTCAATCTTTAGTAATAAAGAACAGGGTATACCAAGAGCTCATGGTCTAGTAACACTGGCCAGCCATGCCAGTGCATTTGCAGCCCTTCAGAAGGGCAGAGCACCTGGTGCTCAGACTACTGACCCACAGACAAGCCCACCCACCTCTGGTCCACTGCCAGTCTGTAGTACAGTGAGACCTAGAACACAAACTTCCCATTGCCCAGCCCTATGCCTTCTGAATTCAAAACTCCAACCACTTCTAAACTGCAGAATTTCATTGGCTTTGGAATCAATCGGTAAGGAAATCAAAAGCTATTTCCCAGAAGTCGGAGTCATTAATCTTCTTCGAATCTATGACTGTGTCCTAGGTTACATTGCTGAAGTCTCCTAATCTTCTCCCACTAACACTTTGTTGCCTTAAACTGCAAGTGCTCAAACACTATAGTCAGAGACGCTCATCAGTCAGTAGATGTCAACTGTGTTCAAGGCCACCTGTCTGTCCAATGCCAAGACTAAGAATGATAGGCAAAGATACGATAAACTAAGAATTTAGCTTACATTTCAAAAGACACCAAAAATAGAAAGCATATTCCTTCTGTCCTAGTCTACTCCCCAATAGATACAGCCTGATTTCATTAGGACAAAGTTTTGGCTACAGCTCAATCACATTAGCCTCTTCTGCTTGGGTTTCTAATCAGAAAAAAAAAAAAAAAGGAATAATAAATTACAATGAAGTTGGCCTCAGATAAGCCTCAATTTAACAGCAGTCGGGATCTGGGAGTGACACGTACCCACATCTGCAGCGGCCCTGGTTTTGTTGAGGACGTAGGAATGACTTGCAGGATTCTCGCCAACCAGAACCACACTCAGGTGCGGCCGTTTGTTGCCCGATGCCACCCACTCTTCCACCTCCTGCCGCACTTCCTGCTTGATCTGCTGGGCAAGCTTCCTTCCAGAAATAACAACAGCTTCATTTCTGCAGAAGGCAACAGAGTCACAAAACCAATACAAGCTTGAATTTTTGTAAAAAGTAAATTTCAGACTATAAAAAAGTGTTATTAAATACCCAAAACCTTAGGAGTCGGAGGAGAGGGAATTGGAGGAAAATGGTCAAAAGATACAAACTTCCAGTTATAAGATAAATAAGTACCAGGAATGTAATGTACAACATGATGACTACAGCTAACACTGCTGTATGATATACAGGAAAGTTAAGAAAGTTCTCATCACAAGAAATTCTATTGTCTTTTTACTGTTATCTATATGAGATGACAGTCAATTAAACCTATTGTGGTAATCATGTCACAATATATGTAAATCAAACCATGCTGTACACCTTAAACTCATACAGTGATGTATGTCAATTATTTCTCAATAACGCTGGGGGGAAAAAAAGAAAAAAATACCTAAAACTGAAAGTTTAGGTTAAAATACATGGTGCCTAATCTGAGGGACAACTGAAACCTGAAGGTCAAGTTGAAAGTGTCCAGTTGCATGTTTAGAAGGATAAAGTTCATTGAAACAGTTACTATCATTAATCTGAAGCTTGGAAATTTTAAGTAATTGACAGCTAGTATTTGACAAAGCTGGGTCTCATCCAGCCTGTCTGAATCCAGAGTCTGGGCTCTTAATGCCATACCATTCTTCCTCCTGATCACTGACAAATTGAGAGGCAAAAAATAAAAAAGACTTCCATTGTTTTAATGTGCATTGTTTTATTTGACCCCTCACCAATAAGAGGTTAAATAGTTTTTCTTGTATGCTAATATACCATTTGTAGTATGTGTTTTGCCTGTGTTGTTAGCATCCAGTCATATGACAGAGATAATAGCAGTCAGGTTAATGGTAGAGTAAGATGAGCAAACTGGCTGTTGCGGGTGGGGCAATGAGGAAACTCAAGATCTGGAGGAAACTCCAATTACCAAAACCATGTTCAGATCTCTGAAAGGCTATCTCTTCCCATCAAGAACTGGTTAGGTAGCTCTTCCTGGATTCCAGTATGGAAGATTCCTGATTTTCATATTCCTACACAAATACTTTCAATAAAGTTCTCATTACTTAAAGTAAGATAAGCATCTGCTCCTTAAGCAAAAAGATGTCTCTCAAAACAAGTCTTTCCCTTTAGATTTGTGTCATGAGGAATGCTCCAACCTCAAGACCATTAAAATGTACAATTGTTTGAAACATTGAAACAATCTGTTTCCCCTTATGATACATATTTAATTCTCAAGAATAACATCCAGGTACTGATGTCTTATATGGTTAGACATGATTAATTCTTTTAAAGTTTTAACACTCTTTAAGCCTAAATGCCTGCTTTTTATTCGCATTACAATTAAATATCTACTTTAAACCAAATCTCAATGTCTTAGATATAATGCAGTAATTTTATATATAAACCTTATATTAATCTATATTTGCATCTTGTGAGGTATTAAGAAGATATAATTTTACAGCAAACCAAATACTTTTACCCAGATTTTATGTAATGATACTAGCATAGCACAAAATAACAGCATTTCCTGTACACCCATGGTACATTAAGAAATTGAAAACATATTAATATTTACAAATCAATTTCAGAATTTGAGTTGAAGGGGACTTCATTAAAAGGACTTTGCTGATACAAATACCCCTGGAAAAATTCCTGATCTATATCAGTACCAGGAATACCCACTTCAGGCCAGAAATACATTCCCAATCCTAGAATACTATAGAGTGAAACGCTACTTACAGAGGGCTCAGGACATGCATTTATATTGAATGAAATAACACATATAAAGTTCCAGGCATATATATTCAATAAAAATTAACTTCTTACTCTGTTGGTTAGATTTATATCCACACACATACACATGTACCCTTAATATATGATAGATACGTTTCACGCATACATGCATACATATTCTTAATATGTAATAGATACATTTATCTATTTATACATAAGGAGATATCAGTGAGAAGGACTTAGCTTGCACTTCATTAAAAAGTTCCTTTTGAAGGCAATAAGCTTGGAAAAAATGGAAGCAGCACATTTGTGCGAAGAATGATACACTAAAGTTAAGGACACAGGGTTCTGGGAGAACTCAGTGTTCCAAGTCCCAAAGGCAGGTTCTGAATGTTATGCCAATTTGCTTTAAAAAAAAAAAAAAAAAACCACTGTCAAAAGAACCAAAAAAAAAAAAAAAAAGCCACAATGCACTGTGCCTGCATATCTCTCATGACGTAACTGTTTTAGCCCTCCCTCTGCATACCACAACTCTGCAATGTGAAACAGTCCCACAAGTGAGTCACCACCTAATTTCCCATCGCCTCTTTTGCTAAAGGACAAACTACTACCCCCAAACAGAAACACAAACTCAGCTCAGTCCCACAGGAATCCAAAATGTATAAACTATATTAGCTAATATTTATTTCATAATTAAATGCTTTCACAGATGTGTTTAGAAAATTTTCCATTAAAATTATGAACAACTAAAAAGAAGTCAAAAGGACTATTCGAATAAAGTTCAAAACTAAAATCCAAGTCAGTAGCATCTTCACTTTCCTCCTAATTCAACAGCTTACAGTACTGTGATTTTCCACAAAAAAATTAATATCAGGTGCATTTTACAATTTATGAGTGTCATTTTAGGAAGAGTTCTGTTATCCACTAAATAACAGGAACAAAAATGAGTGAAGACAGATACAAAAGGGGATGGAACTAACATCTATTAAATATTAGGTATTTTGCTAAGATTTTTGCATGTTCTCAGTTACTTTGCAGCTCTTATAATAACCCTGTTATGTAGAAGGGGAAAGTGAGGACAGAAACAATATATAAACACAAACCTCTGCCGCCAAAGTCCATTTTCCCCTATACAGCCCATTGTCTCTAAGCATGACTTTATGTTCCTGAAACCCTCTTTCCTACTGCCCCCCAAAAAGGAATATGTGTAGACTCGTATTTTTTAAAATATTATTTTACCAGCCAGCAGTAATCAAAGCAATGCGACGTAATGATAAATACCAATCATAGTATTGCCTTCAGACACGTGGAAGTCTAATTGCTCCTTCAGAAAGGCAAGTAAAAGGAAAGCATTTGTTACTGCAGAGAAAGCAAACTGGTCCAGTTCTTCAGGTAACGAATTAGAGGATCTTTTATAAATTTCTTTTCAATCATGAAACGCACATGTGGCCAGCACTCAGGAAGGGAGGAAAAGGGGAAAGGACAGCAATGAGAGACGGGACTGAAAAGGCAGGTCATGGTGGTCGGACCAAGAAAAGCCTTGCATGTCCCCTCCCAAGTCTTCTTTCAAGAACGCATTAATCCTCATTCTGTGCTTCAATAGCACCTTGGCGATGTCTCTAATAACATTTTTACAGCGTGGAGATTACACGTGTGTTTTGTCCCCCGACAGGTAGGTGAGTTTCACTAAGCAAGTTTTTATCATCTGTGAATTTGCACAGTGTCTGGATGAAAGGAGGAGCTGCTGTTACAAGGCTTAGATCTCCGACAATACAAATGCTCTAAAGATGGAAGGAAGAGTGCTCACAGCCTTCCCCGCCCCCCGCCAAAACGACACTTCGATGTAGGTTTAAGAACGAGAGTTTGAATAAGAAAGATCAGGAAAAACTTATTACCTCCCTATAGAAACACAGCTTTCTTTCTCCTACTCCCGGGTATTTATCACCTCAATTTACTCAGCCTGGCACTGACCAGCTCTGGGTGGGCTGCAGTCAAAGCTCTGGTGACCACGGCACATTTATTCTCTTAGGAGGGAAAGGGGCAGCGTGAAGAGCAACGCAAACCACACCCACCTCGGGGAGGAGGAGGGAAATGCGGGGACCCGGGGAGCAAGCAGTCTCCGGAATTTCATCAGAATGCCCCAACCCCCTCCGCCGCTAGGATCGCGGGCAAGGAACGTTCGCCGAAGGCTGCTCATTCCAGAACCCTTACCCGCGCTCCTCAAAGTGGCCACTCCACTTTCCGCAAGCCGACTCTCGCCTCACCGCCAAGGGCGGCCGGCACACTATGGCCCGTAACCTCTGTTATGTTCTCGTAAGTCAGGGCGCCCCAGAGCCCGCCAGTGCCTTTGCTTCGCACCCGGGGCCCCGTCCCGCCCGCCCGCGGACGAGTCACGCGACAAGGCGATGCCCGGAGCCTGAGGGAGGCCCGCTCCATCCAAAAGGAAGGCTCCTGGGAAACGCTACCCCGCCCAGCGAGCGCCCAAGTCTCCAGTTGCGGCCGCGCTCGGCTGCCACGTCGCCGGGCCACACCCCTCTCGGTGGCCACCACCGCCTGGGACGCAGACGCTCAGGAAGAAAATCCCTCAGGGTCCCTCGGGAGCCCAGGCGGCCCGCCAGCGCTCGGTTCTTCTCGGCTTTCCGCGCTGATCTAGCTCCCGATCCTCTTACCGAACTGCCGAGAGGTGGAAAGGACGGTGGTAGAGGCGGGAGTTCTGTGCGGGCCGGAGCAGCCGGGAGGCCAACGTGGACACGAGGGAAGCAGCAGCCATAGCCTGCTCAGGTGTCGGTGCTAGGAGCAAAGCGCGCGCGCGGGCCGCGCGGTTATACGGCTGGCGCGTGGCAGGCCCCGCCTCCCGCCGACATCCATTGGTCCCTATCCAGTAAAGCCCTGCTTGTGATTGGAGCAAGAAGGGCCCCAGAGCGAGGCCCTGGAAGCCTCAGAAGCCTCGGGAGCATGCGGTGATTGGCTGGGGAACGCAAGCTCCTGCCAGATGCAGCTGTTGTCACCGAGGGCTCGCCAGCATAAGCTAGTTTGTTCGTTCATGGCTTGAGCAAATATTAGCACCTACTGTGTGCCAGTCACTCTAAGGAGTGACTAAAAAGGTAGATAAAATACCAACTAATAAATGTAGAAGAATGTTGGAGTTAGAAAAGAACTATTTGGCAAATCATAGTAAAAATCGATTCAGAATTATCAATGGATGTCAAAACAACTGGGTGAAGTTGGATTTGGAACAAGATATTCACATCAAGTGCTCAGATCCTGCAAATAAAAATGCAAGACTCCCATCCATTTAAATTTGAATTTTAGATAAATAATTTGGGAGAAGGATCGTACTGATGCTAAAAAAAAGTATTTGTTGGTTATCGGAAAGTCAAATTAAATTGGGCTTCCTGTATTTTATCTGACTGCCCTATTTGTATAGTCTCAAAATATCTCTTCCACAAAATACATATTTTTAAAATTATTTTTTATTTTAAAACTTTTCCATTACAGTTGGCATACAATATTATATTAGTTTCACGAAACTAAGTGTACGCGAAATACATGTTAATAGTAAAGGTAAATTTGCACTCAAGAAGCTTGACAGTCATCACCTTAAACAAGTGATCAAAGTTACCATCAGTAATGGAATAGACACATATTGTGTGTTCCCTAGATATGATGCATTGAGGCAGAAGCATCACTTCCTAACTCTTAACAAGTCTGAAAATTGAATGAAGTCATTTTCCTAAACTATCGAGTTTCCTAAAAATTGTTCCTAATTTTGCTTTTACACATTGATAGGAGAGATGACAGACCTGAAATGTTAAAACAATTCAAGAAAAAGCCATATTTCTGAAATTTTGGAATATGCCAGTAGATCATAATCTAATCATGAAGAAAGATCAGACAAGCCCAAACTGAGAGATATTCCACAAGAAAAATAGCCTGTACTCTTTGAAAATGTCAGTCATGAAAGATAATGAGGAACTGTTCTAAAAGAGTATAGACATGACAATTAAATGTAATGTATGATTTCCAAACCAAAATAATTTTTTCTCTTTCTTTCATTTTTTTATTCTCTTTCTCGTTTGCTAAAAGGGCATTATAGGACAATCAACAAAATATTAATAATGTCTGTAGATCAGCTAATAGCATGGTTTCAGTGTTAAATTCCTGATTTACCTAGTCAAATTGTGGTTACATAAAAAAATGTCCTGGGGATGGCTTCATATTGTAGTGGTTAGCAAGTCTGCTTTGCACGCAGAAGGTCCTGGGTTTGTACCACGGGTGCGCCAGCCCCCCACCCCTACCCCGGGCAGGCCGGGCCCCCTGAGTACCCCTGGCGTGCCAGGCCCCCGGAGTGTGCCAGGCGTGCCAGGTCCGCACCCGGGTGCGCCAGGGGTTCGCCGGGCCCGCCAGGGGTTCGCCGGGCCCGCCAGGCCCGCCAAGGGTGCGCCAGGGGTTCGCCGGCTGCCACGAGTTCGCTGGGCCCGCCGGGCCCGCCAGGGGTTTGCCGGGCTCGCCAGGGGTTTGCCAGGCCTGCCAGGCCCGCACCCCAGGTGCACCAGGCCCCCCAGGTTCGCCAGGCCCGCCAGACCTGCCAGGCCCACACTGCAGGTGCGGCCAAGGGTTCACTGGGCCCGCCAGGGGTACGCCAGGGGTTCGCCGGTCACCAGGGGTTCGCCGGGCCTACCAAGCCCGGCAGGCCCACCAAGCCCATCAGGCCCACACCCTGAGTGCGCCAGGGGTTTGCCAGGCCCACCAGGGGTGTGCCAGGGGTTTGCCGGTCACCAGGGGTTCGCGGGCCCGCCAGGCTCGCACCCCAGTGAGCCAGGGGTTCGCCAGGCCCACCAGGCCCGCCAAGGGTTCGCCAGGCCCATCAGGCCCGCCAAGGGTTCGCCAGGCCCATCAGGCCCGCACTCCGGGTGCGCCAGGCGTTCGCCGGGCCCACCAGGCCCGCCAGGCTCGCCAGGTGCGCCACACCCGGGGTGCATGCCGCGAGTGTGTGGGAAGAGACGCCCCGCCTTCAGAGATCCAATTCTTAAGAGGAAATGGCAACATCCATGGGTCAGGGGTGGAAGGGGGTGGGGTTAAAGAGGGGAAAAAAGAAAATGTCCTTACTTATAGAGATAAAGGGGCATTACATTCAAATAGTTTCAAAAATATACGTACATAGAATATAATACGTAATATAAATATTAGTTTGTTGGGGCTGCCATAACAAAATACCACAGATTGGTTTGCTTAAACAAACAGAAATTTATTTTCCCCCAGTTTTGGAGGCTGGAAGTCCAAGATAAAGGTGTTGGCAGGTTTGTTTTCTCTTAAGACCTCTCTCCTTGCCTTACATATGGCTGCCCTCCCACATGGTCTTTTCTTTGTGGCAGTACACCTCTGATGTCTCTCTCTGTATGTCCTAATATTCTCTTCTTATATGGACACCAGTTAGATTGATTAGGACACACTTAAGATCTCATTTTAACCTTATTACCTTTTAAAGGCTCTATTTCCAAATACAGTCCTATTCTTAGGTACTGAAGGTTAGGGCTTCATATGAATTGGGGGGGGGCACAATTCGGTCTATAACAATGTATATACATAAAGAGAAACCGATAAAGCATATGACAAATGTAACATTAAAAACTGAGGAATTGGGTGAAGAATAGACAAACATTCTTTGAATTTTGCCTGCAATTTTTCTATGTCTGAAATTATTTCAAAAGACCAGTAAGATTTCTGCCCTCATGATGCTTGGGAATAAGGGAAACATACAATGAACCAGAAAAGAAACTAAGAAAAATAAACCCTCAAGATAGCAGTTGTGTAAGATTGTATAGGGTCAGAGAATGTCCTACAGAGGGAAAAGAATGAGATGTACCCAGATTTTGAAGCACCTAATCTTCTCACCATTCTACAATATTTTGGAAATTCTCTTTTCACAAAATGTGAACTCTCAAGAGTGAAAACCATGAGAACATTGTTATGTATTTTTAATATAATTAACAAAAGGATTTGCTTCTATACTCCCACAGTGGTATATTGAAATATCATTTGTTTAACAAAAATATTTTATGGTGACATTGTTAGCCCAAATTCCATAGGCTGAAGATGCTCAGGCACTTCTACACTGGGTCCCCAACTATCCTGCCTGCCTGCTCTTTCTTTGCTTGACCCTCCACTGAGTACATCCTGTACTTCTGTTCTGTGTTACTTCTGTTTGTGTTTGGTGCCCTCGCTCTGCGACCCAGAACCACGGCTACTCATTCCTTAAGGCTGCACCTCCGGATTTCCTAACTTAAAAGCTGTGTCTATAGGCCTCCACTTTAAGTGGCCCCAATGTTTCTTTGACACATAAGAGAGAATCGAGATGACATCCTAGCAAAATAGTATTTTTGCTCCAACACAATACAGATAAGCAGAACAAATCACCCCCTCTTCTGGGCTATCGTAGCATATAGGAATACTATTTCAGTCCTCGGAATGATATCCTAACGTTATTTGTACACCTGTCTATCTCCCCCAATATGATGTGGGCTTATTTAACCAAGACAATTCATATCTCATAACTCATGTCAATCAGGCAAGCACAAAGCAGATGAATGACCAACCCTCTATTAATAATCATTTTAATAATAGTTAAGCTTTACTGAACATTTATAATGTGTCAGACACTGATTTAAGCATTTTGTGTGTGTTCTTTTTAATTCTCACAATAACCCCATGAAGCATTTGCAATAAATGATAGTTAATATTAGAGCATGGGCTCTGGAGCCAGCCTGTCTGGGCTCAATCTCTGCTCTTTCCCTTATTAGTTCTGCGACCTTAGACACATTCCTTAAAACTCTTGCGCCTCATTTCCCTCATGGGCTGGCTCCAGAGCCCATGCTCTAATATTAGCTATCATTTATTGAGCACTTATTCTGTTCCAGACACTGAGTTCAATACCACCTCCTTTAATCCCATCAACCCTGTGAAGTAAGTATTATGTTCCCCATTCAAGTTGAAAGAACTGAGACTCAGAGAGTCTTGGCCACTTGCCTGGAGTCACTCACTCATCAAGATGAGGAAGGCTCCACCTTCAGATGGGCCTGACATGAAAGCCTTGCCTTTAGCCCTCCACTTCACGTGGGCCTGAATGTTTCATGGACACACAAAGCAGAATCCAGACCGCACAAAGACAAAAGCATTTAAAACTACAAATGAGTGAGAAATGACAGTAGGACAGAGGAGGCCATGGTGGCGAAATGCATGGAGTGGGCAGCTGAACTACAACAGAGTTCCACGTCTGGAAGGAACAACGGAGTTTATGAACTCCAATCCATTCCACCACTGGTCAAACTTTCATTTTAACTGACTAACCTGAAGAAATCAAGGAACATTTACCATCTCAGAGGACTTTCTAAGCAAGGAGCGTGCCTGCCACTGAAGTTTCACCCCTTGTAACTTGGAACTGATAATTAGTCTACATGTACCGGGATAGCTATTGTGGTTGTGAAAATATTGAAGTATTTCTGTTCCAACTGGTAAAACCTATTCTCCTAAGCCCCATGTCTACCATGTCCTAGGAACCCTCCCTAGGGAAATTAATATCAACACCTGGACCATGATCCTGCTTCCACACTAGGCCAGCTTGGGTCACACCCATCCATTCCATTTTCTCAAATTTCTCTCATCTCAGAACATTCTAATTTTTAGCCAACATGTCTTCTATTTCAATATCATTAAAGCAGACAGCAGTAAGGGAAGACAACCCAGTCTCTGAAACACCCAGCCAGAGAGAGCTACGTTTTTTTTTTTCCTTACTATAAAAGCATTTCGCATTTTTTGGTTAAAACACACACACACACACGCATATATGAATACAAAAATGACTAAGAAGCAGAGACAAAATGACACCCACTGCATCACCAATCAGAGATACCCAGGATTAGATAAATGGCATTGTGCTTGGAAATTAGGATATAACAAAGTCAAATAAGATGCAAACTTGTCCTAACCAGGTTTCTACCCCAGTGGAAGACAAATCATGTTAGCCGTTTGGTGGATAAGTGACAGAAATATGCCCAGAGGGCTCTGGGAACTTGGTGGAAGAATCCCTGACCCATGACAAAGTCCTCTCTTTGCCTTTAAACTGGAATCACCTTTATGGCCATGAATAAATGTGGGCTGGGAAAGGAGGACGAGGAGCATGTTCTGCATTTTTGGTAGGGTCTTAAGGCAGACAGGGAAAAAGGACCTCGAGGTTCATAGGTAATGCACCCCAGATCATAAAAAACTAGGAATTTCATACAAAAGACTACACAAAGCCTTCAGTGATTTACAGGGCCTCTTTGCATATCTCTTTCATGAACCAGGCAGCTATTAAGGATCTTGTGGTTGGAGAATACCAGCCTCAGAATTTTCAGGATTTAGGTTCTTCACATTTTTTCTTTCCTGTCTTGTGAATTGGGGGTGCCTTCTGTTTAAGGGGCTCCTCTGGAGGAGATGCAACTTAGCTTTTTTCTAATTTCAAGAAGTAAGGGGAACTTACTCATTTGACAGGATAGGAAAGGGGACAGAGAGTCAGAGGGTCGGGAAGAGGGGAACTAAATTCATAGACCATTAACCACATTCCAGGAACTGTGCTAGATATTTCCCTACATTTACTCATATAATTGTAACGTTCCTGTGAGGTCATTATATTATCATCTCTGTATTATAGAAGAAGAGACAAATTTACAAAGTTAAAGTAATTTGCCAGCTAGTAATGGTAGAGCCAGGATTAAAAATAGGTTTGTCTTCATCCAAACCTATGTTCTCCCACAAAACATGCTTATCACTGTTGTGTTAGTCCAGACGAAAGACAGGGTTTTATCAGAATGCAGTGGCCAGAAGGCAGAACATGGAACCCTAACAAGGTTACAGAACATTAAAGCAAATGATTCTCCCTGAAGATTATACTCTAACATGCTTTCCTTTCTTTCCCTCTCTTCCTCCTTTCTCTCCCTTCCTTCCTTCCTTTCTCTCCTTTTCTTTCTATTCCTCCTTCTTTTTCTTTCTTTTTGGCCTGCTAAAAGGAACTCATTAAATTTAAACCATTTACAAAATTTCATATGAATTTTTTAAAGAATAGAGAAGATGTTTTACCAAATAGTTAAAAATACACGATTCTGACAGCAGCACCAAAAATTGTTATGGAAAATTTTGTTTGTCTTCCAAACTTCTGTACTTAATGCCAAATCCATCGTGAGTTTTTTGTTTTTTTGTTTTTTTGGCATATTATTTCCTTATAAGTAATTACACCTAAATTACAACTTGTATTTTATCACTTTCTATTTGTTCTGATTTTTTTGGTAGTAATATTGAGAAAAATGATTTGCTGCAGAGAACAACATAACTGACAGGCAGCACTTACTATGTTCCAGGCACATAGTTCTAACTGTTTATGCATAATAACTCATTTAATCCTCGCGGTAACCCTATAAAGTAGTACGATATTATCCTCATTTTATAGATAAGGAAACTAAGGGACAGAGAGGTTAGTAACTTTCCCAAGATCATACAGCTAGTAAATGGCAGGTATAATTTTCAATCCATTTCTTTTCTTTTTTTAAAGACACACACATACACACACACAAATAGGTTTTGAACCTTAAGAGAAAAAGAAATAAGTCAATAATACAAGTCTTAGTTTCTGAGACAGATAATAATAGCCAACATATACTAGGCACTGTTCTGAGTATTTTACATGTATTATCCGATCCTCTTATCTGTTCTAATAGTACCGTTATTTTACAGGGCAAACAGGCACAAAAAGACCAAATAACTTGTTCTAGGTGCACAGCTAGTAAGTTAGTAGAGTTAAGATAGCAAAGGAAAAGGGCAAAAATATATAAGTGAAAAGGCATTAAAAAGTTTCAAGTTTTGGGGGTTTCTCCATGGCTGAAAGCACTATGACCCAAATTTTTGTCATCGTTTCTCACTCAACGGTACATTTTCGGAGAAGGCCTCTTCAGTGACTACCATAGGATGTGCCTGGGTGACAAAGGTTTTCATTAGTACAACTGAAAGGATTCCTGCCTGAATCCCCAACACCCATGACATTAACAAGGCTTCTCTCCCAACTCACTACAGTGGAGCATGAAGATGAGAACGCTGTCAAAAGATGTCCCCATGGTCACCACTTTTACAAACTTTCCCTTTAGTCCTCATTCTAAACTTTCAAGATCATGCCATAGGATTGACCCCTCTCTTATTCTTCAACACTCTGCTTTTGCTTTTATAATATCCCCTCCTAGTTTCTCTCCTACTTCTCTGACTGTAACTTCTTAACCTCCTTTGCCAGTTTTTTCTCCTCTATGTGGCTTTTAAATATCAGGTGTCATCAAGGTTCTTTCCCGGCACCTCTTACTCTCTACTCTCCCCTTAGCTATTTTATCCATTGCCATGATCGAAAATATCTATATGCTGATAACTCCCAAGTTTATCTCTATCATGGTCTCTTTTCTGAGCTCTAGATCTGTATATATCAGTATTATTGACATTTCAGAGTTAAGACATTCAAAACAGAACCCTTGACCTACCCCTAAAGCTGCTTTTCCTCCCAGTCTTTTCCATCTCAGTAACTGGAAACAATCAGCTACCAGTTAGTCGCTTGTGCCAAGACTCAGCCTTAACTTACATTCAGCTCATCATTGAGATTTGTACATTTTTCAAAATAGATCTCAATTCCATCTACTTCTCTCCATTGATCAAGCCCAGGTCAACTCCATCTCCTGCCCAGACAAGTACAATAGCCTCTTAAATGATCCAGCATTTTAAAGTATAGATGGCACTATTCTTCCAAAAACCTTTCGATGGCTGGCCACCTTGCTTCAACTAAGAGCCAAAATTCTTGGTGGCTATTTTCAGCTCCCTTAATTTTCCCCCTTGCCTACCACATTCACATTATTCTGGTTTCTTTCAATTCCTTGATCATAGTAAACTCTTACCTATTTCAAAATCTTTGCACATGATATTGACTCTGAGAAGAGCCTCTTGCCTCTTCCTTCATTCAATTAACTCATCTTATGGGGGCTCGGCTTAAATAACATCTAAGATTCCCCAGTCTCTCCGGTTTCTCCTATTACACTCTCTTAATGCTCTTAACACATTCTGTGCTTTTCTTCCCAGTAGTTACTATGTAATTATTTGATTAATATCTATATTCTCCAACTGAATGTACTCTCCAGGAGGGCCATCCATTTTATTCACCAATATATATGACTGACAGACGTCTGACCCTAGACAAGACATTTTCAAAATGGAAACTTTCATATGTCTTCTTTGCTGAATGAGTTCTCAGTGTTTGATAAGTTGGGATTTCTCTTTCATAATCTGCAACGTGAGTCCTAAGATAACAGGCAGGGACAGTTTAGCAACTTTACTGCCTGTCTGTCTTTTTTCACCCACTTGTGACAGGGTCTAAAACACAAGCTTCCCCAGAGAGCACTCACTAGCTAGAAGGGACAGGAACCTTACCGTGACCAAAGTGGAAAGATGCCCTGCATGGGTGAGGTTGTTAGGGTAAAGCTGGAGTTTTTCAAATGATGAGACAGGACAATTACACAGAATGAAAATGCAAGGTTGCAAATCCTGCTGGAGGCAGCTGGAAAGAGGAACTGTATGATGAATGTGGGCGGGGGGGGGGGGGGGGGATGGGAGTGGGGAAAGGTTCCAAAAAAGGCAGTACTGGTGGCCTTATAATTTGCTGCTTAGCTTCTGCTTTCAAGCATCTGCTGTGACCAGATGGTGTGCAGTGATCTCTCTGGCCAACTGAGCCAATGAGGGAGCAAAATCTTCCCAGTCTTTGTAAACTATAGACTACTATGTCTCAGGGGAATAAAATGCCCTGCAGCAATTAGCAACCCTGCGCTCGCGCTC
>NW_011888818.1:6920207-6940490 GCF_000151845.1 Pteropus vampyrus
AAAAAAAAAAAAAAAAAAAAAAAGTCGAAAATAATATAAGTATTTTCTTACTAGAGAAAAAATGGAATATTCAGAAAAGTAGAAGAGAGAATAAATCCTCAAGTTCCAACCCCCTAACAACAGCTGTTTAATATACAAATACTACATTTTTAAAACTTGAATTATAATTATATATTGTAAGAAGGATGTAGATAAAGGGCTACAAGAGTTCAGAGGAAGGAAAGAGGAACTTCTGGCTTGATCTTGAAGGACAGGTTATGTTGTAGATGCTTCGGTATTCTAGGCAGAAAGAATTGCAAGAATAGGAACATGGACTTAAGGAGGTCAGGGTTTATTGGGGAAATAGCAAAAGGTTGTTTGGCCCAAGCACTGCCTTGAGCAATGAAGCTAAAAAACCAGAAAACCAAAAACCAAGTCATAAAAAACCCAGAATCACTTCACCTTTCATCTTATCAGTACTGGCAAAGATGCAGGAAGGGGCAAATCCCCCAAGTGGGGACTCAAGTCTCACACTAAGAGAGAGCATCCTTGACTGCACACAGGAAAGAATTCAAGCACATGCCAGAGTCAGAGACAAAAGAAAGTTTATTAGAGAAGGAATAATGCTTCATAGACAGTGTGGTCTCCTCTCAGAGACAGAGAATGAGAGAAACTCTGAGTGTTTGAGGAATTCAATTTATATGTAATTCTTAGTTTCTTTGAATTACAGTTTAAAGACATTGTTTCCCTATTTTTCTTTAATGGTATGGATATGCCGCGTGAAAGGTATGAGTATTCAGTGTTAAAGGCATGTTAGTAATCTCAGCCTTTGTTCTTCTGTAGGTTCCCTGTGGTCTGGCCAAAGGAAATGAATGATTGGGTTTATTTTGTGTAGAATTTGTTTTCCTGTTTTCCTTTCATAGTATGGGTAAATAAATTGTTAGTTAGCCTAGCAGGAATCTTCCTTTGTTCTATAGCTTTCCATAGGTCTGGCAGCACATTGCAAGCTCTGAATACAATTTAGTTTAATATTTAGTTTTTATGCCTCTTCCCTATATCAGTAATACTGTATCACTTATTTCTGTATAAATCTCCTCTACTAGACTGGTATTTCCAGTCTATATCCCCATTCATTCAATGCGTAATTATTGAGTAGTTTCTGTGTGCCAGGCACTATGATGAACACTGGGGATGATAAATGAACAACCTATCTCCAAAAAAAATTTACAGTCTAGTGGGAAAGAAAATGTAAAGCAGTTTGGATGGAAATGTGAACAGGGTGGGTTTCTGTCACTTGCTACCAAAAATACTAGCTAAAATAGACTATAACCAACAAACCCAATCATGGTGTTCTTCCCTTTTCTGTGCCCCCACTTCCACCATGCAGAAGCCAGATCACAGAGATCAAATGAGGAGTCTGGTAGGAGGAGCCAGATAGAACTAAGTGGCAAGTAAGATAATGACTGAAAAATGCCCATGAATTTATAAACTAAGACACTTGAAAGCCTGGCAAGAAGTTTCTGTGGGAGAGTGGGCACAATGCAGAATCTGGACAGTTAGGTGTTAAGGATCAAGGGTATGGTGACAATGTGGAGACAGTGAATAAAGACTGTTATTGGACCAGAACCCCCTTTGAGTTGTTGGATGGTGCTTTAGGGGCCTGAGCTAACTTTAAAGTAAGATAAAAATAAATTTGTTTCAAAAGGCCAATAAGCATATGAAAAAATTCTCAACATCAGCCAAAAGGGAAATGCAAATCAAAAATCGCAATGAGATACCACTTTATACTGACTAGGATGGCTGTAATCAAAAAGATAGACAATAGCAAATGTTATTAAGAATGTGGAAACATTAGGCCCCTCAGACATTTGCCAGTGGGAATATAAAATGATGCAGCTGATTTGGAAAATAGTCTGACAGTTCTTCAAAAAGTTAAACATATAGTTACTATATGATTGTGGGGGTCTTTTTTTTTCTTGAAAATAACCAGCTTAAAATAATCAATAGCCCAAAAGGCACATTTTGGGGTGGCAAACTCTGCTTCCCCTCATGACCCAGCCACTCCTACGTATATACCTGAGAGAAATGAACACATTCATTTACACAAAAACCGGTACAGGAATGTTCATAGCAGCATTATTCATAATAGCTAAAAAGTGGAAACAATGGAAATCCACCAACAGATGTATGCATAAACAAAGTAAGATGTAGTCATACAACAGAATATTATTCACTTATAAAGAAGAATGAAGTACTGATACATGCTACAACATGGACGAATCTTGAAAACATCAAGCTAAGTGAAAGAAGCCAGTCATGAAAGACCATACATTGTACGATTCCATTTATAGGAAATGTCCAGATTAGGCAAATGCGTATGAAATGTAGACTAACTGTTGCCACAGGTTATAAGGAGGGAGGAATGGTGAGTTACTGCTAATGGGTACTGGTTTCTTTTGGGGTGAGGAAAATATTCTAGAATTAAATAGTGGTGATGGTTGCGCAACTGTAAATATACGAAGAAAACCATTGGAGCATACATTTTAAAAGGGTGACTTTTATGCCATGTGAAATATATCTCAATTTAAAAGCCAAATTAAATTTTAAAAAAATTGCAGCATTCATAGAAGCCCCATGCTACCTAGGGATCAGGAATCCAACAGCAACAAGCTAGCTCAAATACACGTACAGCCACTCTCCCAGACCTAGGACCGAAATGCCACTACGCCTCTGGGAGAAGAAATGCCGGTCTGGTGCCTGATGTTTGGGTGAGCTGCAAAAGAGGGCGGGGTGAAAAGGGGCGCATCGCGTCCCTCCCGGCGGTGGGGCGGGGCAGGGCAGAGCAAAGCCTTCTCTCGCGAGATTATGCTGGTTCCGCATTTGAGCTCGCCTAGGTGGGAAGGGCGAGTGAGGTGGGCGCAGCAGCTTGCAGCGGTTTATTCCGTCTCGACCCCAGCCTGGGAGCTGCCGCACCAGCGCTTCCGCTGTCGGCGGGCTGAGGACTGTCCGCTCCCTCGCGGTTCCCGGGCCGGCTCCGTATCCTTACCGCGGCGGGGCCAGCGGCCCCTCCCCTTCCCTCTGAGAATAGAAGATGAGCTTCCTCTTGTGAGTGCGGCCGGGCTGAGGGGTCCAGGGCTGAGGACTGAGGGCCGAGGTCAGGGAGGGGGAGAGAGGGAGCCTGGGGCGATGGCCGGGCCCGTGGTTGGGGTGGCTGGCGCTTGCTTTGCTCAGGGCCACGGGGGAGCCTGGGACGTGGGCCGAGACAGAAGGAGATGAAAGTCGACGCAAAGGAAACGGAGCGAGGAGGTTGGGGAGTAGAAAGGCCCTGAGGCCGGTAGCGCCTCCAAACTTTTCCGCCCGAAAGCCCATGAGGGCGGAGGGTCGATCTGGAGGCGGAGCCGCGGGCCCGGCCACAGGCTCTCAGTTTCTCTCTAGGCTGGAGCCTTTTCTAGTAACGATCCGTTGCTGACTTAGCTTTTCATTCCACCGTTTGTCCAGCTTCATTATCGTCAGAATTAAATTACCCCCGCGGTAAAATGCCGCCTCCGGAAAACGTGGAGTGCTGCAGTTTGCGCACATTATTCTCAGGTGGCTCTCTCCACATAGTATATTGCTTAGATGTGTTTTGTATGATTGAACAAATATCCATTTTTAGTTAATGGACATCACCCACATACTTGACGTTGTTATTAAGTTACATAGTGTTTCATTACGACAGTTTACTTATGGTGAGAAATTTGGATTCTTTCTCTATTATAATAATAGCACTACTGAGAATCTTTGTCCAAATCGCTTTTTCTCACCTTTCAATTATTTTTTTAAGGGTATAGTTTGTAAGGTATGACTACCATGTCGAAAAGTCTGTATGATTTAGATTTTAATTGCAAATTTCTATGTTAATAGAACAATCTCCCACGTCCCTCAAATATTTTTCTTATGAGTTAATGTTTAGTTATTTGTTTGTTTGTGGATGTATAGTTGCTTAGTTGCTCTTTGGACCTAAATGTAAGGCTGTGTATTTCTTTTAAACGTCGTTTTGTTGATGATCATTTGAGTTTCCACTTTTTGGCTTTGTGAATAATGTTGCTATGAACTTTTGTGTACTACAAATTTTTTTATTGGATGTACGTGTTTTCTCTTGGGTATATACCTAGGAGTGGAATTGCTGAATTACACGGTAACTATGTTTAATGTTTTGAGGAACTGCCAAACTTTTTCAGATTACTGCACCATTTTGCGTTCCCATCAGTACTGTATGAGTTTCATTTTACCCACACCCTTGCTAGTACTTGTTAAATTGTCTTTTGGATTATAATCATCCTAATTAGATGTTTCATGGTATCTCATTGTGATTTTAATTTGTGTTTCCCTAATGAATAAAAAAGATGAGCATCTTTTCGTGCGCTTTGGAGTAATGTCTTCAAATCTTGACCATTTAAAAACTTTTTTTCCTTTTTAGTTGACAGCCTCGGACCATTTTAAAATTAGGTTATTTGTCTTTTTGTTTTTCAGTTTTAAGAATTCTTTATCTTTGATGCAAGTCCCTTATCACATCTGTGATTTGCAAATATTTTCTCCCATTTTGTGAATTTCTTTCACTGTCTTGAATGTGCCGTTTGAAGCACAAGAGTCTTAATTCAGGTGAAGATCATATTGAATCATGAATCATCTTTTTCCTTGTTAGTTTTCCATTTGTAAAAGGCCAGTCCTTCTAATTGAGTACTTTTCCTATTAAACGTAGTTATTTATCATGTTAAAAACTTTTCGTATTTGATTTTTAGCTTTTCTAAATTTTTCACTTCGTAATCAGTCTTATTTAAAATTCAAATTACTCAGGTAAAGTGAAAGCCCACAGTTTTGTTCTCTTCTTCTTCTTAGAAGTAATCCTCAATATCAATTTGATGTGTATCCTTTCTGATATTTTCTATGCATTTACAAAATGGGCTCCTGCTGTACATTTGGTTTTGTCTTAAGATCCTTCCATGTGAATACATGTAGCTCTAGCTTGTTCTTGTTTCTTGTTTTTAACTACAAGACTTCATGATGTGGATATATCATAGCTTATTTATTCTTTTTACTAATAAACCTTAGGCTTGTTTCCAGGTTTTTCACCATTAAAAACAATTGTGGAAAACACATCCTTATTTGCATCTAAGAGAGACGTAGAAGTGGAAGGGATAAATTGAGGAGCATTTCAGAATTAACATATACTGCCATATTGCCCTCCCCAAAACACTGCATTTTCACCAGGAGTGTTAAAGTACTAATTTCACATACTGTAATTAGCTGGTTTTAACTTTTGACACTCAGATTAAAGAAAAATAAATCTTTAATTAAGCAGCTTTTCACATGTTCATTGGTCATTATAGGTTTCCTTCTGAATTGCCTATTCATCTCCTTAACCCAATTTTCTAAAGGGTTCCTTACCTTTTTTCTTAACACATTATAGAAGCCCATTATCCAGTTTATCCTTTGTAGTATATGTTGCAAGTATTTTTTTTGTTACTTGTCTTTTTACTTTGTTACTGAAGTTTTTTAATTGTTATGATTTGAAATCCATCTCTTTTTTTTTTTTTAGGTTTTGGGGTTCTGTGTCATGTTAGGAAGTCCTTATGGATGGTGTGAGATAGGAATAAAAACTTGTTCTTTCCCTCAGAAACCAGTTATCTCTGTCTCATTTATTTTTTTCCTCTAAAAACATCAAAATGTGTTATATCCACTGCGGTTTGCTTTGATGGTATCCCAAATATTTTGACATAGAAACTGAACTTTGACCTATGAGAACCTGAGGGCTACCCCCCTCCCAGCAACTTATCTATAGGTGGGAATTGAGGTTAAAGGGAGGTTAGGTTTCTCAAGCAGTCACAGAGATAGTAGCAGATCAAGGACTAGAATCCAGGTTTTTTTCTTCTTTTGGTTAAAGTGCCCTTTCTGTTACATCACATTGCTTCATGAGGCGTATTTCAGTTGCCTTCTATGTGAAATTGTGCTACTAATCCTGTTTCAATGTGAGGAAAGAAACTTAAAGCATTCTTTCATTGTGCTCATCACCCCCACTCCCCACCCCATCAATGCTGGCACTTTTTAGGGCATATTTTTTATTTTATTGTATGAGCAGTTTATGTGCTTAAAACTATGCCATTCTGCTTCTAGTCATACAGTCGATGTGCCTTTTCTTTTAACCTAACAGCAGCAGCCGCTCTTCCAAGACATTCAAACCAAAGAAGAATATCCCTGAAGGGTCTCATCAGTATGAACTCTTAAAACATGCAGAGGCAACTCTAGGAAGTGGGAATCTGAGACAAGCCGTTATGTTGCCAGAGGGAGAGGATCTCAATGAATGGATTGCTGTGAACAGTAAGTTTTAAATAACATTCTACTTTGCTGGTTTATAGGAAGATTTTGCTAAAATTTTGTTGTTAATGAATTTTCTTTTACAGATATAAGGTTTGTAATATAGTAGATTATCTGTAAAGAAACATGTAAGTACAAATACATCCAAAACTATAGTGTTCTCTTCAAAATACTTGGTTGTAGCTTTTGTGATTGAGGCGAGAGACCTGAACAGAAATGATGAGTGCTTTGGAGTAATTTCTGGGGAGAATGGAGCTGAGTAAGGTCAGTAAAAAGATTGGTAAATGCAAAGATTCTACCTGTGTTAGACCATGACTTTGTAGGATAACCAATCTTTAGAGTTGTGCTCCTATTTCCAACAGCTCTCATCTGCCCATGTATACAGAAAAGTCACTTGCAATTTAGATCATCAGTCGATTGATTGTTGTGATTTAGGATTAGTCATAGGAAATTGAGAGATTGAGAGAAAATGGAGGGAGCCATGAACTGAAAGTCTGACTTCAAGAAAGCAGGGGTATGACATGGAAGGGAATGCTGAGGCTAGACATTTGAATATTAGAGTGTATCATTTCTGAGATAAGTTCTGGGTGATAAGGTTTAAATCTATGAAGAATTTCAGCTGTTACAGGAATTTTTTAAACTTTTTCATGGAAAATTTCAAATTATAAAAGTAGAGAAACGGGTGCATCGAATTTCCAGGTAGCCATTAACCAGCTTCAACAATTATCAATTTATGTTCAGTTCATGATTTTTCTATATATTTCATCCTGATTAATTTGAAGTGAATCCCAGATATATCATTTTATCTATAAATACTTCAGTATCTAAAACAATTCCTATTTGAAAAATCACGACAATACCATCATTCCTTTACATTATCAAAAATCATGACAATACCATCATTCCTTTACATTACAATATCTAATCAGTGTTCATATTTCCCCTGATTATCCTATAAATGTTTCTTTTTATAAAACATGTGGTTAGCTTGAATCAGCATCCAGGAAGGCCTGTACATATATTTCTTGAATCTCTTAATAGGTTTCCCCTCATAGTCTTTTTTCCTTGTTTTGTTGTTCTTGAAGAAACCAGTTCATTTTTGTTCCAGTGTGAATTATCCTCAAGGCATTCATTATGATGTTCTGTTCCTCTTATTTCCTCTAGAACGTTAGATCTAGAGCAGCACTGTCTAATAGAACTTTCTGTGATAATGCAAATGCTGTCATATCTTTACTGTGGCCTTTTAGCACTTGAAATGTGGCTAATGTGACTGAATTTTGTATTTCAATTTAATTTTACTTAAGTAGCCACATGTGGCTAGTGGCTACTGTATTAGCACAGATAAGGAGCTCAGATCAGTCAGATTTGATTTTGTTGGTTTGTAAGGCTACTTCATAGATGGTGGTATATACTTCCAGTCGTGTAGATACTCCCATAGTGTCTAGTTGTCTTTTATGTGGTGTTAATCAGCTATTGATAATTGTTGACTTGGTCAGGACTATCTGATAGAAATATAATGTAATCTACAAATGTAATTTAAAATTTTCTAGTAGCCACATTAAGAAAAACTTTTTTTCAACTCATTAAAAAGCCATTATTCATATTACTAAGAGAAAAAAACAAGATGCAGAACTATGTAATATGTTATATTTTTGTGTAAAACAAGATAAAGAAACTTAGGTGGGAAGAAACAAAAAAATAATATAGTAGTTGCTTGTGTGTAGGAGGGGATTTGGAGTGACTGGAATTCAGATTTTTTTCACTGCATGTTTCTGTATATCTTGATATGTGGACCATGTGAAGTATTATGTATTAAGAAAAACTTTTTTTAAACCTTATTCAAATTATCTTTTTTTTATTCTGAAGGCATCTATTGGCCTTTTAGTCTTAGATTTTCCTTTGAGACTTATTGGTCTAGATCAGCTGTTCTCAATTCTTTTGGTCTCAGAATCCCTTTATCCTCCTAAAAATTATTGAGAATCCCAAAGAGCTTTTCATTATATAGGTTATATGTAGTGATACTTACTGTGTTAGAAATTAAAACTGAGAAATTTTAAATACTATTTTAAAAATAGCAATAATAAACCCATTACCTGTATGTGTGTGTGTGTGTATAAATTTTTTTAATGAAAAATGACTATTTTCCAGAATAAATTTTAGTGAGAAGTATGGCATTATTTTACATGCTTGCAAATCTTAATGTCTGGCTTAATGGAGAGAGCTTGGATTCATTTGTCTGCTTCTGCATTCAGTCTGTTGCGATGTGATCATGGAGCCTCTGTGCCAACTCCACTGTGCCTCCTGAGTGAATGAGAATGAAAAGAGCAATTAAAAGTGTTCCAACCTCACAGGTTCCCCCTGAAACAGGGAATTCCTAGACCACATTTGGAGAACAGCTGCTTTAGACCAATAAACTAGCACACTACCCGGGCATACTCTTTGTTTTGAATGAATATTGTACACTGAAGTATTACTTTCTTAGAAACATGACTGATTAAGAGAAAGGTTTATAAAAGGGAGTTTTGTACAAAATTCCTTTTGACAAATTGAACTTTTTAATCTGTTTTGTAAGAAACTCGAAAAGCCCTAGTGGATTTTTAGGTACTCGTTTAGACAGGGAACTAAAATATTTTTGAAAACTTGTGTGGTTTTAAGGTTTATGTGGTTCTTGCACAGAATATGTTTCACTCAGTGAAGTTGTTTCACTCATTCCCAACCTCTTCCATTTTCTTCCAGATCAAGCTGAAGCTCCTTTAGGAAGTACTCCTTGCACCTCAGCTCCTCAATATGTTGCCTTTTCTCTGAATTCTTGCACTTATTGTTGGCCTTTGGGTACTACCTTATATGTTGTATTATTCATCTCTGGTAATTTTGTTCTTCCTGTTAGTTTGGAGGCTCCAGGGCAAGGGACATTATCCTATGTTTTTTATGTCCTCGGTATGCATTAGGCCTCAATTCTTTATGATGAATTAGATTTTTTAAATACCTATTAATAGCAGCTGATACATTGCCTACCTTATAGTATATTCTATAACACTTTTCTAACAAATGGTATTGTTTGGTCCAGATTGATAAGAAGCTATGGTTTTTTTCATTCCCTAGGATGGAATCAAATTATATATGCTAATGACATAATAGTCAACATTAAGTTAGAATTATCTCTAATTTTTATTTTTCTGATATTATATGCCGATGAAAAGCTTAGGATATTAAAAGCGAATATATGTAAAAGATTAACTTAGATATGACAATGTACAAAGAGAATTTACAGTATCCTGGATTATTGAATTTCTCAAGGATTCAGCCAAAAATCGCAATGCATTATCTATTTATCCTTCAACTGAGAGGTCTGATGCTTTGTTGTTTTCACACAGACACTTTAATACAATTCTGCTACTATCTTTCCAGCTGTAGATTTCTTCAACCAGATCAACATGTTATACGGAACTATTACAGAATTCTGCACTGAAGCAAGCTGTCCAGTCATGTCTGCAGGTCCAAGGTACATATTGCTACCTATTATATAGGTATTTGAATTACTAAATAAAGCTAATTGCTGATTGATAGAAATTAAATAATGAAGACTTTGTTTTTATCTGTTTGCTTGTGTAAAAGCAGTTCAATTTTATGAGTTCTTGAATACTTATCTATAAGCTTTTAGTTATTATTAAATACTTTGGCATTTGGTACTTAGTGTTTTATTTTGTAATTGCATTAGAGTAAGAATGAATGTTCAATTGTAGGAGTAAAAGGAAAAAAAATTTAGTTAGGTTTATCTGGCATTGCAAGTTATTTTTTCAATTTTATTAACAGTATGGTTCTGTTTCTGGTTTTTAAATTAATTTCTTGAAAGTTTTTGGTTGACTAATATTCGATTAGTTTTTCTTGTGCTTATTCAGTGTTAATTACTTCTAAATTGTGCTGCTTTTGTTATCTGGCTTAAAGATGCTAGATTTTAACATTTGACTATAATAAATTTCAAGAAATATTGAGAAAGAGATGGAATTCTTTGTCACCCATAATATCCTCAAGGTATGATGAGATTAATGTTTTAGTGTGTTTTTGTCTTTCCTATAGCAAATGACTGATTTTATGTGATAATAGATGGTATCAAGATGTTTACCTCATGGGAAAAAAAGTCCTTTCTAAATTCGCTACAGGTATAAAGGATAAATAGGTCCCCAATGAGTTCATAGTCCAATTATGATTATATTATTTTAGGAGAGATGTTTTATTTTGTGTTGTTTCAAGTTTTATTTTTCAAACTTCCTTAAAAGAAATTTAAACAAAATAAGTAGGAAAATTAAGCATACCTATGGCTTAAACATTTTACACAGTGAAGTTTTGTGTAAGTCTTGTTAATCATTCTAGCTCAGCAAATGTGAATAGGAAAAAGATGGCATACCTAAGGATATTTCTTTACATCCTCTCCAAGAAACAGGATTTTATAATCTTGACTCTATTGGTGATAATTTGATGGCCAAGGATCTCAGAATGTGGTGATCCATCATCCCCTTCCCCAGTCCTCAGCACTCTCTGCCTAATAGACAAGAATGCAGTTCCTTTATCTGTCCCAGGGCTCTGTCAGAAAATATCTATTCTGGCACTGCCAGCTGCCACATTATCTTCCTTTTCTCTTCCAATTATAACCGTCACATTTCAGAATAGTTCTATAGGAAACTCACCGTAACCTTCAGTAGAAGTTTAGGTAATTTACTAAAGGTTTATATAACTTCTGTTGACAAAATGTGAACCTACTTTGATTACAAGTTGCAATTTGTTAATGTTTTTGAAAACTATCAGTAAAATCTTTTTTCTCTTCAGATATGAATATCATTGGGCAGATGGTACTAATATTAAAAAGCCAATCAAATGTTCTGCACCAAAATACATTGACTACTTGATGACTTGGGTTCAGGATCAGCTTGATGATGAAACTCTTTTTCCTTCTAAGATTGGTGAGTTTGGGTTATAGAACTGATTTTCTTTTAAATAATTAACATGTTCTTTTTAAAGCTCTATCACTTTAAAAAAATGTAACAGATTGCTAAATTTCTCTCCAAAAAGATTATAAATGTATACTCCCTTCAGACATGTTTGTATCTGCCTGTGTTTCTTCACCAATAGCAGTTGTTACTCATTTTTTAAATCTTTTATAATTTGGGAAATTTAAGGTACATTTAAAAAATATTGATGAGATTGAGCATTTTTTGGTTTATTGATCATTGTGTGTTTTCTGTTTATATCCTTTGTTCATTTCTTTGTATGTTAAGGATCTAGCTCTTTGTCATACATGTTGCGTGTATTTTTCCCAAGGTTGCCTTTTGTCTTAGTGTGTTTATGAGATGTTTTTGCTACATGTAACATTCTTATTTTATCCTATTAATCCTTTCTTTAATGATGTCTGGATTTTAATCAGTGATTAGAAAGGTTTTTCTTACTTCCGTATTATAAAAATATTTGACCATATTTTCATTTAATATTTCTGTGGTTTTGTTTTTACATTTAAATCCATCAGGAATTTTTTTTCTCAATGTTCCCTTCATTTTTTTTTCCAATTATAAATGCTAGTCAGTTTGTCCAGTACTATTTATCAAATACATGTGTCTTTTCTCCCAATTATCAAATTGCCACATATTTTGGAGTCTCTTAATCTCTTTATCTGTTCCTATAGAAATGACGGTTTTAATTAACCATAGCCATGTACCTTGGAGCATCTTGTAGGGCTAGTCTCTTTTCCGTGCTCTTCTTTTTCAGAATATTCACGGCTATTCTGGGATATTTGTTCTTCCAAAGAACTTAGAATCATTTTGTCAAGGTAAAAAAAAATCTTTGTGAGATTTTGATTATGGTTTCATTCAGTTTGTAGATTAATATAGGGTTTCTGATTCTCTTGACAATACCGAGTCTTCCTAGCCAAGAACAAGGTGTATTTCTTCATTTATTCATGTCTCTTATTATTTTCTCTTATAAAATTCTATAGTTTAGTTTGTGCTTATCCTTCAGGTTTCTTAAGTTTATCCTAGACATTTAATATTTTTTTTTATTGATATCTGGTTTCCAACTTGTTACTGTTTAGTATATAGAAAAGCTGTTGATTTTTATATAAATGTTATAGTTGACCATCAGATTTTGGTTGTTTCTGTTGTTTTGAGTTGATTTTCTTGAGTTTTTTAAGTATAATAATTTTGCCTTTTTCTTTCTAACACGTATTCCTGTGTAACTCTTACCTAACTGCACCAGCTGGTGTATCTACCGAGCAGTGCTGACTTACGGTGATGATGGCAAACATCTTAGATTAAAACATGATATTTATTCATTAAAGTTTTCCTCTTATGGAGGATAAAGAGTACTTTTAGCTTTATTCTATTTTCTCAGCTTCTCATTCTTTAATAATTTATCTTAATGTTCTGGAATTCTTTCCTACTTCATTAGGCTATTATTTTTTATGTGAGTGCTTCTAGTATTTCAGAATGAAGCAGGAATCTTGCTTTTGATTAGAGGTATATGGATTTAAGTCAGGTATGATCATAGAGTTTTATCAGATATTTTTCCAGTATCTGTTGTTGATGGCTATAAGGTTTTTAATGTTCTCCTGGAAGACTATTTTTTAGTTGCTAAGATTTTGATTAAGATTTTGGCATTGGTATTGATGGATGAGATTAGTCCTTGTCGTTTTCGGTTTAGGGATGTCTTATGAACAACACATTGTTGGATTCTGTATTGTCTGTTCGGGCTGCCATAACAAAAATGCCAGAGGCTAGGTGGCGTATAAACAATAGAAACTTATTTCTCACAGTTCTGAAAGCTGAAAGTCCAAGATCATGGCTCCAGCAGGGTTGGGTTCTGGTGAAGGTCCACTTCTGGGAGCAGACTGCTAACTTCTTACCTAGTCCTCACATTGTAGAAGGGCAGTCTCTCTCCTTCCTCTTTTATAAGGGCACTAAGCCCATTCATGAGGGCTCTGCCTTCATGGCCTAATCACCTCCCAAAGGCTTCACCTACTAATGCCATCACCAGGGCTTAGGATGTCAACATATGAATTTTGCAGTAGGGAGACACAAATATTCAGACTATAGCAGATTCCTTTTTTTACAGTTTAATTATAGGCTTTTTCAGGAGAAAATTTTGTATCATATTGTTTGTTTGCCATTGGTCAACTTTTTCATTCTATTAAACCTTTTATTTTCTTTCTCACAGATTCATTATTGCATATTGACTATGCTTGAATGTTTCTGTTAAACTGAGCTTGGAAAAATTGCTTAGATTAAAACATGATATTTATTCATTAAAGTTTTCCTCTTATGGAGGATAAAGAGTACTTTTAGCTTTATTCTATTTTCTCAGCTTCTCATTCTTTAATAATTTATCTTAATGTTCTGGAATTCTTTCCTACTTCATTAGGCTATTATCCACATCTTACTTTTGCCAATTATTTATTCATATTAGATGAAACTTTATTTTTAAACTAGTATACCCAAGTTATTACTGTTCCTTTTATTATCAAGATGCCTATTTGTAAATTCTGAGAGAAAAGGAGTTTGACTTAAAGTACATCTTTTCAGTACATGAACACAAGAGCCAGTTCAGAGTAACATACCCATGAGTTCCAGAATAATGTTTGAAAGGGCAAGTTGTTAGCTAACACTTGGAGGTTGGGGAAACCCTCAAGAAAATCAGATTATAAGAACAAAATATACTAAATTTCAAGCTGTTAAGGACTGATTGAGAAATTAAAATGCAGGAAAGGATAAAGTGTTTTAGCCTTTATCCATTGAAAGATTAAAGAAGGAAAATGTTTCAAGAGTAATGTTTGGAATAGATCTCTAAGGCCAACTAATCTAGACTATTTGCAAGCAAGTGCCTTCTTGTGGGTTTATTTACAGTGCCAGTTGTATTGTCCTTCTTCTGTCCCTGCCTTCTAAGATACTTTGGTCTTGTCAACTAATATTCTCGTAAATGTAAACAGTCACATCCCTACCTGCACCGTTTGGAGAGAGATTACCCAGTTTTTTCTAGGGAGGCGTTTATTTTCTTTGAAAAATAGGGAGCCTACCCTTCCTTTTTCAGAAAGTATATCCCCTTCTTAGACTACAGGAAAATGAAAATAGTACTTTAAAAAAATTAAAAAGTTGGGGACTCCTAGTTTAAGAAAGAAAACTGGCTCTTCAGAGTAATTCAGAAGATAAAATACTTTTCTATCTGTAAACAGTAGATTATGATGACTCAGGATGTGCCTTTAATTTTTTTCTTTTGCTTAGGAGAGTTTCCAGTCCTGGTTGAGTGTGCAAAATTTATTTTATAGTTACAAATTACAAAAAGTAAAATTTTCTATTTATAGTCAAAATACTTATTCTTGTTGCGTTTAATCTTAGAGAGAAGCTCTTCAGTGTTAAACAGCAAAATTATGTTTATTTTAACTTTGATTCAGTAGCAGCTTATATAACTTTTGATAACCTGTTCCTGCTATTCTAAGGCAGTCAGAAAAAGCGTGATATGTGAGCATACCTCATATACTTAGGTTTTTCCATTGCCTTTTAAAAAATGTGGAAATAGGCTTGTGTTGTGAATGTGTGTTTGTGTTGGAGTTGTTCATGGCCATGCCTGAAATTTCTGCTATTCAATTAGATAAAAGACTAACAGATATACATGTATATTTGATTATAGGTGTCCCATTTCCCAAAAACTTTATGTCTGTGGCAAAGACCATTCTTAAGCGTCTATTCAGGGTTTATGCCCATATTTATCACCAGCACTTTGATTCTGTGATGCAGCTGCAAGAGGAGGCCCATCTCAACACCTCATTTAAGCACTTTATTTTCTTCGTTCAGGTAAGTTGACACATTTGGCTTGGTAGCTTTAATAAGGAGCAATTTATAGAGTCTTATTTAGAGATGTAGAGCTAAGTATAGCAGGGTTCTCTTTTCCACATTGTTTATTTCACTGATATACATAACAGTATAGAAATAATCACACACACTCCCCACCTCCCCACCCCCACATTTGGGGCTTTCTGCCTCTGGCTGCCCAGGTCTCTGGTTAGGATATGACCTAAGATAGCTTGTCTGTACCCTTCTGTTCCATCACCACTGCTGGGTGAAAAGATGCTTTGAAATATTTCTGCAGTTGGGTTGTTCATGAGATGTTTCTACCTGGAAAAGAAACTTTTGGAATAACCTGTTAGTTGCTATCATGGGTTAAGTTTCCAGAAGTCTCACCTCAGGCCAAAACTTTTGAAATCAGCAGCTAGAAACTTAAAACCGGGCAACCCCCTTCGGAAATGTGGCTTGTTGTCTTATGGGTCCTTAGTTGGAACTGGTACTTTTTAAAATCAAAATAATTCACATTGTTTCAAAAAGATATCAGAGAATCAGGACTTCTTTAGCCTCACTTTAAAGATATATCATTCTATGTGCAAAATATAAGTATAGTATGTCCAGATAACATTTTTCGGTGGAAAAACTAGTAGCGTTATAGAAAATACTGTGTATTGCAGTTCTGTATGTCACACAAAGGGGAATGTATTGTACTCTTTCTATTTTCCTTCTGAGATTGTTGCATTGCATAGATAGAGGTATAGTATAGATATGGATGTAGATATATGAAACAAAAAGATCCACTGCCCCAGAGGTGTCCACTATCAAAGGTCCAATGTACAGTTTTCAGATGTCTTATAAATGCAAGCATGTACAATTTTGATTTTAATGTTTTACATAGTGAGTATCAAGCTAATACGCACAGTTACTTATTTTGTAAGTCTCCTATATTTTAAGAAAAAGAATAAAAATCCTGTTTTAAAATGGTCACAGATCATGCCATCATTCTTTTGGATTTCAGAAAACTAGAGATTGGAAATTTCTCTGAATTACATTTACAGAGTTTTAACTTCAAATCTATTTTTAAATTTTATTTTTCTTCTCTTTTAGGAGTTTAATCTGATTGATAGGCGTGAGTTGGCACCTCTTCAGGAATTAATTGAGAAGCTTGGATCGAAAGACAGATAAATATTTCTTTTAGAACACAGTTACCCTCTTGTTTCACCTCCTGCTAGAGCTCTCTCATTGCTATCTGTTATAGACCAGTGATACAAACTTTAAGAAAACAGGATAAAAAGACACCTTTTGTCTGTGTCTGCTGATAAAAATTGTCCTAAAGGTAGGTCGGCCCAGTATCTTCAGAGTGAGAAATTCAGGACATAGCCACATCTGAGGCACTATGTGACCACTTCTTTTATTATCACAGAGTCACACTTCTGTTACATGTGATTATTAAACTGTAGTTTATCAATTTATTATTATTATTTTTTTTTTTACTGAAGAAAATGATTTAAACTGTTTCAAGTTATAGCATAATGTATATTAAGAATTTCTACCAATAATTTAGTAACAAGTTTCCCCACAAATTTCCTAACACACTTAGATTGGTTTTTTCCTGCTCCCCCCTTTTATTTTTTAACAAATTAGACATTTAACAAAAAGAGACATTTTTAAGTTTCCTTAAGATTTAGAACATTTGTGTCACTTTGGATAATCTAGTTTGAAGTTGTTGAATACTAGTGTTTTTATTGATAATACATGTTTGTATCTTTTTTCAAAATCCATGATTTCAGTGTAAATCATATGACATGTATGGGAGTAATCAGTTATTTCTAAATGACTTTATTTTTTAATCTTTATTTGGGATTTTATTCACATATGAACCTATCTAAATGTTTGGAGTATGGTATCAGAAATAATTTTTTAAAGCATCTTATAGATTTGTATTTTGAAATACTTCATTCAGATTAATTTTAATAGGTAGCTTTGGCTGAGGAAAAAAACTTCCAAAAAATTATGACAAGTTCAGATCTCAAAATAGTGATTTTCATTCACGTTGCCTTGAAAGGGTAGGAGAATGGAAGAAAGTACCCATGAGCTTCCTTTTTTAAAAAATTATTTCTATGTTTTTATTGTGACTTAAGACTTAGTTAACTGAATAGTGTAGAACTGCACGAACTTTATCACAATAAGGATAAAACTTAAGGAAAACCACAATAAAAAAGGCCTTGAAAGGTGTATACATTTTATAACACAGCTAAAAGTTTGGTGTGTTACCTATTTTTTAATTGTGTGTGTTTATGTCTAAAGGAGATAGACTAGGAGGAATATGTAAAAAAAATCTTGTGTGAGTAGTCAAAGGATGGATTGAACATCCATAAGCATTTTATCCTGTTTTAATTGTTTTTGTATCAAAACTTGAAATTATTCTATTTCTATTAGGTAAAGAGAATCTTTCCCCTTAGTAAGAAAAGATCTGATTTTCATTAGGTTTCTAGGATTTAGTAATCTCTAGTTGACTGTTGAGGCACCAGTATACTCAAGCCTTGTCAGACTCCCACCACTTTTAAGTTCATCAGCATTGTTTCAGAGCTGTGACTTGCAAAGTGCTCACCAGCTTCCTTGATGGCTTTGAAAAAGGTTAGCCTTGATAGGGTTTTTTGTTATTTATTTGTATTATTCCATCAGAGTTTAAAGAAAAGAATTGCTTAGAAACTCCATTTTTATAATAACTTCAATAAATTCTTAAACATATATGGAATTTTAAAGGCAACAAAACATTTCATCTGATTTAGGTGGAAGCCATACCTCATTGTTTCAGGAATTAAAGAGTGAGATAATCACTTATGAAAAAAAGAGAAAAGCCCTCTATGAGACATTCCACAATTCATGGTTTAAGTTTATTCAAAGGTCCCTGTCATCCTGTCTGTATGTTTATGTTGATCATTTACAAATAAGCAGGTTTCTAGATGTGACCTAAAATGTTACGGCATCTTGACTTTAAACCTTGTTGACTTTAATTAAGTCTGCAAAGAATGAAATTGGATACTCAACTAGTGTTGTACCTTTGTCATCTTTTCTATTTTAAATATTCTCAAAAGGGTGCTCACTTTTCTCCAGTTCTTTTCAGTGTAGAAATCCTCTCTTCATGACAGCCCCAAAACAAACCAAAGATGGTCATGTTAGCATAGTAGTAAAGGCAGCTTATTAATGAAACAAATAACATTGTTGGTAATTTGAGACTCAGAACGGACTTTTTAAAACAAGCAAGCAAACATTACCAGGTTCCCAAACTAATCTGGCTTAACCACCAATGCAGCTAAACATTTGTATTAATGTTGTTTATATCCAAGTCTAGGGAGTTGAGGGCAGAATTGGAGGAAGAGGAGAGAATGACCCCTTACTGACTTCACTAGAGGGCCAATATTTGATAAGAGTTGGAAGAAATCAGTCTGCCTTTGACACCTCTCACTTTTGATTTATCTCCCTATTGCCCAGGGTCTGCCTCTTCCACAACAATCTGTCCTGTGCCCACTCCTAATCACAAGTCATCTCCTCTGTCCAATTGCTGTGCCTCACACCTGATAACTGTCATGGGGTGGGGAGTGTTTTGTACATTATGCAGTTAATCTTTTGGTGCTTTTATTTCCAAGCCTTTAAAAAAACTTTGGCAGTGATGTGCATATTTTTGTTTAAATATTGAAACTTCCTTGTACTACTTCCTGTGTTGACAAACAAATGTATTCTTCTCCAGACTGAATAAAGTGATTTTAGAGGGCTGCCAGCTAAGAAAGTATTTCCTTTCATCTTAGACTTGTAGAGTCCTAGCTCATGTAGCTGCCTGCCCAAGAAATGCAAATCTGTATTCATCATGACTCTGATAACAAAAGGAAAGTTTTCCTAGTAGTGCAAAGCAGGAGCAATCGTGGTGGTGATATTAAACTTTTGCAAACATTGTTGAGGTTTCCTGATTATACCGTTGGCCTTTTCTCTGAGCAACAAGGTTATACTAGAAGTGGAGCTTCTGAACTTAACATGATTACCTCAATAAGCATGTACAAATCAGGCCCAAAGAGGATGAGTCCGAGAAGTTTGTTTCTGAGCAACCCCAGTCATGACGCTGGTGTTAGCCTTGCCTGGTTCTCGGAGGCTGTCTCTTTGTAGAACTCTGGCCTGAAAAATGCCAGCTGGGACACCAAACTGAGCGCCTTCAACAGGGATGTCATTTCCTCTTGATATCTATTTAGTAAGAGCATTTGGTTTATACTGTTACAGAAATCTGGCAAAGAGGGAAAATAGTACTGCAGTCTTCCTGTGTTTTTGTGTGATATTTCCGACAGTTAAGGCTTTTGGGGGATGTTACATACGATAGCAGTAATTTTACCGAAGCAGCTGCATTGAAATTCACTTTTTTCTCTCATCAGATTCTATTTCAAACAAGTATTCTGTAAATCCAAATGGATTGCCAGTGTGCTATAGATTTATTATAGAACAACATTCTGTGTTTGATCTACTTCAAAAATAGCTTAAATAGCTTGCATAAGTTAGTCTTGGTTACCATCTAAAATATTTTTAAATGTCCTTTACATGAAAATTTGTGTTGTGTTTTTAAACCTTTAGGGGCTTTATCTATTTTTCTAAGTCATTTAACTGTACTTTAAAAAAATATTTTGTATCTACTTTTGTAACTCCATCAGAATAAAATATATTAAAAAAGAAATGACTGATTAAAGTATTTGTATAACTTGAGATTTTTGCAACTTCTGTGGAAAGTTGTCTTTATCATTTAGCAGCTGATATGTTTTCTTAATTCTTAGAAGGGAAGTTCCTAAATAAACTATCTTATAATACCAGCATTCCTCCCCGACACACACACACACACACACACACACACGGAACAAACTATGTCTCTGATTACAGTGGCTAAAACTTATCCGAGACAAAAAATAAGTAGTTTCCTTCCTACCATGCTAAACAAGCTCCTGACCTTTTATACACTCCTGGCTGTGAGACTGAGATAAAGGAAGAAGAGAGACTGGCCTCTTTAATTTTTCTGATCTTGATATTGAGTGCTCAGCATATCTGAAAGACATTCCCCCTTCCCCCAGGCAGCCATTTTTCATGATTGTAGGAA
>NW_011888818.1:6940795-6943294 GCF_000151845.1 Pteropus vampyrus
AAAATCCAAACCTCGCCTTGGGCCTTCTCTAGCAAATAACCCACTTTGCTGTGGGAAGAGGTCTAGGCACTACAGTCTGCACTGCTATTGCTGACCACTAGATGTCAATCTCTGTCTCAGCTCCTCCCAAAAACTAAATCTGTCCTGAGGAGAATAAAGGGTTTTACTTAGCACTTTCGTGTGTCTTCCTAATCAAAAACTTACGTGGATGCTTCTGGCAGATCCTAGGTCACATATCTCTCTCCTAGCTACAAGAGAGGCTGGGGAAAAGTTACTGGATTTTACTTGAGGGTTCAGAGCTCGTAGCAAAATTGTTTAAAAGATACTGGATGGTCCGAAAGCTTAGATTGGCTACTGCTCTGTGAGCTTTTTCTGTTCTCTGAAAAGATAAGGGGTCTTCACCAGAATGTAAGTATCTGAGTGTACTTGTAGCTCAGCTGACTTTTTTTTTTTGTAGCATATTTGCTAAATGAAGTAAGTAGATTATTGATTCAGATTCTGGCCAAGCTCCTTGTGGCTGACCAGCACTTTGAATATTCCTTCTTTAGAGGAACATACCTGTTTTAGGGGAGTTCTTTAGCAAGTTATTTCATTTAATCCATAGAGCAACCCCACGGAGGAGGTGGCATTTGAGAGGTATGTTAGGAATTTTTCAGTGTTTTTAACTCACAAAAGCTCAGACTTGAAATAGCTAGTTCATAGCGAGGCAGGTTTCTCGGTTGCATTTATTAAAATGCTGTGCTAGAAGGCTTTATAAAATAAAATGACTGCAGTTAATTTTTTTACTGGTAACCTACCTAAGGAGTCTTGCAGTTAGCTCAGATGGAAATAAAATGAAGCTGGGAGTGGTCCTTAATCGACATAAGTGAAGATAAGAGAATCTCAAGATAAAGCCCCTAAAGTTCAGGGCAAAAAAGTAAAATGCAGTAGGGATAGACCCATTTCCTGGGACTAAAGGCATTGCACTGAAAATCATAAAGTAAAACTGGACTTTTAATTGCTCCTGTCATAAAATCATACTTGAACTGTTAAGTTGGGACTAATTTGGAAGCCCCAAATTGGTAAGATCGATCTACAGATCCTTTTCTGAAAAGGTTCCAATTCACAGTGGAACTAGAATTGCTAAACCACTGTCAGTTCTGTTCGGTAATCACAGAGTATGTATTTTTTGTCCCATACCATGCAGAGCCAGTGACATTGATGAATAAAGCAAGATCCTGTCATGGAGTTTACAGACCAGTGGGATAAATAGACAAATCAATAGTACTAAAGGGCCATATATGCAATAAAAGTTATATACAAGTTGTGGGCCCTTAGTTTTCTGTGGGACAGTCAGAGGTGGCTTCCTGGAGAAGATAAGGCTTGAATTTGAATTGGCTTAAGAGATGGGAAACTGCATAACCAAACTTGTACCATCGCTTTTAGAGGGAGTTACAAGTAGTCCAGCGTTAATGAAGGGTGGGTTTCATTTGGACTGGTAAGTAGGGATTAAATCATGAAAGAATTTGAGTTTTTGCCTGTACGTGATGAAGAGTCTGAAGGATTTAAAGTAAGCAAATAATGGACAGATTTTCATCTCAAATGGCTTCCATAGCAGTATGGGAACAGGGCAGGGAAAGATATTAGGAATGTAGAATTGTAGTCCAAAATAACCAATATGAGCATTGTTAAATTACGAGGAAGAGGAAGTTTGGAGATAAGCAAAAGTACTGATTTTCAATAAATGGGAAAGGAGAAATTCTGCAAATACAAATCAGTGAGTTTAACATAGGTCTCTTAGTTCCAAGTGACAAACCCAATGTAAACAATAATGTAAAAAGAGCCATTTTAAAATGGAATCAGAGCTGCCAAGCCAGAGCAACTGCCTTGCATGTCTTATAACTCAAACCGTCAAGGTGTCAGCTTTCCACTACACTCTCAGAACTCCATGGTCTGTGGAGCGGAAGCTTCTGGAGGGTCATGTCTCGTAGGCAACTTAAACTTGGGCAAATCCAAAGCCGAGTTTGTCGACCGTCTTCACTCTCAACCTGGCCCTCCTCCACCCATTTTTGTTGTCCAAGGCCAGAAACTTGGGAGTCATCCCAGACGCCTTCCTCACCCTCACCTCTCAATCCAGTCACTGCATTCCACTCACCTCCCAAATAGCTCAATCCACTCCTCCCATCCGCTCTAGTTCAGGTCTCAAGTCTCGCCTGGACCATTGCAATAGCCTCAGGAACGTCTGTCCTCCGCTCCAATTCCAGCCCCTTACAGTCCCTCCTCCTCGCAGGAGCCACAGTGATCTTTCTAAAACGTAAATCTGTAAACAACGCCCTACTTAAAATCCTCCCTCAGCTCCCCTTTTCTGGAGAGAGAAACCCGAACTCCTCAGTTGAGAAGCCAAATTGCCGATGATGGGGTGTGGGGATGAGGGGTGGGAGTGAAGTTCCACCTAGGGCACACGGGGCACTGGGATGAGAAAAGTCACAACAGAGGGCCAGTGACCTGGGTGGTGTTTCT
>NW_011888818.1:6943654-6958472 GCF_000151845.1 Pteropus vampyrus
GACCTCGGGCAGCGGGTCGCGTCGGCCGGGCATGGCGGCGTGGATCCCGGCCGCGGCAGCGTCTCTGCTCCGCGGGATCCGCGGGGTGAGCTCGGGCAGGGGCCGGGCGCTCTTCCCGGGGCGGGAGCTGCGGAAGGGCCGCAGGTCAGGGGACTTCCCTTCCTTTCTTCCATTCATTCATTCAGTTGTTGATTTGTTCATTCAGTGGGCCCGGGCAATCGGCGTTCGAAGTGTCAGGCGCCGGCGAGATGGGGGAATCTCCCGAGCCAGATGGAGGTCAGGGCGAGGGCCACAGATACTTAAAGAGCTATAATACAGCGGGTATGGAAAAGCAATGTTGATCTAGCGAGCTGAAGACCTAGGAGTCTTAACCCAGAGTCACGGCGTGGCTGCCAGAAACTGTGGCCGGGTCTGGGCTTTGGGGTCGTCTGCTTTGTTGACCTTGACTCTCCCCATACCCCACACACCCGGAGTAGAAGCCCAGCAGAGGGCACTCACCACGCGCTCTCCTAATTTTCTCTAGCCCTTTCTGATTCATCCTTTCTTCACCTCATCCATTTCGCTTTCTTTCCTCTCACATTCTTCCTTCTCCTCAGCTGGACTTGGACCTGCCTCCCCCCTAGCAGTTCTACTGGTGTCGGCGTGGACTGGAGGCATCTGGGGATTTTGTCAGTAGATTGCCGGTTTAAAGGCCGCTGATTTGCTAAGAAGGAAAGGATTCTCCTGAGGAATCTGCAGTGCTAACTACTCTCAGTCCTTAGTGATTATATTTCTGCCTGCCACCTGGTCACCCTCCGCCTTTGCCCCCAAGGCGCTATCCAAAGAAGAGGCTCCACCCCACCCCACCCTCCAGTCTTATCCAGGTCCACAACATCAATTCTCTCCTTCCACACAGCACTCAGACTATCTAAGTCCAGAGCTTTCTCCTGACCTGAATTTCAACTGCCTGCCAGACTTCTTTATGGGTGCCCAGTATGCATGTCCTGAATTGTGTGGTTCTTCCCCTGCTCATTCATTCATCCATTCATCCATCCATCTATCCATCCATGCATCCATGCATCCATCACCCCAGTCCCCCTGAGGGCCTGCCCTGGGCTCAGCTCTGGAAGGCTGCAGTTACAGGGCAAATTCAGTCTCGGCCTTTGAGACCACATGGTGAAAGAGCCAGTGCTCAGGCCATTTTAAAGAGGGTGCTCCAAGGTTCTATAACACAGGACTCTGCTCTGGGTGGTCAGAAAAGGCTTGACAGAAGGGTGAAGGGGAGGTAATTTCAGTACCAGCAGTTGATGAACAGCGCTGGTGTTCGCCCACCTGCCATCCTCCTCCAGTCAGGGACCAACCTGGTACTACTCCCTTTGTAATGCCTCTTATCTGGGCATCTTTCCTGACTAGCTTCAAGAGGACTGTCTAACCAAGTCCAAAATCTTCAGCCTGACATTCAAGGCCTGCCATGCTCTGTTCTCAGTCGCCCTTTTCAACATCAACCCAGCCAAGAGGCTGCTGACCTAGTTTTATGCCCCTTCACCCCTAAAGGTTGAGACATGTTCCCCTTAGAAGCGCTGACTCCCTGTGTTAGCCATCGGGGGCTGGGAGAGAGTGGTTGCCAGTGTAAATAATCTAAAAATATTCCTTCTTCAGGTCATTTAATCGAATTCTGCTTCTCTCCAGTGGGAATTAGTACATGTTGCAAAGGGTAGCTGGCTTATTGAGCAGTAGGTCACAAGGTCATATCCCACTGGAGAGACTGGAATGTTAGTCAGGCCTAAACGGTGGTGACATTTGGCCCACCAATGTGTGGTCAGTAGCACACTGGCCCAGCAGAGCATATCTGAGGCAGGCTGTCCAGTTTCTCCCAGCTCTGCATTTTACTAACAGCCAGCTTCGGGCATATTACTTAGTGTCTGAGCTTCCTCCCTATGAAATTGCCATCATGATAATATCTCTCTCACGGCATTATCATGGCAAGTTAAACATCTATTGAATTAGATTTGGGACCTTGTCTCGAGTGAAAGTGAGTTATTTACAGTCCCTCCACTCCCACCCCAAGAAAGTTTTTTCTATATCCTGGAGAACTTAATTAGACATGTGACACCATGCAGCCCCTCTGACTTAGCCCTTGGCTATGCTGGCCCTGCCTTGCAGAATGGCAGGTGGGGCCTGCACAGTGGCCCAGCAGGCCTGAGGGCAGCTTCATCTTGCTCAGCCGTGACTCCTCTGTTCTGTGGCAGCTTCCTCTTCTCCACTGTGTCCAGCGGATGTTTGCTTCACAGACTGAGGGGGAGCTCAAAGTGACCCAAATTCTCAAAGAAAACTTTCCTCAAGCTACAGCTATCAAAGTCACTGACATTTCAGGTAAGATTTTTCTCTCTTCTTTCCTACAGAGTCTGGTAGGATTTTGCCCTCGAGTGCCAGAGGGCAGGGGGCTTGGCAGAGGGAACTTGCCATCACGGCTTCTCAATATGTGTGGCTTTGGGGCAGATGTAGAATTGGGGATACAGAAACATCAAGGGAAACTGTGTGGGGACGAGGTCTCTCTCAGTCACCCTGGGCTCTGGTCTGCAGCCTTCAGTGTGACTACAAGATAGGCTTTCCAAAAATTTCCCTACTTTCTTCTGATATCTTCGAATGTCAGAGCTGGAATGGGCCCAAGGAGGAGTTTATCCTTTTAAGGAAAGTAACTGCTTCACTTTCTCCACGAGAACCTGAGCCCAGGCAGGCCGAAGAATCTGCCCAGTCCCTCACAGGAAAGAGGCAGCAGAACCAGGACCCAGGGCAGACTTTGGCCTGAGGCCAGTTTTCTGCCCCAGCTGAGCCCTGCTTTTTCAGATGGCCACTTGCACTGCAGAAGCTCAGGCTGGCTTTGTGTTAGGAGCAGGCTAGGCAATCACCTTCTGCACCCACAGGATGGAGAAGATAGGGCCTTTATCCCGACACACCCAGGGAGCGGCTTGGCTGTGGGCATCCACCTGACTCCCCACACCCGGACACCGTCTTTGCCACTCTACATTGTCGCGATGGCTCACTGGCTTCTCTGAGGACATAACCATTTACAAGGATTGGGTGAAGGTTTAGAAAGTAGTTTTTATTCTGGAAAGTAGAGGAAATTAATCAATCTAAAGATCTTTTGGAACAGTAGGTGGGATGAAAACTCTGCAGGGTCTCAGGACAATGCTAAGGCCTTGATGTCCCCAGTCCTATACCTGCCCCAGGCCCAGGTAGGGCAGAGATGGAACCTGACCTCTTGTCTGACTCTGCCCACCCCTGGACTGAGTGCAGAAAGGGAACTGATCCCTGGATCCTTGGTTTAATCAAAAGTTAGACTCCTAGAGCTCATAAGAGAAACATAATAAAACACTTCTCATACAATTGCCTGGTGTTAACAGCTCAGGGACATTTTCTTGCCCACATTGTTTTGTGCTACAGCAGCATGTTTTCTAATCAGTCGTCACTAGCTCTCCTGCCCTGTGGAGGCAACGCTTGGTCAGTGGGTAGATGAGTCCACCACAAGCTCTGCCTTGAGAGCTTCACCAGGAAGCTATTCCCTCCCTGTAGAAGCCCAAGATGGAACACTCAGTGTCACTTATAGAGCAAGAGGTGCTGGAGAGAACCTGTCTACAGTTTTTATTGTAATGCCATGTCCCTGTCTCTCTTGCACTTCCTTGTTTCTTTCTTTTCTTTTGGATAGTATTACACAGTTTTCAAGCCAAATATTAGTGTAGTTTTGCACTTAAAAAAAAGATTGCCGGTATTTTTTGAAGGTGGAACAGTGAAATTCAGCCCCTCCCACCCGCTTCCATGGCATTGAAAGGAAATACTATGAAAACCTATATTTCCCAGGTTTTCCATGCTTTGTGCCTTATCTTTCCTACCCACAAGTAATAATTCTGGGTGGAGCCACTGCCTTGTGAAAGGAGGAGCACATTTTGGATCAAGGCAGCCTGCCAAGAGGGATATGTGGTCAGATTATAAGCCATGATCTTTTTCTAACAGTCTTAGCAATTTTCTGCTGAGTAATAATATTCAGACCTTCTTGAGATTGTGTGGCACTTCAAGGACATATGAGAGCGTGGCTGCCATAACTTAATAATTGAAACGCTTTCAAGTCACATTTATTTCAGGAGGCTGTGGGGCGATGTATGAAATCCAAATTGAGTCAGAAGAATTTAAGGAGAAGAGGACTGTCCAGCAGCACCAGATGGTAAATCAGGTCAGTAGAGGCAGCAGTGCTCCTTGGCTACCAGTCTCCAGCATCTGAAAGGGCCTGCCGGGTGGGGGTGATAATTTCTTGGCAATCCTAGGAAAGAAGAATGTAATACCGCAGTCATGTGGACAGGACTTAAGACCTGAGAAAAATATAATCTGAAACTATCTGGAATCCGATTGCAGGCAAATAGGAATTTTATTCAAAATTGAGAACAAGCCACCCAAAAGTTATATTGCATTTTTTTATAAAATGTTGCCAAAGTTTACTATTATTGTCACATATCGAATAGTATTTGTAAATGTAGGAATACTAAAGGATATACATTTTCGTAGATGTGAAGATTTTTGAGCCTCTCTTTAGGACTACTTTACAGATGGGTAAATTGAGGCATGGCAGGGTCGAGAATTATTCCCACTGCCCCAGACTTAGTGGCAGACAATAGGGGTCTGAAACATTAGAGTTAACCAGACAAGGCCAAGTTTATTCATTATCTATGCTTATTTTACTTGGAATTAATACCAGCCTTGACCCCTGGGCCTGTGTGTATAAACTCGCCCCCCTCAGCAGGTGTGTTTGACATCATTCTAGAAGGTCTTACACATTGTGACCTAATTTAATTTTTTTAAGCACAGCTTTGGTCATGAGAGTCTCTCTGTGACCTCATTCATCGAGTTCAGGTGTGTCAGGTCACTATTCCAGGCCTTCCCCACCCATCTCAGCACCTTCCCTCTCTCGGCCCCTGTGTATTGGTCTGTGTGCACCTGGACCTTTGTCCAGATCGGACTGACTGCAGGGTTCCCTTCCTCCCTCCTCTGCCCAGCTCAGATTCTGCCTCCCTACCTGCCTGGTGGGGATGAATGCCCCCAACCCTCTGACTCCAGTGTTTTCTGCCTTGTGTCCTGGATACTTATGTCCCTACCTTGTGTCCCTGGGCCCTGTCAGCCCTGTGTGGGCTGGTTCCCTTCTGGATCCAGCTTCGGATCCTCTTGAAACCCAGCCCTTCACTTGCATGTGGGCACTTACGGCCCAAAGGTGTGTCAGAGGTCTGCCCGGGCAGCCTGAGGTACAACAGCTTCTAGTCCCACATGATCTCAGGGATTGGAGTCAAGGTCGAAGACAAAACAGAAAAGATATGACTGGCCCAGATCATCCCCAAATGATGGGACTTTGGGTTTTGTTCCCAAAACTATTCAGGCCACCTTGTGCAACTAGACTCCCAGGGGGCCTGTTAATTTGAGTGTATCCCCTGCCCCGAAGCCACAGTTAGAAGCGGTTAAGGATGCAGGTTCAGGAGTCAGACTGTGCACATTTCAAATGTAGGCTCTGCTACTTTCTAGCTGCGTGACCTTGATCAAGTTATTCAACCTCCCTGTGCTTCAGTTTCCTAATCTGTAACTCAGTTTCCTTTGAGTAACAGTAGTTGACTCAAAGGGCTATTTTGAAGATCAGTGATTAAGTATACATAGAGCACTAAGAGGCGTGCTTGACATAGTTAGCCTTTAATAAATGTCATCTGTCACCATTGTCATTGTCATTTACAACACTGGGTGGAGGGATGACAACAATTCCTTAGGTTTGGGGCAATGTTCAGGATTTCCTCTGGGCCCCTATAGAATGTGTACTTCCCCCAGCTCTATCCTAGCTGGAGAATGCAGCTCAGTGGGTGTCGTTGCTCTAGAAAGCTGACTCTGTGCATGCTGGGCCTGGGTCTAGGTCTGTATTGTTAGTGAACCACAACTAACAAAGGATCTGGCACATGAAGGAGCTCAATCAATATTTGTTGAGTTTGCAGCCAGTAAAGAGAGCTAGCCTCAGTTTGGTTATTGGCTTACAGAGAAATTACACATTCAGTACCTGAAAGGTGTTCTGTTTCAGAGAATTCCCCTCCTAGTATTGATGTATTTTTAACCTGGGATACCATAGTGGCCCCTTTGCCCACCTGAGCACTGCTCGTCATAGAGCAGGTCATGCGGTCCCTTGGCCAGGCACCCACAGCTGCCGGAGCGGGGTTGGCAGGGGAAGAAGTGTGTTCTGAGCCTGACCTTCAGCTTGAGCAGAGGCCCTCGTCAGCTACAGCAAGCTGTTAGGGCTCTAATGCATGTGTCTCAATGTACTGATGTGCTCATGGGCATTTTCAGAGGATTCCATCTGTGGATGTTGGCTGTGGGAGGAGCGAAATGAAACGTCTTTAAGAGCAGGTCTGTTGACCTCTAGGCACCTGAGCTGGGACCTGGAATTAGTGGCCCATCTTTTAGAGGTGCTGGGAATCAGGATCTGACAGGCACTCCACATAGGAGGAGGCCAATTAGAAGTAGAGTGGAGGAGAAAGCAGACTGGGTTCTGTTCCCCAGGTGCCAAGTAAGTGGATTCTTAGGGAGCAGGTGAGAGGCGGGAGGTGCTCCATCCAGATGCACTGGATACCCAGGCTGTCAGGTGGGGGACGTGGTGGTCGTGGGCCAGGGTGAAGCTTTCCTCATTGATCTTGCCTAGTTCACCCTAGTAAAATTGAAACTCTCAGGCCCAAAAGGCCCAGAAAAGGCTACCTGGCTTATCTAAAGCTGGAATCTGCTTCTCTTCATATAGTCCCCACTTGATTCCCTGGGGACCAGATGCCTCTGTCACCATGATCTCCACCCTCAGGAGCAAACTCACTGTTCCTTGGGTACCCTGCCAACTGGTGGCCCAGCCTCTCCCAGCTCCCATGGTTTATCAGCCTTCTCTTCTGAAACAATCACTGGCATTTGCTTTGGGCCAGGCCTCAGGGATGCCAGGATGACGAGTGTTCCTTCCCCATCCATCCTATTCCCGGCCTGGGGAGCAGCCATTGAGAGGAGAGTGAGCACCACCTTCCCTTTTGTGTTGAACAGAGCTAGGTCCTTCTTGGCTCAGCTTCATAGTGGGATCTGAGCCTCAGTTTCCTCTTTGGCAAGGATCACATGAGGTATTGACCACGTGCCCAGCCTCATGCTGGCATGTGGAAGGGTAAACAGCAGTTGCCCTCTCTCCTCTTCCCTGCCTGGTATCCATCACCCTCCTCTAAGGGTGCCTCTGCCTGTGTCTCCCCAGCTCAGAGCCCTTCAGTGTGCAACCTGGTTGCCCACAGAGTCCATTCCCACCTCCCAGCCTGGGATTTCCGATCCCCTGTGTGGTCTGCTTTGGTCTTCCCCCTCACGCCCCCGATCGAGGCCAGGCTTTTCCCTGTGAATCGTGGTGCATCTCCAGCCTTCCTTCTCCTTGCGCTCCTGGGCCCGATGCCCTGTCCTTCTCTGCCCATTCCACTCCCAGCTGTCCAGCTCCAGGGCTGCCTCCTCCATGAATGGCCAGTGCAGTAGCGGGCACTCCTTCCTAGGACACACAAGGTAGTCTTGAGCTGACTTGGGGTCTGGCAGCACCCATCACTGTGCCGAGTCCATTTCTTGTAAACTAGTGTTACTTCCCTGATCTTTCTCATAATTTCTCCATGCCTTTTACATCTGTGCCCCTAGCACCCAGCATAATGCTGCGGACATAGCAGGTGCTGAAAATGTTTACCCAGACTATATCCTATAAACTGGGGGACTTTGGCTAAGTCACTTCCCCACCAGGGCCTCAGTTTCCTTAACTGTAAACTGACTCCGGTGATCTTTAAGGCCCTCTGTAGCTGTCAGATACTGTGACCTATGTTGGGGAGCCCTCAGAAGGCTGCAAGAGAGCAGAGGGAAGGCACCGCTCAAGGCATGAGTGGTCAGCACCTTTTGTCTGAAGGTGTGACTGCACCCTTGCCTAGCTAGCCATGAAGGCTTTAGGGATTGTGGCCTTGGCACAGATATAGGGACAGCCTCTAGGGAACGTTTCGTGCCTGCAGAAAGCAGAGAGCATGTGGCCTAGGGGGCTGTGTCTCCTTCCCCCTGAGATGACGTGAGGCTCTTTCAGGGGGCACTTCTGCTTGTCTGCAGAGTTGAGGGGGCTTGTATGTGAACATGGAGGTGGTGGGACAATTCACCAGCTCCTAACTCAACAGCAGGTCCCAGCATCAGGGCTGGACAGGAACCCCAGGGAAATGGGTGGCCAAGACATCAAGATACCAGGTTCAAGTTCTGTCTGCTACTCATCTGCTGATTTTGGACATGGGATAAATACTTTTTTTTTTTTTTATTAAAGAAAGGGATAGGATAGATTATCTCTAGGGCTCCTGCCTTGATAAACCTGACCACATGTTTTAGAATTCTTTTTGCTATATGTGACAGGGAGCAAGTTAAAACTAGCATAAACAAACAAAGGTAATGAGTGGCCCATGTCATGAAATTATCTGGCTTCTGACATATCTAGGTGCAGGGTCTTATGTTCATCTGCTTACTCTCGTTCATATCTTCTCTCTCTGAACTTTCAGCTTCTGTGTGTTGGCTTTACTTTCTCCTACTAGAGATGGGCTTTCTCTTCTTGGTGGGGAACATGGCCCCCAGCTGCTTCCAACTAACATTATTCCAATATAGTGACCCAGGAGAAAAGGCGCTATACCAAAAAAATCCCAGGGAGATTCTGATTGGCCCAGTTTGGGTCATGTGCCACATCTGAACCAATCAGGCTGGGCCAGGGGCACACAGCTACATCAATACTAGACCAGTTGGTAGGCCCACTAGCAGTACACAAAGTGGTAAGGAATTGTTCCTCAGGAGAAGGAAGATTGCTGGACAGACTGGAAAAAAAATGTGCACCCCGCTGTGATGATCAGATTTGGACCTAATATAAAGGACTTTGACTCTTCCTCTGTACTGATTATAAATTCCAGTGGTCCACACCTCCCTCAAGTCTTGTAGCTTCTCTCCTGGCACTGTAGAGAAATAATAAATATCTATTTGATTGTGGTGGCTTGTTCAGATTTGTGCCCTGATACCATCTGTAACCTTAAACAAGTCTCATAATTACTTTATAACTCTATTTCTTGATCAAAAGTAAAAAGGGAATATTTGTGCTAATTAGCATGGTTTTAAAGAACAGCCATTCATTGTCCAAAATAGCAAAACACAAGAAACAGCCTAAAAGTTCATCATTAGGGGACTGGCTGAAAAGTTATGATAGCTCCATATAACAGAACATATGCTGATGCAAACACGAAGGAGGGTGCTCTTCACGCCTGATATGGAAAGATCTCTGATGGTTAGCAGGAAAAGCAGCATAGATACTGTGTTTGAAGTGCTACCATTTTTGTTTTAAAAAGGTAATGTGGGGTGGAATATATATTCATATTAGCTTGAATGCATTTTTAAACCTTTGCAAAAACACACAAGAAATTAACAAAAGTTCTCTATCTGAGAATGGAGGTGGGAACTGTGGGACGGAGGACGGGTGTGGGAGGGAGACTTCACTATATGCCTTTTTATACCTTTTTGATTTTTGAGCCTGGTTAGATTCTGACTCAAAAAAATTGTTTTCCAAAAAAGGAAAAACTGCTTAAAGGAAGTGTGTGCAAAAATCTCCTACAGACATGGAGCTATGTAAAAATACTCTCAGAGTGACTGTAATCAATGTCAAATGCAAAGGAAATGATGATACTCTTTTACCTATTTAGGCACTAAAAGAAGAAATCAAAGGAATGCATGGATTGCGGATATTTACCTCGATCCCCAAACACTGACCACGCCCTGGCTGTGTAGATGCTGCTGCTTAAAACCTTGGATGAACTTGACCATTCTTTCCTAGGCATTTGCCAAAAAAATTTATCTATTTTGTTCATAGACATTTCCGTATTATAATTATAGAAGAATATGTTATCTATTTAGACGTTAATTAAAGGCAACGGACAACCGAGGCTTTTGAAGTCATTAGTAATGCTTCTAACTCCTTTATTTCAGAAGCAATGTCCTTTTGTCCAAAGTGGTTTCATCTTTATACAGTTCTGTCCTGCTGCTGTAGAGGCAGAATGGAGTGCCAGCTAATTTTGTCTTGCCAAGAGACTTTCTTGTCCTCTGTGAAACTGCTCAGGTCCCTTAATCTTACCAAAAAGAAAAAGAAAAGATCCTTTGGTTTTGCTGTTCTCATAGTTTACCACTCTCTTTTCCTTCCCCTCCAAACTTCTTACGAGAATGATCTTGGACCCTCATATCCTTACTCCCTGGAGTGGACTCTGAGGATTTGGGGCACCCTGGATCAGGATCTTTTTCCTTTGTTTGAAGAACCCTCACCTTTTGCATTTTGGTGGGAAGTGGAGCCCACCTCCCACAAGAGAAGCTGAAAGGCTTGCTTTCCTAGTTCCTTTGCAAATTAGGCACAGGCAGATAATCTAGACTCAGCCATTCAGATAGATCTGCCCTGGACTTTGAATTAGGAACAAGTGATGCTAGGAAGGAGGGGCAGTGGTGCATTGATTCTGGCAGCCCTTTCTCAAACTTCTCTATCTTTTATGGAACCGACCACCAGGGAAATCGGTGTTCACCGTCAGTTCCGAAGGTCCCTCCCATGCCTCCCCAAGAAATAAGAATATGTAGGTAAAACAACCTTGGGCTCTAGAATTTTGGAGCAGTACAAATTTTAAATATTCTGTTCATATACTGCATACCAGTGTTCTAGGTGGTGGGAGCAGCAGAGTCGGTGTTGCAGGCTGCTGTCTCAAATCATGGTGGTGGGCACAGTGTGATTTGCTCTGGCCACAGAGCTTTCCAGTTCCTGCCTATTTTCAGAAGTTGGTAGGCCAGTGTTTCCAGAAGTTCTGTGATTGCCCCATATCCTTTCCCTGAATTCTTTTCTCACATCAGCCTGGTCAGTGTCCTTTGCTTGCATCCGAGAGCCCTGATGGCTTCACTAGCAGTGTCACTCCTGCCCTCCCACCACATTCACTGCTGTTCTCAGTGCTCAGCACCTCAGTCACTGTGGCGATGGCAGGCTGGTCATCCACTCCTTTCTCAAACTTCTCTATCTTTTATGGAACCGACCACCAGGGAAATCGGTGTTCACCGTCAGTTCCGAAGGTCCCTCCCATGCCTCCCCAAGAAATAAGAATATGTAGGTAAAACAACCTTGGGCTCTAGAATTTTGGAGCAGTACAAATTTTAAATATTCTGTTCATATACTGCATACCAGTGTTCTAGGTGGTGGGAGCAGCAGAGTCGGTGTTGCAGGCTGCTGTCTCAAATCATGGTGGTGGGCACAGTGTGATTTGCTCTGGCCACAGAGCTTTCCAGTTCCTGCCTATTTTCAGAAGTTGGTAGGCCAGTGTTTCCAGAAGTTCTGTGATTGCCCCATATCCTTTCCCTGAATTCTTTTCTCACATCAGCCTGGTCAGTGTCCTTTGCTTGCATCCGAGAGCCCTGATGGCTTCACTAGCAGTGTTACTCCTGCCCTCCCACCACATTTACTGCTGTTCTCAGTGCTCAGCACCTCAGTCACTGTGGCGATGGCAGGCTGGTCATCCACTCCTTTCTCAAACTTCTCTATCTTTTATGGAACCGACCACCAGGGAAATCGGTGTTCACCGTCAGTTCCGAAGGTCCCTCCCATGCCTCCCCAAGAAATAAGAATATGTAGGTAAAACAACCTTGGGCTCTAGAATTTTGGAGCAGTACAAATTTTAAATATTCTGTTCATATACTGCATACCCATTTTTTTGTTTATTTTAAAAATAGTCTGTATCTCCACAGTAGGCAGAAGAGATTGGTGTCCTGCCAGGGCTGAACTGCCTTTTACTTTGAATAGAGTCACTCATCTGTATCAGAGCTGAGAAGACGCCCCAGAGCACAGCTCTTAGATGGTGTAGTGAAGAGTCGCATAAGACAAGCCCCAGAGCCCAGAAAAAGGTACTGGTCAGCGACAACAGAGAGACCAGAGAATTAGGTGCATTGTGATTACTTGTGTGGAGCCTAATTGTCCTCTCTTGAGGGTGGGCTGGACTCAGTGATCTAAAGAACAGAAAAAATGTGCAGCTTCAGAAATGAGGTCATAAAAGACATTGTGGCTTCCTCGTTGCTCTCTCTTTTAGATCGCTCGCTCAAGCAGCCTGTGGAGAGATCCATATAAGGAACTGAGGCCTCTTACCAACAGCCAGAAGGGAACTGAGGCTTCTGCCAAGACAAGAGCCGTGTAGGTTGGCTATCTTGGGAATGGATCCTTCCAAGTCTCAGTCACAGTCAAGCCTTCAGAAAACTGTAGTCCCAGCTGACATCTTGACAGCAACCTAAGCCAGAACCTCCCAGCTAAGCCACTCCCCAATTCCCGACCAACAGAAACCGTGAGATAATGTTTATTGTTTGAAGCCACTAAGTTTTGAGGTAGATTTTTATGCAGTGATAGATAACTGATATACTTGTGCATTACTGGGAGGACTCTGGGACATTTCATATATTGAAGTAAGGGTCAAAGAGCCAGACTTCAGAAAGGACAGGGGTACAGCTAAATGTCAGGAACACCAGTGTCACCAGGCCTCTGCATCTCCTGCCTGCTTCTCTCTGAAGATCAACATTATTATCCCTTACTCTGGATTAGCTTCCACCATATAGCAGTGATTATAATGCCAGTAGCTCTTAATTTTCATATTTTAATGTCCATGCCACAAGAAGAGCAGTTCAAAGCTCCTCTTGAATTAGGAACCACCCTGGACGAAACAGCTGGAGTCCAGGAGTCCATGTGCACTGTAGCCTTTCTGGATTCTGGTTTGGGTTGGAGGGAGGAGGGACAGTTGTCAAAAGAAGTAGGGGTTCTCCAAAGAAGAGGCTGGAACAAAGCAACAGGTGTTCTCAACTAGAGACAAAGGTGACCGTGGCCTGGCAGGTCTCCTAGGAGTCCAGGACTCTTCCCTCTGCTTCATCCCACCCCACCCCAGGAGACCAGGCTCAATGAAATGTGTCACTTCTACCACTTCTGCATGTCTGTGCCCAAATCTGGCAATAAGATCTTTAAAAAGCAGCTCCCCCACCCCCAACACACACACAATAGTTCTCCCCCCACCCCCAAATTAAAAGGAAAGTTGGGAGAGGAATCACAAGGTTTCATTTTAGTTGATTAAAAGAGAAGAAATTGTTAGAGGCCAGAGTATATAATATTGCATCGGATACAGCCAACTCCTAGCTTTTTGATGAAGTGCTACTTGTGGAAACTGCTGAATTGTGATGAAAGATGATAGGTTTTCTGAGTTCAGTGTCTGTCCTTTTAAAAACAGTGTATGGTTTTCCAGTGGAAAATTCAGAGTCCTGAGGTAGGTGCTCGCTGACTAGGCGAGTTAATCTATGGGGAACTGCTCTGTCCACAGCCCTCCCGCAGGCCCGTTTTGTTCCATGGGTTTCTGCAGGGTGCCGCTGACCTCTGACTAGAGCACCCACTAGCAGTCATGGAGCAGGCTGGCCTGCAACGTGGGAGGGGACCTGGGGCTGCAAAGCCCCACCCAGACACTCGCAATGGCAAGGATTCAATAGATCCAATTCCCCTTCTTGGGAATCCGAACCGGAAAGGATGAGTAAATGACCCAGGGACAGCCAGGCACAGACTACTAATGGCTGGTGGAAAGCTCAAGGCAAACAAATCTGGGTATTCAAATCGAGAAATATGGAGAGAATTGATAGGTGAGGAGAAGTGAAAGTTGAAAAAGACCACGTGGGAGATGTCATGAGGGGTATTGGCAAGCCCGAGTTGAGAGGACGTGGACACTATATAAAGAAGGTAGTGATTCTCAATCTGGCTGTAAATGAGAACTACCTAGGATTTTTAAAATACCCCTTCCAAGTCTAAGAGGTGGGCTAATGACGGGCGCCAGAGAGTGGGCATACAGGGACCGGGTAGTCAAATTAAAGTCACAGTCGATGTGAACCACCGGGACTCCTTAGAGCCGCATGTGTTAGGCTCTCCTACCCCTGTCCCTCCACCCTGCCTCCAAACCCTGTGAGGCCTGCCCGACTCACCCCCTTGTCCCACCAGGGAGCTGCTGCACACGCGTCAGTTCGCCAGTTCACCTCCACCCACCACCCGTCTGGAGGAGCTGCCCCAACGCCCCTAATCCCATAGGGTAAAAGGCGGAAGAGGGCCAGTGCTACCTGAAGCCGGCGCAGGTCCCTGACCTCACCTGGGCGGGATCCGGCCTGCGGGATCCGAGGGTAAAGGAGCCAAGCCGACACCCGCCGCGATCGTCTACCCAGGAGCACCTGGAAGCAGAGCAAGTCTGGGTTCCCGCACCTCCATGCTCTTCCTCGAGACGACTAAGAAACTTCGGCAAAAAAATCCCACCCCCCTGGCTTGAATCAGCAGAGCTGGCTTTCTTAGGTGCATCCTAAAGATGCCACGCCATACCGCGCCCATCTCTCCCCTGGAGCCCGCTGGAGGGTGTCTCAGCTCCTGGCCGAAGGCGCCCAACTTTTGGCACCTTTTATATTTGTATTTGCTCTAATAATGCTGGTAGGGTTAGGTCTATCGTTAGGTACCTCATTTCAAAATATTGATCTCATAGGTTGTAAGATCCTCTGACACTGTGAATTTAAAAGAATATTTATGCACTTTAATTTTTTTGAGAAAGCTGTGTTTATGGAGAGGCAGATAAAAGAGTACAACTAAAAGATGCTAGATGTATTCTTTAAAAATAAGAATAAAAAGAAATAATCATGTTGACCTTTATTCAAACACAATTTATTCACACCCCAAGTGTCTATAATTGTCTCA
>NW_011888818.1:6958522-6966357 GCF_000151845.1 Pteropus vampyrus
GGTGAGGAGAAGTGAAAGTTGAAAAAGACCACGTGGGAGATGTCATGAGGGGTATTGGCAAGCCCGAGTTGAGAGGACGTGGACACTATATAAAGAAGGTAGAGTGATTCTCAATCTGGCTGTAAATGAGAACTACCTAGGATTTTTAAAATACCCCTTCCAAGTCTAAGAGGTGGGCTAATGACGGGCGCCAGAGAGTGGGCATACAGGGACCGGGTAGTCAAATTAAAGTCACAGTCGATGTGAACCACCGGGACTCCTTAGAGCCGCATGTGTTAGGCTCTCCTACCCCTGTCCCTCCACCCTGCCTCCAAACCCTGTGAGGCCTGCCCGACTCACCCCCTTGTCCCACCAGGGAGCTGCTGCACACGCGTCAGTTCGCCAGTTCACCTCCACCCACCACCCGTCTGGAGGAGCTGCCCCAACGCCCCTAATCCCATAGGGTAAAAGGCGGAAGAGGGCCAGTGCTACCTGAAGCCGGCGCAGGTCCCTGACCTCACCTGGGCGGGATCCGGCCTGCGGGATCCGAGGGTAAAGGAGCCAAGCCGACACCCGCCGCGATCGTCTACCCAGGAGCACCTGGAAGCAGAGCAAGTCTGGGTTCCCGCACCTCCATGCTCTTCCTCGAGACGACTAAGAAACTTCGGCAAAAAAATCCCACCCCCCTGGCTTGAATCAGCAGAGCTGGCTTTCTTAGGTGCATCCTAAAGATGCCACGCCATACCGCGCCCATCTCTCCCCTGGAGCCCGCTGGAGGGTGTCTCAGCTCCTGGCCGAAGGCGCCCAACTTTTGGCACCTTTTATATTTGTATTTGCTCTAATAATGCTGGTAGGGTTAGGTCTATCGTTAGGTACCTCATTTCAAAATATTGATCTCATAGGTTGTAAGATCCTCTGACACTGTGAATTTAAAAGAATATTTATGCACTTTAATTTTTTTGAGAAAGCTGTGTTTATGGAGAGGCAGATAAAAGAGTACAACTAAAAGATGCTAGATGTATTCTTTAAAAATAAGAATAAAAAGAAATAATCATGTTGACCTTTATTCAAACACAATTTATTCACACCCCAAGTGTCTATAATTGTCTCATGTGTATCATCCAGCAGGCACCTCCCCAGCACTAGAAAAACAAAGGGTTGTTAGGGAGCAGAATATCCAGCTAAACAAATAGGTAAAAGTTAAACCAACCGAAGTTCAAGCAATAACTTTAGTTTTTATTTATAATCTATATTTAGAACTGTTCATATAACTCTTTATTACTGTTTTGGGAACAGTTTTATATTTACGGAAAATCTGAGAAAACAGTAGTTTTCCTCTACACCCCAAATTCTGTTTCCTCCTTTAGCAGCTTATACTGCTGTTCTATTTTTGTTATAATTAATAAACCAACATTGACACAGTATTGCAAATTAAAGCCCATAGTTTATTCAGATTTCCTTAGTTTTTCCTTGTCTTTCCCCAGGTCTCTCCTCCAAACACCACATCACATGTAGTTGTCATGGCTCCTTAGCCTCCTCCCCGCCATGATAGTTTCTCAGAATTTTCTTGTTTTTGATGACCTTTTAGCTTTTAAATAGTATTACATAAAAATATATTCTGTGAGGGGAATTATGGATGTTTTGACAGAAAGCAATTTTAAAAACAAAAACAAGACCACAAAAGAAGTTACACTCCAGTTGGCCAATTGTTATTCTAAACATTTTGGCAAATGTTAAATAATCACATCTTAGACATCACGCCAAAGACGTGCACTGGCATTATTAAAAATAAAATTGCCCTGAGTTATGGACATTAGGACGTAGCAGCTTTGCTCACATAGGATGGGTTTTAAGGAGGGTGTTGTCTGGGGTGAGGTTTGGTAGATCTATACACAAGGCGAGGTTGAGGAAAGGCTTCTACACATGCAACCTGTAAGTGTGTTATTATTAACCTGTAAAATAAAGGAAGAAGACTTTGTAAACGAGCTGAGATTTTCCTTCTCTTCTTCCTCCTCTTCCTCCTCTTCCTCCTCCTCCTCTTCCCTTTCTTCTTTTTTTCTTTTCTTTTTTTTTTTTTTTGAAACAGAGAACTGTTAGAAGAAAATAAAGAATACTTTGGATGAAAATGGAACTTCCTGATACTTTGGAAATTGTTTCAAAACTTTTTCTAATACTTCAGGCATTGACTAGAGAAACTGAAACTACAAAATATCTTGAACTGTTTAATCAATGTCCCACATCTTCATCTGTTCTCAGTGCTGAGGCATACAACTTAAAATAATGATCATAAATTTATGCACAAAGTACTCTGCTTGCTCTATACAAACTGAATGATTTTCTGATTCAGATTTACACAATTCTAAAGGAAAAAAAAAACCTTCCAAGAACAGGATGTTTTTTCAAGGCAGGGTTTTTAGAAGCTAATGTTGATTTGCTCTGTTCTAGGCTTTTTCCATATTTCGTTTGCTTTCTCTGGCAGTTAACAGTTTGGAAATGAACTCATCATCTGATATAGGAAGGTGTCCCATTCATTTGATTAAATGCCTAAAGCTGGTAATCTACTACTACTGAAGTGAGGAAAGCATTTATGGCTCACTGAAACGAATCCCCAGGGTTTGAGCATCAGCTGATTTTCTTACTACAATACTTTTTTAAGGAGAACAATTCCCTGCAGAGGTCTGGATCAAGGTAAGTGGCTTTATCAGTATCATGTCAGTGAAGGCATAATTCAAAAGAAATTTTAATTACCACGTTTAAAAAATCACATAGTTGTAAGTCAGGCTGTCATTAAGTAAAGTCCACTGCATTTCACTTTGGTAGAAATGTAAGCTAACTCACTACTGGAACTTTGAAACACTGCCATCCAGAGCAGCAAGCATGAATAACCTCTTGCCGTTTTCCAAACCTTTAATTTCAGCTCATGAAATGAGCTCATCATGTAGAGGCAAGAAGCTAATTTTCCTGTCTAAAAGCAGGAAGGACATGAATAATTGTTTTTTCAAAGGAAATTTTTTTAAAAAGGAAAGTCTCAGCCTGGCTCCCTCCTTCTGTCCCATTTATAGCTGGTTCTCTGTGATCTCTGGGTAGATCTCATTACTGGATATGATTAGACACTGGGCATGGTAGCTGTCTATTCATGTGGCCAGATTTCTTTAAAGATGGTGAGAAACTTATTTTATTCTGGCCAAAGTTAATCATATTATCCTCTAGAGTGAGCTTTTACATTTACTGCTTTTAAAAAATTCTAACAAGCTCAAAATTTACGTTTTAAAGATGCCATTGATTTAAAAATCTTACCCTTTGAAAAGCAATATGCTGAGTTTTGTGTCTCTGTGCAACTGTAGGTACTGCCACACTGCATTCTAGTTATGAGCCTAGGGAAGCATGAACTGAATACAGTTCCTCTTGCCACAAAACCAGCTGATAGAACCAACAAGATTGAGAAGTAGACATACACTGTTTGCATTGTAAGGGTGTCTATACAGCATTAAAACATTTGATTTACTTCATCAATTTGGTGGATAGATCAACCAAATGTTGTCATATGTGAAAATCAACAGGTTAATTGACTAAACTTTTCCAGATTTTTTTTTAATTAATTTATTTTTATGGTGACATTGGTTAACGAAATCCGGTAAGTTTCAGCTGAACATTTTAACAGTAAAGCATATATATATTTACATTGTGTGTTCACCTCCCATAGTTAGATTTCTTTCTGTCATCACATATTCGACCCCTTTTATCCCATCTACCTCTCTCCTTCCCCCGCCCCCTCAACTTTTCCAGTTTTCAATTGGCTATGTTGGATCAAATAGGCATGATTGGATAATCATGATAAACTACCCATGACCTTAACCACATTTATGGAAAAATACAAATATTTAGTATAAGTATTTTCTTCTTTAATAAAGAGGGATGAGATTTTATTTTGTTCATGATTTCCTCTAAGTGAATAACAGTAAAATTTAACGAACTGGTATAGTTCAATTTATTAAGCTACAAATATAATACTCTAATATATTTCAATTTATGGCAGACATTATATGTACATAAGAGAGCTAAAGTCTCCTGTACCCCATTATGCCATATTTTTGATTCATAAATAACTCAGAGTTAGTAGACTCCAACATTTTTATTTTTATTTATAGATGCTGCCAAAAGAAATGTTTATCAGTTTCAAATGACATAGCTGTAAATTGGCAGTTGACAGCTTTCAACGTAAAATTTCATCTTAGCAAGAGAAACTTGATTAGAGTCAAAACCAGTCAAGGAAAATTCAGGTGTGTGACGTCAAAGTCCACTGTGTGACCATATGAAGATACGTATTATGCTGCTATCCATCTACCCAGTCTTTTGAAGAAATTTGCTTCTCTATGTAACTGCCTGTAACAGTCAGTTGTGAGAAGAAACAACTCCAGTTCTTTTTTACTGTGTGTGTGTGTGTGGGGGGAGATATTAAATTTACAGCTTAGCACCACCGGCATTTTTGTCCAATAGACTTTGACAAATAATGTAGGAATGTAACCCTTTTCATCTCCATTTCTTCAAATGCAGATTCATCTTCATTTTCCTCTATAACATGTGTTTCTGCTTCAACTATTTAAATGATTCCTTCATTTCGACCTTCAAATATACAGAGAGCCTTACAAGTCCCTGTAGTGGGAAGGGGTTCCTTGTTATCAGATTATTAAAATCCATAGCCAGAACCTTCAACCTAACTCTCCTGATTTTGCTTTTCTATGTAACTGCCATCTGTGCTCTCCCAGTCTGAGTGTAGTTATTTGGGGTTTCAGTTTTTTGTACATTCCACTCTGTCGTTAGGCCTGTTCACTTGGTGCTAGGATACTGCCTTCAACCTCAGTCAGCCAGACTTCGAATTCTGGGCTTCTAGTCACAGTTCTTCTATATTTTTGTCTGACTTTCATTAATTTGTAACCCAAACTGGCTGGGTCTCCCATTTGGAAGACAATCATTCTTCTTCGTTATGCCATCTCTTTGCTCCATCTCCATTTAGATTTCTTTATTTAATTCACTGACTTTCTTTTACAGCTTTTTCCTTCTTTGTTGTGGTGGAAGATGGCTGAAATCCTCTGGTGTGGCGCCCCTACACTTTAGTCTTTTGAAGCAGTGATTTGGGGGTTTGGAGATCATGCACTCATTGAATCAAAGGATTCCCTTTTCTGTTTCAGAGACTTATTTATTTTTATGAACAGATATAACTTTCCTTTGGATTCGCCACCAGAGTTGACCTCTGGTTTGCCTTCTCTAGAATCTGAAAGATGATTATCAGACCTAGTACACTTCACTGGCTGAGTTGCATCCTCAGATGTCTCCGGGAGGCTCAAACTCTAACTTCAAAGTTTCTATTACCAGCTGTGACGTTTTTCTGAGCACTGATTCAGCTGCCTTTACAATTCCATGCAAGCATTTCCCATTGATTTCTATCGCCTGGTGATCAACCCCTGCATGTCTCCATTGATTCTACCATTCTCAGTATCCCTTTTCCTCCATTTCTTGTATTTTCTGAAAGATGCTGGAAATATGAGCATGGTAATATTCATGCAGCTCATGGTTGAATTTCTTGAAGAACTGAGGAGAGAAATTCTCTTTGTTGTCCTCTGTCAATGGTGATGCTTTTGAGCTTGGTGTGCCTTTCCAACATTTACTTTAAAAACATTTAATCAATGTCGTTTTCTCAAAATACTACTGTGCTCTGTCAGTCTTTATGCATTCTCATTCATATCTTCTTTTACTTGATTTAAGGTGCTTCCAGCGAGTATCTGTGGGTGGTTGTGCTTTCTGTGCCTCATGAAAGTGTGATCTGTGAGGTCAAGTTCTCGAAGCTCATGCTGCCCAGTGCTACCGCTCATTTCGCTCACAAGGTTGAAAGAAAAGCTTTACATGATGTGTTCCTGGTATTCTTTTTCCTCCAGTTTTTTTCCTCGGTTGGTATTTCTTCAAAAGATTGTTAAGTAGTTTTGCATAGCTAAATTCAATCCCTGTGCTTTCCCTGACAAATGTGAAGTATTTCTCAAGAATGCCAGTTTTCCACTTCGTGTGTGTTTTTCTAAGTCAAACTAATCCCCGAGCTCGGTGCATCAGTCCGGGTGCAGGGGGCGGGAAGGGGTTCCCACTGCGGCGGGCGCGGCTCCTGGGGGTCCCCTCTCTGGCCGCCGCCTCCACTCGAGTCTCTATAGCAACCCCTTCAACACCGTCACTCCTCAGCAAAACTGCCCAAGCAACCGCCCCCCTCAACCCCCGCGCCCTGAGTGCTTTAATTTATAAATGACCGGGATATTTCCGATTCCAGAAGGGTACGCTCGCGCGATCGCCCAGGAGAGGCGCGCACCGGCCCGGGAAGGAACAGACGGAGGACTGGAGACGTTGCCTGCCAATGGCCCGGAAGCTCGCGACCCGGGACTGGGTCCCAGGGGAGAGCCGCCGGGGCGAGGCCGCCCCCTACCGCCGCGGAGGCCGCTCGCCAGGCCCAGAGATGGACCGCCCCGGGGAGGAGCCTGGATCCCGGCCCCAGGCACCGAGCGACCTGGGGGAGAGGTACAACCAGTCCCAGGGATGCAACGCCTTGGGGTTGCAGCAACCTGGGGAGGAACCTGGAGGCCCAAGAGGCCTTCTCATATGAGAAAGGAGGCAGTCCAGGGACTGTCCCAGAGCGCTTACGGTAACAGGATCCCTGGGCCACTAGTGGGTTTTCCCCGGCACCTCAAGCCTCCTTCCCTCCGCCTCTCTCTTGGTAGCCCCTAAACCAGAATGTACCATCTTGCCCTCTTCCTTGTAGAAGTGAGCCATATGACAAAATAAATGTTAAGCCGAAGCTAAGCATGAAATGGGATACTATCGTCAGATAATCAATTTCGGAGATAATTAACTTTAATAATCTGAAATTTTGTGTTTAAAAATTTAACTAAAAATTTTAAATGATAAGTATGGTGTAGACAATGTCTCAGAAGTGGCAGCTGTAAATCGCTCCTGTGGTCCCTATGCTACACATTTGCCATATGAAACAAGGGCTCATAGTCACAAATATATTTATTGATATCATTAACCTTAATTCAGGAAGATTTTTCGGTAAAATTTTTCTAGAAGGAACTTTGTTCCTAGAATTCACGCCTTGAATAGAAGTAAAAGGCGGGGGGGGGGGGGGGGGAACCCTGCTTTTACTCAGAAGTAATTGGCAAAGTAATAGCTTTCTTTTGTTTAAATTTTTAAATTCCTCAAAAAGCTAGAAGAATAACAAAATTAACCAAAAGAAAGTACAAGGAGGAAATAATGAGCATAAAAACATAAGTTAATCAGGCAGGAAACAAAGGTAGTAGAAATAATAAAACGATAGTTCTTTGGAAAAAATTAACAACAAACCAATAACTAAACTAATAAAGAAAAAAAGAGAATAAAGCCCAAAAATACAAAATAAGAAGTGACATAGGGAAATAACCATTGCAACAGAGGAAATTAAAACATGTGAGATAATTTAGTACAAGTTTATGCAAATAAATTTCAAAACATTAAAATGAATACTTTCACAAGAAAATATAGTTTACCAGAATTGACCCCTGTAGATTCTAGTATTGCTAGAATCAAAACATGAACAAAGACAAGTTTGGAGGGAAGGTAGAGAAATTGGAACTCTCATGTATGCTAATGGGGCAGCTGCTTTGGAAAACAGTCTGGTTTAACAAGGTTAAACATGGAGTTACCATGGGACTCAGCAAATCCAACCTAGGTATCTACCCAAGAGAAGTGCAAATGTAGATCTTCACAAAAACTTGCACATGAATGTTCATAGCTTTGTTCATAACAGCCCAAAAGTAGAAACAGTCCATAAGTCCATTAACTGA
>NW_011888818.1:6967077-6969511 GCF_000151845.1 Pteropus vampyrus
TATGTCTTGATTTTGGTGGTGGTTACCTGGCTGTATACAGATCAATATCAATCAAACAGTACACTTAAAAAGGATGAATCTGACTGAATAGATATCATACTTCAATAAACCCTCCTAAAAAAAGCGAAAAAGCATATTTTGTATGTTTCTGTATTTTGTGTAAGTAAGAGAAATAAAAGTCTATATATGTATCTGCTTATTTTTGTAGAAGGAAAAAATTAAGGCTAAACCAGAAATAAATGAAATGGCTTACTTACAGGGATTAGGTGAGAATGAGGTGGGAGGCAGAGAAAAAGAAATGTGACTTTTCAGAATATATTTTTTCATATAGTTTTAACTTTTAAACTGTGGTAATAATGTTTTACATATTCAAAAATAAAAATTAAGTTGACAAGGATGGAGAAAAACCTTAAACTTTCATTTTAAAATGAACCTAGTTGTAAGTCAAATTAATAACAAATCAATCGTCCAGAAGAAAAAATAAAATTAGTTCAAGTAATTTTGAACACATCATTCGTTTTTTAAAATTTATTTATTTTAATTAGTTTCAAGTATACAGTACATTGGTTAGACATCTATATAGTTCGTAAAACGATCCCCTCAATTGCTCCCTCCCTCCCCTGACCCTCCATCTAGCCAACATATTAATATATTAATGCTAACTGCATTCCCTATGCCATGCTCCCCATCCCTGTGACCATCCATCAACTACTAATGTGTACTTCTTTAACCTTTCACCCTATTCTCCCAGCCTCCCAAACTCCCCTCCCCTCTGTCCGTTACCAAATTGTCCATTAAATTTGTGAGTCTGTTTTTGATTAGTTCTTTTTATTCCTTAGATTCCACATATAAGTGAAATCATATAGTGTTTAGCTTTCTCTATCTGACTTAAATACCTTCTAGGTCCATCAAAGCAATATCTTTTTCCATCTGAACACAGCACTCTTAATTGGACAATTCAGAGGATGAAAGAGGCCTATAAAGAAAGCTTGAATTTTACTCGATATTTTTATTGTCAGTAGTGGTATGAGTATAACAATTCCAGAACTATTTTGTGTGTATTGTAGGATTGAGCAAATGACTAAATATATTGATACTGTTGGGAATGAAAGCTTTCACTGTGGCAAAAAAAGGAAATATTGAGAGAGATGTAGCCCCTAACTGGCTACTTATAGGGAGAACTTTCTGTATTTGGGAGTGAATATAAAAAATAAAATTAAAACTACAGTATGAAATAGGAAAAAATGGATTATCACTTTTTTAAAAATTACATTAATATATGTCTCTTAAAATTACATCAATATCTGTCTTTTAAAATATATGTCTATACCTATATGTTGGTCTGCCATAGTAATACATAATAAAAATTATAATTTGTTTTTTATTCTAAATTTCTGCAAATTTGTCAATAACTTCATCAAAACTGATTTTTAGATATTCATGTTCGATAGTTGGTATAGACAGATATGTTAATCTATCTTTACTTATTGAGAAAGAAAAAACAAATAGGAAGAGTTGCAAACAAATGGATAGTTTGACAGAGATTCATAAAAATCCCATTTCACAATAAATTCCAGAAGTGGCAACAATGTTCATGTCTGTTATTTCAAGATTGATTCTAGTGGGTTTAAATGGTCTCCGAGTTAAAAATGTTAAACATACAAAAAAATTCCAAGTGGTTGCAGATAATGACAGAACTGAGGTAATATAAGTTCTATTTTTCCATCCATACAATCACTGCACTACCATCATTTATTTCAAATGTACTATTTATTTAAAGGAGGTAATGGAGGGAATGGAGTTGGAGACACCTCAAAGCCAAAGGCAAAGATTAAGACTTTTATGAATTCACTCTTCAAAGCATATGGCTAACAAAATGTGATACACACATGCAATGGAATATTATTTGGTCTTAAAAAAAGAGTGAAATTGCAACTCGTTCTACAACATGGATGAACCTTGAAGACATTATGTTAAGTGAATTAAGCCAGACATAGAAGGACAAACATTGCATGATTTTATTTCTGTAAGGTAGTAGGTAATTAAATTCATGGAGACAAAGTAGGAAGGTGGGTAGAGAGAAAGGAGAATGGGGAGTTGATGTTTAGTGGGTAGAGTTTTTTGAGAGGATGAAACAAGTGTGGAGATGGTGCTGACACTCAAGAGAATGTACTTAATGCCACACTGCATTGTAAACTTGTAAATAATTAAAATAGTAAATTTTATGTGATGTTCATTTTACAATAAAAAATAAATTTAAAAAATTGTTAAGCAAACAAAGCCAAGGGAACGAATCAACAGTAATAATCTTAAAAAAAAAAGAGGCATGCAGCTGAGTGCAGGTGTCAGGGGCTGCAGAATACATTGTTTATTAAAGAGTAAGTAATTTTAAAATGCGCTAATCTGAAGGATACATCTTGTTAAAACAGTAACC
>NW_011888818.1:6970370-6999023 GCF_000151845.1 Pteropus vampyrus
AGGGAAAATGAGGTGGTTATGTATGTGTAAGGGAACTCTTTACTTACTGCTCAATTTTTTTATAGACCTTAAACTGCTCTAAAAATAAAGTTTATTAATTTAAAAACCAGAAAGTGTTAATTCACTTTTCCTTTTTCGTACTGTAATATTTATTACATGTATTGCTTTAGCAATGACATTGTTTAGAATTGCCAGTGCGTGGGGATAATTAAAAAAGAGCCCAACCTTTTAGCGTGGCCTTCTGCTCTGAATGGCATGGATGTCTGGGCCTGGTCAGGTACCCAGCACCGAGCACGGCATCTGCTGAGAGCAAGGTGCTCAGTGCTGGTTGTGGAGTGAGAGGCTCTGAGACCTGTGGGCTGTGGGCTGCAGCATTTTGCTCAGGATTCTAAATGAGAGCATGGCTGAAGAGTCCAGATGCCTTTGCAGAAATGATTCCCCAGCTGATGAGGAAGTTAGTTTCTAGGATTCTCACTTCTTAATAAAGTGAGCCACAGTTTGTGATGCCTTGGACGTATCGGTTCTCATCTGACTTCACTCAGTACAGTTTTCTTCCCATAGACCTTTGATTATTAATTCAGAACCATTTCTCCTGAATCCTTTATTGGGAACACCCAGTATTCTCAAGAACTCCCAGTATTCTCAAGAATATATAGGGAGCTGCATGAGGCCATAAAAAACCATGAGACTGGAACACTGAAAATGTGTTTTTTTTATGGCCTCATGCAGCTCCCTATATATTCTTTCATGTTAAATGACTGTTTCCTGATCTGCTTTGATTATCCTGTTCTCCACATATCAGTTGTGCTTTAGGCATAGATACAATTTGGTCTGTTATCTAGTATCTCATTTTTGTTCAGTAGACAGAAGTTCTTTTAAGTTTTTTTGAAAATAGATTGCAATCACTCACTGTCTGACCTCTTATTTCTTCCAAAGGATTCATTACCAGTTTTTGAATTCTTTTTTTTTTCTTAACGCCTACAGCACCCGGTCTTCCTAGGTGGTCTCCCATCCAAATACTAACCAGGCCCGACCCTGCTTAGCTTCCAAGATCAGCTGGGATCCAGGGCGTTCAGGGTGGCACGGCCGTAGACACTTTGAATTCTTAATGTTTGTTGTTCTTTGTAAAGTAAAAGATTATTTTTGGTTTCAGATAACTTGGCTTTCGGTTTGTTCATACTTCCTTGGGTAAAATCTTAGTGACCCTTTTGTTCTTACTGAAAATTTATTTGGAGTCGTTTTATAGTTTATGTAAATATCTTAATGAATTTTAAAAGGAGGGAGTTCTTGGGGGTATTACTTGCATTCCCATTAGCTGGAAAGCCTCTTCATATTTGAGGAGGTAAGGCACTGAGATAATCGGACAAGGACACCAAGTAGCCTTCAGTGGTACTAGAGGTGCGAGCTGGGGCCAGGTCCTGCGGGGCCCTATGACAAAGTTACGATGTTGTACCTTATCCTGAGAGCTGTACCCAATGGGGAGCATGGAGGAGTGATACAGGGAAATAGTATCATCCAATTTGGTTCTTAGGAAGATTATTTGAGTAAGGAGATCGGCTTCGGTGAGGTAGGCAGGGAGATCAAATGGGGGCCAGATGTCAGCCTCTCAAATATAGATGCCAACTGAAAAAGCTCCAAATAAGTCTTCCTGCAGAGCCACCTTGTTGCAACCTGTGCCTCTTGAGTACGCAGACCTCCAGGCTGCCAGCTGTGCCCTAAGCTCTGCTTGTGGGTAGATTCCTGCTAGTGAGGATGACATGTGACCCTTGGGAACATGGCTCTTAAAATGCTGAAGAAACGAGTATATTTGGACAGGGCACAGATTTTGGTGTCAGACACACCTGGATTTGAGCATGGGTTCTACCACTTCCTAACTAGATGGCCTTGAGCAAGTCACTTAATCTTTCTGAAAGTTCTCATTTTTAGAACAGTATGAGAGGCCTCTGCATTGGGCCCCAGTTTCGTAGGGCCCTGCAGTGGTCTTCCAGCGTGCCCCTGCTCGTGGGGGTTGGGGGAGGAGTCTACGCCAATGATCAAAGCCCACATGGTAGTCTGTATGAATTGTGCTCCTCCAGACTTGTGCAGTGCACAGCCTGTGCAAGTGCAGTGTGGGCTGCTAGTAAGAGCGACAAGGAGGACAGGATTGAGGACAATGATGGGGTAGACTCCAGACTTGGCAGGTGTCAGGATGTGACCAGGAGAATGATGAGGCCATCGACAGTCAGAGGGAATTTCGGCAGAGAGGTGAGAGGTCAATTTTTGGTAAATTAAGACTTTGGCCCTGCCAAACAGCCACTGAGAGCTATCCAGCAACCCAAACTCATGAGAGAGGTCAGGGCTAGACGTGGCTTTGGAAATCACCAGCGCTGGGGGCATAGTTGAAGCCTGGTGGCTGCATGAGGCCCCTGAGAGAAGCCTATAGGTTGTAGCAAGGACATCCGTGTTTCAAGAACAGGCGTACATAAAGGGACCATGAGAGGGGCAGAGGGCTTCAGGGCCCAGGGACGATGGAATGCTACTGATGGCACAGCCCAAGAGTGGAGAGTTTCAGGGGGTCGGGGCTTTGGAGGGGTCAGCGAGGACAGGATCTTTGGTCTAGAAGACAGATCTTTCTGGAGAGACAAGGGCACAGGTGAGGGAGTGGTATGGAAGATGAAACCAGGAGGTTGTCTACACTTGCAGAAATGTAGTAGTGATAGGAAAAAGTGAGAAAGGTGGTAAGCTGAGGGCAGAGTGGGATCAGACCAGGGACCTGAGAGCATGATGAGGGGCAGAAAGCAGGTAATTGATAAAGCCTGTCCCAGAGGAGAAGCAAAGGGTGGGAACCAAGAGAAAATGTGAGGGATGGAGGGCAGCTAGCCTGGATGAGTATGCGTCAGGTGTGTGTAAAGAAAAAGGAAGAAAATACGGGAAAGTGTTTGAAGTGTAGGGAAGGGAAATTGGTCAAGTTCACTGGGTCTGGGACTGGGCTTCTCGGTAGAGAAAAGCAGGCACCTGCCAAGGCTTCCAGGGATAGGAGTGGGGGTGGGGTTGGAAGGATCTAGATTTTGACAAGCTTTGATGGGGTTCTCTATGGGAGGTGCTCTCGTGTCTTCTGTGGTGGCCGTGGCTCTGATGGGAATGGACACCGGGTTATGTGCGTTGGATATATCTTCAGCAGAACCACCAAGCCGCGGGGGTGTTAAAGGGTTCGGTTCCTCTCACACAATGGTGAGCGCCTGTTATTTCCCCGTGTGCAGGGGAGACATAGAGACAACAGCTCTCCAAGGTTAGGGAGCCCACAAGAGCGTCTGCAGAAGTTTGCGTAGCTGGGTAGACTAAACCAATAATGACGAAATTGAGATTCAAAATAGGAGGATGAGTTAAATAGTATATTTAAAATGACTAAGCTTCACAGGCTGTGTGTAGAATTAAAAACACAAAATGAAGTGCGTAAAGCCTGGAGGTGAGGGGCCTGACTTGGCAGTAGTTCACCTAACTACTGTGGTCGATGACTAGTCTCGAACTCTTTAGTGCCCTAAAGTTTTGTATGTACCAAGAGTAATAATGGCAGCTTCTATTACCTGCCATGTTCCGAATACCTGGTACTTTTACTGTAGTATTATTTTAGATCCTCATATCAGTCTTATGTGGTATAATCGGCTTGCTTTATAGATAAAGAAAATGACACAGGTAGATGAAATGGCTAATCTCACATGACATGATTGGGAAATGAAGGAGCCACGTTCTTTTCACTGAGCCACACAGCTTTCGGCTGCTTAAAAAGTTAATAAACCTTGGTGTGTGTTTATAAAAATGATGTGTCCAGATGTGGGGCTCTTTGGTGTCTCTGTGCTTGGCTTAGGCCAGCCAGAAGCCATCTGGGACAGTGTTCACTCCTAGAGATCCCAGTATAAAGAAGGATGCTCTAGGTGTGAACAGGGGTCAGGGAAAATAGGTAGGACAGAGTCTGGAACAGGAAGGTTTTAGGAATTAAGGACATGTGGCAGAGGGATTAATTAGGATGCTTCTTAGAGGAGAAAGAAGTTCCGTGGGTGGGGCTTAGAGTTCAATAGTATGTGGATGATTAAATGCTTCTATATCCATACAATGAAATGCTAAGTAACTCTTTAAAAAGATGTAGTTCTGTATCACTGGTATTTAAAAATATATTTAGTCAAAGAGATCACAACAAAGTATTACCATATTAATCCATTTAAAAAATACATGTACTGCTCATAATAGTTGTATTTACACCCTCAGAAAATGTTTGCAAGCAATATGTGGTTCTCTTGTAGTGGGATTTGAGATAATTTTTAAAACTTCGGTCTTCTATTTTTCTATATTTAACATGGAATTTGTATAAGAAGAGATGAAAGCATATTTATAGTTACCCAGTCGTGAGTCAGCCCCTGTTGAAGCAGGAATCTCCCAGCCCTCACCTCAGGTCCTGGAAATGGGGCCCACACAACAGGGGCTGGGGAAGGGGACTGGACTAGGTCTCTTTCAACCCACAGATGTCAAGTGGAAAGCAGTTTACCAAACACAATGCAATCCCACGTTTGTAAAACATGCAAATGTGTGCGGACCCCTGATAGCCATGCACACCCAGGCATTTCCAGAGGGTCACTTTGCAAGTGAAACAAAACAGAGATGAAAGTTTGAGACAGTCGTCTGGAGCCCTGTTAGGACTGTGGGGGTTTTCACTACTGTGCCCAGAGGTAGGCGCTCTGCTCTCCTCTGTAGTGACCTAACAGGATGTTGTCATCAACTAGAAAGAATGCTGAGGTCTTTATGCATGGCGGGGATGCTCGTCTCTCTGAGACCCTGAATCAATTTCAGGCAAATATTTCAAGCAGGAGGGGATCGTTTCCCCTCCCACGTGCCCTTCTAGTTTCCTTGATTCTCTTTTTCACAATTAGAATCAGCCACCACACTGGCAATCTGAATTGAGGTAGCCCAGGCATGGGATCCTATGGGAAAGCGCCTCGCCCCAGGGACAACAGAATCTAGGGTTCCGTATCTGGCACTCTCTACTAGACGTGGCATTCAGGCCATCAGACTTGAGCAGGATTCGGTGATCCTTTAGCAAACATATCAGAAGTGAACAATTTTAAACTGATAAAAATATACTACACTTGATCCTAGCTGAAAGGCTGAGAAGCGATAGAAGTGAAAAATTTTAATGGGGTGGTCTCCAAACTGAATGAAAAAAGGAGACAAAGATAAAAGGTAAAGAAAGCAAAAGCCATCTCCGTTTCCCCCTTTATAGCCAGCTTCGACAGCTGACAGCCTTTGAACATTACTCTTTGCAAGTGGCAGAAGGGGACGAGGACAGGCTCTCTCGCTGCTATCAGCGAGGGCTTTATTTGTGCATCTACAGCCCACAGGGGGTGGGGGTGGGGGTGGGACCACGGGCACTCTCACATGCAACAACTTGAGCTTGCTTTGGGGTTGGGGGGAAAAAGGGTCCACACGGAATTTGAGTGCAAAAAATAAATATAAAATTTATTAAAACACCCACAATATTTTAAAGATACCAGAAGTAATACAGTTCACAAACCCAGTTGTTTGTGTAAATTATAATAAAATACAAATCAAAAAAGGATACATACTTGCAATTTCTAGGCACCCTAAATTAAATTTACTGAAACACTGGGGGATAAGGGAGGGTAAGGAGGGGTAGCTCAGGAGGCAAACCAATAAAGTAGGAGGAAAAATATTAACAAAAAGGTAAAAATTATACAAAATAAAATTATCAGCATAAATTTACTGTACTAAGAATATCTACAGTTTAATAATACACATCCTATTGCCTTGAGACATTGCAAAAATCTACCATTCATCCATCAACCCCAGATAAACTTCATTTCAAGTAGCCACAGTTACAAAGTCAAGACGGAATATTCAAGTATGGTTGTTAAGTTCACCTCCATTGGAAGCCAAGTAACCAAACAGGAATTCAGAGAGAAGAAATAAAACACATCAAAACACTACAGGGATTCTAGATTAAGTCGAATGCATGTATATGCCACAATATGACCTGCCCTTGTTTCTTCTGAAATTGGAGTACATGAAAAAGAAACATCACTCCTGTTTTCTCCTCCTTTTTTTCCCTCAAAAGAAAAAAAATATTGGAACCAAGAAAATCTGGATGTTCAAATGAGCCAAATAGTATTTTGCAAATCCCCATGTGAATAGTGACAAGTTATCCCTGAATAACGGGTAGTCAAAATGAGAAGAGAGACCAAATAATACCACTACAAAAAAGCATCCCTGATATCAGAATAGAAGCAAACGAGGAAGTAGGCCAAATCACTCACTGATTCTTAGGCAAAAAGCAACGCTAGACCTTGCATTTCTGTGCTGCAGTCTCCGCTCAGGGGAGAAGCCTATTGCTTTGCTCTTGTGGGCAGCTCAGTGGGAGGAAGGGCTGGGAGCGCCAAGACAGAGGCCTCACAGGTAGAAAAAACTCTCTGCACACGTGGGTATGGGACTGTATAACCTGTGCTGGGGGAACGCACCTCAAAAAGTGTTCATTTTGGTCCAGGGTATGTTGAAATTGGCCATGTACTACTGTAGATGCAGCTGGCTAATAAAACTAGGTTTCGAGGGAGTCATTTCAAATGACAGCAACAATGACTGAAAAAGCTCAATGAGATGGGTATAGGAAATTCACATTTTATAGAAAAGCAAAACTTAAGAAGAAAATGAAATAAAGTTAACCATGCTCCTTCCTTTAGGCATTCTGCCATTTTAACTGCTGAAGAATGAATGAAAAATATAATGACCCGAGATTCTTCAAGGTCAAGTACGTAATCAAATGGACAACCTGCAGGCATCGACCCTCACGGAATCTACCTTACCGAAGTTGTCATGATGTCCTATTTTTGAGGTATTTAAAAAAATTATTGTGACAGTGGATGACACAAAATGGAGCTTCTTGTTGAGTTTTTAAAACATCAACTTTTGTGGACCCAAGAAGAAATTTAGAATAGCACCAACTAAAAAAGCAGCCTCAGTGGCATCGGATGAACAAAGAAAGCTTTTTCCTTTAGTTTGAACATGACTGGTTACCAATGACAGGCAGAAGTAACGCTGGGGCAAAGGCTTCGAGGAGCCAAGAAAGGAACCCCCTGCCCACATGGCCCTGGCCAGTGCCAGGTGAGGAAGGAGATCTGTCTAATCTGCCATGGTGTGCAGAGTGTCTCTGAGACTCTCAGAGACATCTACGTGGCACCCTGGACCACAGGAGAATGTGTGTCCTTGTCTATGAAAATACTTGCCATGTTAAAAGAGGCAGGAGAACCTGACTCCCCTTCCTCAAAAAAAAAAAAAAAAAAGCCCTTCGCCCTTCCTTTCTCATTAGGCCTGAGAGGACAGATTAAAACTAGAGCACCAGCCAAGCCAGGCAAGCCCACTCCCATTCAGTCAGGGAGCTAGCTGCCTTTGCGACTTGCCTTTCTGTGTTTGGCCACCAAGGGAGGAACAAAAAACAAAATTGCTCAGAGCAGGTTATAGCACGGTAAACAGAGGTCTAAGGAGACAGCACCAAAAGGGGGGAGGGGAGGGGAAGCCAAGAGAGACTGGAGCCCACCTTGTTTTTGGTTGGTTGTGGTTTCAGAACCTTGATAGCACCTCAGCAGGACAGGATCAAGGACAGTCACATTAAAACACCATAGCACCATTTTATTTAGACTATTTCATTTCATAAAAATGCTTTCTAGTCCATAGGACACACTTCAGTAACAAAAGGAAAGAGAGATTGGTTGAGGCACGTCAGGGATGTTATTTTAATTTCCCACCAGCACTGCCTTGATCTGAGATCTGGCGGTGGTTAAACATCACAAAGTCTGGCTGGATTTCTCTCAATGAAATCAGGTTACCAACTCTTCATTGTCAACTGTCCTCAAAAACCTACTGCTGTTTGGTACACAGCAGTTTAGCTCTGCTACTTCTTTCTTTGCTTTAGCACTTAAAAAATCCCTTGCACTGCACACTACTGTATCCAAGAGAGGCTGGTGGAAGGACCAAGAGGGGGCAGGGTATGATCTCTTTCCATGCACACCACTGTCATCTCAGTGAGAAGGTAAAGCAGTACCCACGAAGCCAGCGTGTGGGGAACTTAGGCCCTGCCAAAGAACAAACCAAACAACAAAAACAAAAGACCTCAGAATCCACAAAACACCTTTAGTCAAGATCTCTGATGGTTAGATAATGGTTTCTTGAGCTAGCACCAGTTATTTTGTGAGAACCTGCTGCGAAGCGATTTTTATTTTAAAAATCTCTTAGCACAGAACTTTGCAAGCACTTCCCTTGCACACAAAAGGCAGGGAAAACAAAATGAAGCGAGAGGAACCAAATGTCTGCACCGTGTGTGGGTGATGTCTGTGGACAGGGCACACTGGGGAGATGACTATAAGACTCCATCATTTTCTGTTGCTATAATATTACTCTTAAAACTTGGTCATGCTGTTAGGTTCTTTAGTTGCAATGGCTTTGTTTTTCTTCTCATGATAAAAATGTCTGTTAATCATCTTTAGGACTTAAAAAATGATAGTGCCAGTAAAAAATAAAAATTTGATTTTTCTCTTTAAGAAACCTTCAGCAGCAAGGGGGGGATAAAGAGCTGTGCATAGTTACTTTTTAAATATACGTCTAAAGCATGCTAATTTTAATGACTGAGATTTGAGGTAGGTTATACATGTAGTGTGTACAAATCAGCATGGGCTTGAGCATGGCACCAGCACCACCTAATTTTTGAAACACCATTCTGAGGGGATGGGAACATCCAATGGAGACTGCCTCTTGACTCACCTCTCAGCAGCCTGTTTGCTAATCTAGAAATTTATGCACCAAAGGCTGTTTGAGCTGGGGGGACAGACATCACATGCTTTTAGCTTGTATTGGATTCTCTTTTCAGCTAATGGCTTTGCTACCAAAGGGTGACGAGGGGAAGAGTATATTTAACATACATCAGGAAGATTCACACATGCCAAGTATCAGAATCACCTGGGTTACACTCGGGACCTTCCAAACCAACAGCCAACCTGGGGCTTTCCCGGGTCATACAGACGGTCACATTCTCCAAATATTTCGTAAAATATTGTATTTCTTGCTTAAGATCATTTAAAATGAAGTTTTCAAGGCACCCCCGTATCTACCTAAGCACGGAGTCAAATGAGACCTGCATAAAAGTACTGATGCGATAAGCAAAATAGCATTTAAAGGACCCAACTTTTCCTCAAAACTAGAAAATTAGCATGCTCATTAAAGACTCTGCTTCCTTTAGCTTGTCAAACTGAAGGTCAGAGGTTTTCCTATAAATCTGAGTTCTGAATAATTCTAAATCCTGATAAGCTCTTGGGTATTTATTTCAAAAGCAATAATATTTCATTTTTGTCCTGTAAAATAAATGCAACTTTACAGAATATGGTAAAAGTGAAGGATAGACAAAGCACGTTAAATATTCAGCTACTATTTACAATTTCTCCCACAATTACATGTTAAAACATACTTTTTTTTTTTTTCAAGTTGCTGTTTAAATCTAGGCAAAAGTGCTTAAAAAAATCTTTCACTATTTACAGTTAAAACCAGACCACATAAATGCTCAGGACATCTTACAACGACTCTCCGCCAGTGCTTCCGGAACAGTTACAGTAAACACCCAGCGGGTCGGTTCTCTGCTCTTACACAAGGCACCTGGAAGCTCAGGAACTTGCCTTTAGCATCGTCATCTGATTGTTAAACTTGTTTTACGAAGACCCACATCTGAATAAAACTGCTCAATAAATATCTGATGTTTATCTCAGGGCTTGGTTCTCATTCACTGTGTGGCCATATTCCCCTCTGTGCATCCTGATGAAGCCTCCCATTCACCACACATCCACATTGATATAACTGCTGCTAATACCACAGGGAAAACAAAAACTCCAAGAAGTGTGACTTGCTGTCGATGAATGTTGCTTCTACCTGCCAGGCCCCAACCTCTCTCAACAATATTGTGAAAATTAAGCACCACATTCTCATTTCGAAAAGCTAAACGAATGCACCAGAATTTTCAAACGGGTGTGTTAAAGCGGGTGGAAAAGGGAGGAAGGAAAGGAGAAAATGACTGAATAGAGAAATGGCACCAATTAGGGAGGAAAATCATAGCTACCTGCTGAAAATGTTTGACTCTTGCGTTTTAAAGTTGTTAAGTGTAGGCCCACTCCTCAAACGACAGCATGGAGGGGGTGGGCTTGGGTGTGAGGCATGCACCATTGTCCAATGTGAAAATCCAGGAATAAGGAGAGATGTGTTAACTGCTGTTACACTGGTGTGCTGAGCTCCTGCAGGATGCAACCTGCCCGAGAGTCAAGGAAGTCCCAGCACAATACTACAGCACCAGGCTCTGCACAGCGCTGCACACGGGGCAACGCTGGCTTTTCACAGCTTGGGTTCAACTTCTGGTTTTTAAAGATACAGTAGCCCTTTTTCGGTATCAGCATGGACTTTGGGGCTTTTTAAAAATTGCCACTAAGGCAAATTCCTTCAGCCCAGTATTCACTGGCTCGTCGACTTGGTGGAAAAGGCTCCTAAGAGCCTCTCAACTCCAGCTCCATCACGAGGTGCTGCCTAGGGAACCACATCATATGACTTGATAAATAACGGACAGAGAGGATTCAGTGTGGAGACTAGCAAGCTTGAAGCTGTCTACTTCCAACCTGGTTTCTGGGGAAATCTATACCAGCCTCTCAGGTGCCTGGCCTGGGGTGCAGCTGCCCCTTCCCCCTGACTCCAAGCTGGTGCCTGGAAAAGGGGCCCCAGATGTTTCTCTACAGATTCTCCCATCCTGCCGGAGAGGACAGAGGCCATCCTGAGGGCTCCCTCCCCCGAAGGGAAGGCTTATCTGTCCGGAGGGATGGACTGGGTGGCTACAATCTGCACTTGGCTCATGAGGGGCAGATGGCTGAGAGAACCTCGTCAGCTCCCAAAAGGGCCAGGCTCGCCGGGCCCAGCAAGACTGGGCAGGAGTGAGCACTTCTGGCTTTTCCTGCCCATCTTTTACCATTACTATTGTCGCTTTTTAAAAAATCCAATAAATACACATTTTAAATGGAATTTAAAACTACTCCTTTGTGAAAGGACACTATAAACTTTCTTTCCATTATTGTGATATACAAGGATAGAGTTTTAAAAACAAGAGAAAATAAAAGCCCCCCAAACAAGGGGGGAAAAAAAGCCAACGTGGAGATATAAATATTAAGATCACGAAAAAAATCACCCGACAGCCGTAGCTTCTTCTTCAAAGTGCTGGGGAAGTGGGGGGAAGGGAGGGGCGGGTCAGTTCTGAGGTTTGGACCATAAATACATATATATGTGTATCTATATATGTATATATAGATAAAAAGACTTCTGCACCCCCAACCCGCCCCCAGGTGTGAGGGCAAAAGCACCACAGAGGCAGCTCGGGCCGGGCCCGACGCTGAGGTACGCTGGCACCCTGGCACCTAGATCCAGCGGCTGTAGGGACCAGTGACCTTCGTGTAGGCGTAGGAGGACACGGTGACCGCCGAGTCTGTGGGCACAGCCAGCGCCTGCCGGGTGGGGACAATCCCCCTCTTCTCCTTATGCTCGGGCTCGGGGACCAGGGCACCACCCCACTTGCGCTTCTTCCCGTAGAGCTTGGCCTCCTGCTGGCCCAGGCCCAGCCGGGCGGCCTCCTCCTGCCGCGCCCGTGCCCTCTCCGCCAGCTGCTTCATCTTGGCCTCCCAGAGGGCCAGCCCGTGATTGGGCTGGTTGAGGTTCTTGTGCTGGTAGAAAACCAGCGAGATGCGGGTGGGGTGGCAGCGGTTGGGTTTCTTGAGGGGCGTGGTGGCGTGCAGCTCCCGTCGGGCACACTCGATGAGGATGGAGCCGTGAGCGGGGGCCACGGCCACGCCACCGATGTTCTCGTCCAAGAAGTTGTGCTCGCTGTCGGACCACAGCTCTTCCTCCTCCTCCTCCATGCCGCCCTTCTCCTCCTTCACTGCCCCCTTGCTGGGGGGCTCCTCGGCCATCCCCTCCTCCAGGCTGAAGGGATCCCACAGCTTCTCCTCGGACTTCAGGGCCCCAAACAGCTTCTCGCTGGAGCCCAGGGGCATACCGAAGGACTGCCAGGCTTTGTCCAGCTGACTCGCTGCCGGGGTTGGAATCCGTCCCTCCTCCCCTTTCAGGGGGCTCCACAACTTGTCTTGGAAGCCAGGACCACCTTTCAGGGCAGAGTTGAAATCCCCTGCCCCCAGACCCCATGGCTTCTCAGTCAGGCTGGGCCCGGCCAAGGCCGAGGTGCTGTTCCCAAACTTGCAGGGGCTCCACGGTTTGCCTCGCAGCCGTCCTCCAGGCTGGGGGGCTGGCTGCTGCCCCTCACCAGGGAACAGCCCCCACTGGCCATCCGGGAAGTGGGAAGGGGTCAGGCAGCTGGCCCCGAAAGAACCGAGCTTATCAGGAACGATGGCAGGGCTCTCTCCACGAGGGAACACACCCCAGCTGCTACCCACACTGTTAGTCCTCTTGGGGGACATGCTTGGGCCTCCTGAGTACTGTCCCCATAGGTGATTGGGACCCCCATTCTGAGATGCCTCGGGCAAAGGCATTTTGCCCATCTTACCAGGGTCTCTGGGTACAGATTCGGCCTGGACCAGTGGGTCTACTGGCTCTTGCTTGATGGATCTATTGTAGCAGTTGGAGCTCTGTGCAAAGGGAGAGGGGTCCCTGGATGCTGGGTGGATCTGAGGGGCCTTGGGAAGCAGATATTCCTTGGGGCCTGGATAAGCAGGCTGCTGGTGGTGGGGGGTGGGGCGGTGGGTGTCCGTGGGAACAGCCTGGCCAGGCAGCTCGGCAAACTCAGCACCACCGTAGGCCGGGCTCAGGCTGTTGTGCAGAGCATGGAGGTCTGGCTTCTTCTCAAAACTACCATTGCTGCCAGTGTGCCCCCAGGTGCCAGGCCCCAGGAACTGAGAGGGGAAGACCGGGTTGCTGGATGGAAAGCCATAGTAGCTGAACGACGGAAGAGCGTACTTGGAGTGGAAGCCGTTGACAGAGGTCAGGCTGGGCTGTGCATAGTAGGAGTGGTAGGAGTACACGCTGTTCATGCTGTACGGGTCGGAAGGCCGGCAGTTGCCCAGCACCGAGTAGCTCTCCACCACCGTGTTGCTGCCGTACTTGAAGGAGCTGAAGTGGCTCTGAGGCTCCACCTTGAGGGAGGGCTTCAGGCTCTGCTGGGACAATCCGCCCTTCAGGGACAAGCCTGAGGAGAACAGGAGACAAGACAGAGAGGAAGCAGGGAGAACCACAGTCGGCCGAGGCCCTGGGCAGATGGACTGGGGGTAGAAACTCTCTCTCTCCTTCAGAGGTTTCCTCTGCAGGACATGCAAGATGAATGAGGCTGGACTTGCTCTGGGCACTGCTCAGCATGGCCCCTGGACCCTCTGAGGCCCCGGGAGAAGTGGCCCAGAGCCCACGGCCCCCTCTGTGTCACTCCTCCCCCACCCTTCACCCTAGCGAATTCCACGAGTCCTCACTGAGGCCCCTCCCATCTGCAGGGACAAGGGCCAAGAGAAGGGGGAGCTGTGCCACTCAGGCACCCCGACCGCAGCCCACGTGCCTAAAGCCGCGGTCCCCTCAGACTCTCAGAGAGGGAGTGGGCGATCTGGAGGGGAAACCCAGCTCCTCTTTGGGAAGATACGATGACCTCCTTGCACTTGCTCCCCAGGGACCGCCTACCAGTTTGGTGTCCCGGGGCTGCTGCGGCTATCACACTGACTGGCAACATTAGGATAATGGGATGGTCCAGATGACTGAGAGGCCCCCGGACTTTTTCATCTGGAGTCCCAACTCAAGGCAGAAAGGGAGCATCAGGGGGCCATCCAGGGCCCCCACCCAACAGCACCAACGCCACCCCCGGAGGGTGCCTGCTCCCCACACACCTGGGTCAGTGGAGATGCCGGCCAGCTCCAGGGCCTCCTGCTTGATCTTCTCCGGGGTGCTCAGCTTCTCCTTCTGAATCTTCTTCTTCTCGGCTGCCGCCTTCCTGGCTTCCAGCTGCCGCTGGCGACAGGACTTGGCAGGTTCTGGCAGGCGCCGAACCTCGCGGGGGAAGGCGGTGAGCACCTGGATGGCCCCACTGCCCACCTTGGCGTTCTGGTTCTCCTCACTGCCGAACTCGTCCGTGGTGGCCATCTTGTACAGGGGGAGCACGTGCAGCTGCTCGTCCTCTGGAATCTTGCCCACGCAGCGATTGTCTTCCTTGGTCAGGGTGCAGACCTGCTCCAGCAGCGAGAGGGGCATGAGTTGGGGGAGCCCAGTACTGGGAGGAAGGGCTGAGCATCCCCATGGGTGATACCCCTTCCCCAAAAAGCCCCAACACCAGGCATCCACTTGGTCTTAATGCTCCCTATTACTTTAGGGTGTCTAAAAAGCACATCCATCCTGGTTCATAGCATAACAGTATCACCAACATTTAGTCTGCTCTACAGCTTTCAAAGCATGTCCACTCACACTGTCTCATGCGATCTTAATAAGGCCAAGAGGGGATGAGACAGCTGGCCCAGGGTGACATGGCTGGCAAGGGGGCAGGGCTGGGGCACATGCTCCACTCTCCAGCACAGCATAATGGCCACTGCAATAAATCCACTAGTGGAGCCTGGGACCACTCACCATTATCCTCCTTGCCCTGAACATTCGGCCTCCTTTTGCTCTTGAAATACTTTTCCTTTTTATTAAAAACTACATGTGCTGGTTGTAGAAAACTTAGGCCAGCAAAAAGGAAATAAAAATTATCTCCATAATCCCACCACCTAGAAATAATCACTGTAAACACTTTGGTCATATACACATGTACACACTCACTTTTTGGGAATTAAACAGGATGCATGCAGTTTCTGTAATAACTTCATCTTTTTAAATAGAGTATGTTTTCTTATGCATTAAATATTCTTCAATATGATTTAAGATCTGATTCTACTGTATCAATGCATTAATTTATTTAACTAATCTCTCATTACCATTTGGACTTGTTTTCAGTTTTTTCCTATCATAAACGATACTTTAATCCTTTTGGCTAAAATTTTAAAGACTCGATTCCCTAGAATAAATGCTGTGAAGCAGAACTGCCACAGACTACTAAACTACCCTCCAAAATGATTATCATCATTAGTGTTTCACTCATACTGTCAGAATGTGAGTTTCAATTTTTTTATACTTTTGCCTGTAATTTTGCCACCAATTTCTTAAAAACTTTTTGCTCATTATCAAAACGTATCTTGTTGTTTACTAACAAGGTTCTATTTTTTCTCAAATGTATTGACTATATTTTCTTATTGTCTGTTTTCTACTCTTTATTGACTATATTTTCTTATTGTCTGTTTTCTTGATGTGCTGGCATTTGGAGCCTTGATCCTGGAGGGACTGCCCCTCCCAGGGCTAGCTAATTTCTAGAGATAGCAAACGACTCCCCTGTGAGCACACATTTGATATACAAATTAACCGATCCAGAGCGTGTACCTCCAACCATCTCTTTTATCAACTTGCACATGCCAAGATTCCCCCTGCCCTAAATCACCCCAAGGCTAGGCATGGACAACTAGGGACCACCCCGATAGCCCAGAGCCCACAGACTTTATTGGAAGGACCCAATCCTAAGCTTACTCAGTGTACCTACCCTGCCTCGCCCATTCCTTCCAACAAAGTCCCCAATAAAGGCTCTGGGCACGCTCTCTCCCTCACTCCTTCTGCCTCCTGACCGACCCTGGTGCTTCTCTGCATGGCCCTGTGTGGCTTGCTGTGGATTCTGCTTGTGGGGCTCTGTGAGTATAAACTTCTTCCTTCATAACAATCATTTCTGTGTCTTCGCATCCAATTAAAACGAATCCTGGGTACATGTGAACACAACTCTGTCTTCCTTTTTTCGGTGAGTTTTATGACTTTTGCCCATTTTTTTTTTTTACTAGATTATTCATTATCACTAATACAATCTTTCCATCACTCCCTTTGTCACTTGTGACAAATGTTGTTTTCCAGTTTGCATTGGCTTTTCAATTTTGATTATGGCATTTTATTATTGAACATTTTTCTGGAGTCAGCTGTAGTCATACTTTCATCTAACGTTTCTCCTTTGGTGTGGTGCTCTACCAAGCGTGCTTCTTTCCAGAGTTTGTGGGGGTCTTCAGACTTACTCTGCTCCAACCGGACCCCTGTGCACTTTCTGAGTTGGACTGAACACCAGTCCTGCTTCCTACAATCCTCTAAAACCCAGCGTTGTAAACAACAAAGCAAAGAAAAAAGGCAAAGAATGAGATATGACAGAAGGTGTATTTCTCTCTCTGACATATAAAGATGTCTTACAAATGTCAACAGATGCGGCTAAAAAAATAATAGGTAATAAATAACCAGTTAAAAAATAACAGAAGGACATAAGTACGACAGTCATGAAGATGACATTAAAACGAGCAAGAAAAATAGGAAAAGGTATTCAAACTCTCTAGTAATAAAAGAAACACAAATTAAAATAAGGTTTGCCACTCAGGCAAGCAAAAACTGAAAAGGTTGACAAAACACTCTGTTGGCAAGGAAGCCAAAGAATAAGCACACTAAGCCTGAAACTGTCCTCACCCCAGCACCTCAAGGGATTACACACCACTACACAGGTGTGTGACCATGGTCCCTCCCGTGGTTTACAGAGGGGGAAGTTGGAAAGAACTTATTGTCCATCGAGAGGGGCCTGGTCAAATAAATGATGGCAGAGCCAAACATACAGCCTTAGAACATGCTAAAGTAAACCTACAGCCACTGACACAGAAAGCTGTCCACCACAGATCCTTAAGTTAAGAAAAGCAGGTCATAGAACAGCAGGGGATCCACATAATGTGATCCCCTTTGTGTAAAACTTATACAGCTGTACATGCGCACACACACAGTCAGATGTCTGAATGGATGGGCATCACAATGCAAACACTGATTATTTCTACAAGATTGCAGGCAATTTTTACTTTCTACTTCCTTATATTACTTAAAATTTTTTATAAAGAATAGTTAATTAGTAAAAAATACTATTCATTTTGGAAAAAATTTACCTTTTTCACTCCAAACTCTAGAAGCTCTGGAACCCAGATAACCTCTCTGTGTTCCCATCCTCCTTCCCTGCCTCTCTCCTCATGGCTTGGAGGGTCCGCCCTTTCTATCTCAGCTAGAAACCCTCACAGCACAGTCTAGACAGGAGCCTGTCCTATCTTGCTTCTCAGGCTTGGACACGGAGAAGGAAGACAAGGTGGAGAAATGAAATCCTAGGGTTAGGTCCCTGAGTCTCCATGGGGATACAAGCTACACCAGATTCTGGGAGCCCCCTTTGAGATAACTGCGCCAGTACCCTTGCCTCTTTCACAGCTCCCCCAGAATCTACTTAAAAAGCAGAGAAGAGAGCTAGCCTCACCCCTTCTAGGGTATCCCCACTCAAGCCCAAACCTCCTCTCTTCCCCAAATACATCCATGTCTCTGGTACTGCGTCTAGCTCCATGGCTATAACCAGGAACTACACGCTCTTCAGTCCCAAGTTCATTTCTCTAGACCCCTCCCTCTCCCCGACTACTCTGCATCTCTACCTGGACATCTAGCAAACAACTCAAAACAGAATTCTTGGTTTTTCACCCCAACACTGGTCTTCCCCCATTAGTCTGTATCTCAGTAAATAAAACCAACACTTGCCCAGTTGCTCAAGCAAAAAATCTTGGAGTGGTCCTCAAGTCTCCTTTCTCACCCTACATCCAGTCCATCAGCAAATCCTCTCAGCTGTACTTTTGAAATCATCCAACATCTGTCCAATTACTCTCATCCCCACCCTCAACCCTGCCCTAGCCCTGTCACCTCTGGCCTGGACAACTGTCCCAGCCTCCTACCTGGCCTTTTCCTCCAATTCCCTCCCACACTCCCCTACCCCTACCTGACACACTTCATTCTCCATCTGCAGGAACGAGGGAGCACATCTAACTTTATAAATGAGATCTTACCATTCCCAGCTCAAGAGCCCTCCAGGGATTCCCCATCACACTTAGAGCAGAACTCACAGCCTTGCCCAGCCTCCCTGTGACCTGGTCCCTGCCCAGCCCTCTACTCTCATTCCCCCGAGGCTTAGCTTGTGCTGGTCCTTCTGCCTGCAGCAATCCACCCCCAGAAGTTCAGTCCCTTACTCCGTAGCTTCATTCATGTCTCAGCTCAGGTGCCTCTCCTCAGAGAGGCCTCTTTGGCCACTTCATCTAAATTATCTCCTATCATGTCACCCCCTTCTCACAGTCTTCGCTGCTACTGGACAGTATATCACATACTTGGGCAAGACTGTGCATTTTATTCCCTGGCATCTAAAGTCGTACCTGGGCACAGTAAAACATTTGCTCGATGAATGAATCGAGAAGTTGTTTAGATTTAAATCCAAGTGTCCACAGAGACCTGGAACCACATTTTAGCCCTTTTCCCAAGGGCCTTGAGAATACTCGCCGGTGGCGCTTGCGGCTACAGCGTTTGCCTCAAGATAACAGGCGGATTATAGTCCTAACCTTATCCCCAAAGTTTGCCATGAAATATCTCACTTTTATTATTTTCACATCGCTCTAGCATATCGATAGCCTTTGGAAACAAATGACATCATTCTATTTATAGAATTCTGTTTTCAATACTTTGATCACTGAAAATGTCAAAACCTAGAAAACGTAGCATTCCTACACGTGATGTTAAATGAACACTGGCAGCGAGCTGCACTTTGTTTTCCTAAATAGGAAAAGGGTTAGATAATTGAGGGGCTCCAGGTGCCCAAGGGGCTGCATTCTGCAGCATCCGCCTAACCACAGAAACAAGGCCAGCTCTGTCCATGCATCTGGTGAGGGTTTTCTCAGAGTGGAGGGCAGGTGTGAACAGTCTGGCAGGGCAGTCCCAGAGTCTGAGAATCTGTGTCCTGGTCTCTCCCCACTCGAGCCCACCTGTCTGCATACACCAGTCGGCCCTCTTCCAGGATGGTCCCGTGAGTGGGGCTGTGACAAGACAGAGGCTTCCTTACCACTGTGCAGCCATTGTAGAGGTTATGCTGGTCTTTGTGGGCGTGGGCACAGAAGTCCATGCAGGCTGTGACCCCCGAGAAGGGCCGCCCTTCCTTTAGCCCCAGACGGCAGTCGATCGCTATTTCCTCATTAGTCACCTGTGTGGATGGCCAAAGAGAGCTGCTCATGAGACCTGAGGTGAGTGGCCCTGATTCTGCACATGGGGAGGCCAGATCTTGGGGGAGGGACGTTAAGGATCAGTCACCTTGCCTTTGGGCTGCAGGAAGGAGGTTTCTGGCTGAGGCCCCTGTAGGAATTACTTCCTCCTGAGTTATCTCAAGTCCCCCTTGCCTCATCTGGGAGATGCAGGGGTGAAAAAGGAGAGAAACTCAAGCCTCATTAGTAGAAACCAGACCAGAGGCAGTGGAGGGGGATGAAGCCCAGGGATGGAGAAGAGATGTTCTCAGGTATGGTCAGCATGGTGTGGGAAAGGGGTCTTAGGAAAGAACTACATCCCTGCTCCATCTCTGGCTGGGCTTTTCCTGTAAGGAGCACAGAGGAACCCACTTTCCTAGTTCCCTACTTCAGGGAGCGTGGCACAGATGTGGATGACATGTGGGCACAGAAAGGCCCAGGAGCCAGTACCTGGTTCTGGTAGGCCTGTGGGGCCAGCCGCTTGTACAGGGGTGCAACTTCGGTGGCCAGATCCTGAAAACTCTTCCGGAGCACTTCTTCCTGTGAAGAGAAGAGAGGTCACACATCCAGAGCAGCCTGCCTGGCAAACCCTGACACTGGAAATTCGCCACCATTCCAGAACCAACACCGGGTTGCCACTGGGAAAGTAGGAAGTAAGATGCCATCAGGTAGTTTTTACAGTGTTCCCTCTGTGAAGGGTGTGTTGCCATGTCCATTCTAAAGTTGGGAAACTGAAGCTCACCAGGAAAAGCCCCTGCCTGTCAGTCCAGTCATCCTGACTGCCAAGCGACTGCTCTTCTAGGCTCTAGCCCAGTGCTGCTCAGAACACAGAAAAATGGTTCTTGCTTTCGAGTGCTCCACACCCTAGGGTAGAGGTGTGGTATGGTGGCAAGTAAGAGGAGGAGCAATGACTGTGGATTGTTTTTCCCATGTTACAGGATAAATAAAAGTCAAGGTCTATGTCAGAAATTCCTCAGCCAGTCAGGCCCAGAGCCTGTCCTGAGCCAGGTACACAAACGGATTTCATAGCTCCAACCTCTACACCCACATCGTCTCATATGATAGTCACAAGCCGCATGTGGCTATTGAAATATAAATTAATTTTAATTAACATTAAATAAAATTGAAATTCAGTCCCTCTGTTGCAGTAGTCACACTTCAAATGCTCAATAGCTACATGTGGCTCCTGTCCTGGAGAGCAGAGAACATTTCCATCATCACAAAAAGTTCCAAAGGACAATGCTGCCCTAGACAATGCAGCAGCCCCCGCAACTACACTTGGTGAAAGTTACAGGGGTCCAATCTCTGGACTTCCACGAGTAGCAAGTAGGACTGGGCAAGCTCCTGGCAGGCCTCGAAGAGTTTTCGGAGAAGGCATAGAGAGTTTTCAGGAAAGTAAGCAGGAGAAAGTGGGAAGAGGGAAAGAACCAAGTTTATAGAATTAGAAATGGAAGAACGAGACCAATAGCTCAGATGTCCATCCACTCGGGATAGCAAAGCTGTCAGCCATTCCTGACTGCACCTCCCTGGCTGCCACTCTGATGCTGCCACCAGCACAGTGGACCCAAAGCCAGCACAGCATGGAGGTGAGGCTCATAAGCTCTGGGGAAACACAGGTCTGGGCTTAAACCCTGACTTCGCCATTATAGCCATATGGTCTTGGGCAAGCTGTGTGACTCACCTGGAAAGTGGGAGTAATAGTGCCTAGGTCATCGGGGTGTTGTAAAATTAACTGAGATACGAGAGGTGCTGGGCAGAGGACTCAGGACTTAGTAAATACACAGAAACAGTAGCTGATGGAATAGGAGAAATATTGCTGAGAAATTAAACCAATGCATTTTCATTCCTGGTAACTCCTAGTTCCTCGTGGCCCTGGGACTCCTGCATTCATTGAAGCTACTGCATCTGCTTCTGGGGAGGGCAGACGCTGTCATAAATAAAAGTCTAATGTCAAATCAGACTATTAGACTAGCTCATGCAACAGTCCAAAGCCAGGCTTTGAGGAAAAAAAAAGGATTCTAAATTTGAAAATGCTTCCTTTTACTTCTGAAACACCAAACTTGGAAATCTGAAATCTGAACGTAGTGTATATGTGGTATAGAACAAACAGGCCCCAGGGCAGTCCCCACCCGGTGGAAAAGGGGGACGCCCTCCTCATCTGAGGAGCTGGAGAGATTTGGGAGCTATTGGCTAGGGTTGAGACGTTGCCTGCATTCCGGCAAAGGGACCCAGAACCCTACCCTCACAGAAGCATAGGCAGGAGGGAGGCAGGGAGGCTGGGGTGGGGATGACAGAGAGCCTAGACAGACCTGCACCTTCTTAGCATTTGGAACTCTGAGTGGAGACCACCTCCTAGGACCCCACTTCACTGCACGGGCAACAGAGGGCAAGTAGCAGAGGAGGAGGTGGCCTGACCTGACGCTCCTGGTTCCCACAGCCTGAGTGTGGCCTGCAGTGGAGATCCAGGGGCCCCTTGTCCGGTTGTCATGGGGTTGAGAAGGAGGCCTGGCCCTCAATGAGGAGACTGCAGAGAGGAGGCCTAGAGGCTGTGCTGTGTGGATGCTGGCCTAGTGCCCCATGACCAGGCCAGGCCCCTAGTAAGGAGACAACTGAACAACTGCTCGGAGACATATGCCCAGCGGCCAGACAGGGTGAGGGACACCTCAGAAAGTCAGGCATCAGCCCAGAGAATGGCCCAAGGCTGAGAGGCCGTCTTCCTGTGATACCTCCCAGACCCAAAAAGAACATCTTAGGAAGAATGGTGAGAAAAAAATTACCATTTAAGATGGTTGAATTCTGATGAGGAATTTGAATGTTTAACTTAAAGAGCCTGTTTTAAACCGGAAGAGTCTGAAGCTTACCTGTAACTGGTAAGCCTAATTTTTTACTCACTGTACCCTCTCTACACATTTCACAGCAAATAAGCAGATAAAGCAAGTTCCACTTTCTGTACATCTGTGTCATGGTGTGTTAACCCCAGCTCCCACCTGGACAACTAAAGACACAGGTGGGACAGGGTGTGTGGGAGTGTCTCACTGCTCCCTGTGAGCTCCTCACCTCCTTGGGGTTGTCCCCTGCGAGGCGGAACTTTCGAGGCGTCTTGCTCCGAGCGTATTTGCAGCCGTTGAAGTACATGCTCCAGGAACAACCGAAGGAGAAGGAGGCACCACAGGTGTTGGGGTCTTTGCCTTGGCAAGCGCAGGTCCGGCTGTAACACATATCACGTGTTAGGCACACAGACACGTTTTTTTTCCTTCTGGAATCTTCCTCCTCCCTCAGGAGGAGGACCTGCTGAGGCCTGGTATCCACTGGCCTCCCAGTGACTTGGACTACATCCTTCCCTGCCCTCAATTGCTTCCCCAAATTTCCTTGGGTACAGAGCCAGCTCTGAGCAGTCCATTCTATTCTCACTCCTGAGCTTGGAGATCTGAGTCTGTTGTTGGGCGGAGCACAGGGCCCCTGTTTGTGATAAGTGGGAAGAATCAGTCAAAACCCAATAAGGTTTATATTTTGCCTTAACTCTAATATCCTGACCAGCTCGAACACACACCGCATAGACGGGGATGACGTGAACCACAGGGTGTGAACATGCCTGCTTTCTGCAGGCCTGGGTGTTTACAGGCCTTTAAGCAAATAAATACTGACGTCACAATTCAATGCTTAATAAAATCCAGAAACAATCCAAATGTTCCTCAACAGGGGAATGGACAAACTGTGATACACCCACACTGTGGAATACTACTCGTCAGTGAAAAGGAACGAGGTACTGATACACATCCACAGATGACTTTGGAAACACTGCACTCAGAGAAAGAAGCCAGACAAAGTCTACACACTGTATGGGTCCATTTATATGACATTCTTGCAAAGAGAAACCTATAGGGAAACAAGACTGGTGGTTGCTGGGGCCGGGGGAAGAACATGCCTATAACGGGGCATGAGGGAAATTTTTGGATGATGGAACTGTTCAATATCTTGATTATGGTAGTGGCAGCTACGTGGCTGTAAACATTTGTCAAAGCTCTTCAAACAATATACCTCAAAGGATGAATTTTACCATAAGCAAAAATACCATAATTTAAACAATGGGAAAAAACCCTCTGAGGGTAGGTTCTATGAATACCACTGGTGCCTTATATTGGTGCAGCACTCACACACTTTTCACACTTGTTACCATCATTAGGGCCTCAGAGTCGATGGGGGCACAATGGCAACACTGAGCCAAGTCAACAGACCCTCCCCAGCCAGGACCAGAACCCAAGTCAGGGCTGTGAGTAAGCATTCTTTCCACCCAGGCCTAACTCTGCAGGACAAACAGTGTCTTGGATGGGGCAAGTGGCTTCTCAGGGCTGCCCAGAGTCCCCTGCAGCTGCTGCCCGGGGCCCTGCCCACGTACTCATCGTTGAGGCCACATCTCCGGCTGGTGGGGTTTCCATACTTCCGGAGGGTGTCGGTGAGCTCCTGGTAGAGGGTGTCTCCAAGGCTGCGGGGGATGCCCTCCCAGGCCAGGATGAGGATGACGATCACGGCGTTCTGGCAGTGGTGGCCTGCCCGGTGCCGCACCAGGCAGAGCAGCTTCTCCTCCAGCGTGTGTCTGCGGATCACCTGCAAGAATGCAGGGCAGGCACCGTTAACTGCGGGAGCCAGGCACCCACGCTCCTCTGCACAGGGTGCCACATGCCCCTCACCTCTGCCGACCAGACCTGGGGGTGCAGGTCTTCAGGACAGTACCCTAGGGGTGTTACACCCTGGCGACAGCAACCACACAGACTAAGAGATCGTTACAATTAGGGAATGAGAAACACGAAAGTTATTCTTTTAAGAAGAAAATAAGAAATGATTAAACCATTTAAGTTATTGATGATTTATGTGGACTTAGGAATAAAAATAGAGATAAAATTGTAAGCCAAAATATACTGAGATTTTTACGTTGTCCTAAAACATTTGCAGAGAAAATGTTGCATATCTCTATGTTTTCAGTTAAAAAGCAAGGACCTTGGTGCTGTGAAAAACTCTTTTTGGCAGTTCCTCAAAAAGCTAAACATACAATTACTGTATGACTAGACAATTCCATCCCTAGGTATACACCCAAGGGAACTGAGAGAAGAGACTCAGCTAGACACCTGTACGCCCATGTTTGGAGCAGCATTATTTGCAGCAACCAAAGGTGGAAACAAGCCAGTGTCCATCAACTGATGAAAGGATAAATAAAATGTGGCATATCCAGGCAATGGAATATTATACAATCTTAAAAAGGAACGAAATTCTGCTACAACATGGATGAACCCTGAGGATCAAGTTAAGTGAAACAAGCCAGACACAAGAGAGCAAATGTTGTTATGATCCCACTTACAAGAGGTATCTAGAATAGGCAAGTTCATAGAGAGAGAAAGTAGAATAGTGGTTCCTGGTGTGAGGGGAAAGGGACTGGGGAGTTATTGTTTAACGGGTAGAGAGTTTCAGTATGCGATGATGAAAAACATATGGAAATAGACTGTGGTAATGGCTGCATGACAAGGTGAATGCAGTTGACACCAATGAACCGTACTCTTACCAAGAGTTACAACTGCAACTTTTGTTATGTATATTCTAATGCAATTTAAAAGAGATAATGTAATATATCAAAAATCATTGAACTGTGTACTTTAAATGGGTGAACTATGTCATATGTGAATTGTATCTCAATAAGACTGTTGACAAGAAATCTAGGGCCTTGGGCACGGCACTGCTTGCTCCTCGGGACCCGGCCATTCCCTCACCCAGGTTCTCACCTCACTGGTCACTCACTCCCCGAACACTGTCCTGGCTCATAAAACAACCTATCAAGGCAAAGGGTCCTGGGGGCTGGGGAATGAGGTGGCTGAATCTCTCTCAAGGATCCCAAGTGAGTTCTGTGACCAGGTAAGATGTGGGGGCCTATGAAGAGGGGAGAATGGGAAGGACTTTGAGTGGCAGGCTGATGGAGAAGGACTCAAGGTGGGGTTCCAAGGACTATCAAGCAGGGGGCTTATTTATGTAAATAGCTTCCTGGTGTAGGAAGGGGTGGGGTATAGGAAGGGGTCGGGTATAGGAAGGGGTGGGGTGTAGGAAGGGGTTGGGTGAATGCTTGGGGGAGCAGAAAGACTGAGAGACCAGCTGGGAAACCGCAGACATACACAAGCAAAAACAAAGTCCTGAACTAGGGCAGTGAAGAATGAATAGAAAAAGGAATGGACTCCAGAGACATGTAGGAGAAAGGCGACTTTGGGACGACCAGACTATAGGGGCTGAGGGACAGGGAGAAAGTCTTAAATGACTTCCACGTTTTGTGGCGGAGGAGAATGGGTGTGTGTTGTTTATGGGGAACACGGCAGGGCTGGGGGGTACTTTGGAACATGCAAGTGGCTGTTTCCAGTAGGCCCCACAGAACAGGTCTGGAAGTCACGAGATACCCAGGCTGGAAACAGACTTGGTCACAAGTATGTCAGTGCAGGGAGTGTCGAAGCGGCAGCCAGGCGAGCAGTATAAATAAGGAAAGTGGGCCAGATGTAAGACTAGGAAGTGGTGTGGACCATGGCAAAGTACAAGCATCGTCCCCTTCAAAGGAGTAAGCCAGGCCTCTCTATCTACTGCTGCTTGGAGGGAATCCCGGCCTAATGCAGCTACTTCTTTTAATTTTGCAAGGAGAAAACAGAAATCCAGATTTTTATATGAAATCTCCCCTTATAAAGATGTGAACATCAAATCTAATTTTTTGTGTGTGGTAAAACACACACGACATAAAATTTCCTACTTCAGCTATTTTTAACTGTACAGTTGAGAGGCATTAAGTACATTCACATTGTATGCAACCATCATCAGAATTTTTGTCTCCAGAACTTTCCCATCTTCCCAAACAGAAACTGTACCCATGAAACACTAACTCTTCATTCTCCCCTGACCCCAGCCAGCTCTTGGTAACCACCACTCTACTTTCTGACTCCATGAATCTGACTGTGACTCTGGGTACAGCACATGGATGGAATCATATAACATTTGTCCTTTCATGATTAGTTTATTTTACTTAGCATAATGTTCTCAAGGTCCATTTTTATTGTAGCAGGCGTCAGAATTTCCTTCAAAATTCTAAAGGACGCTTTGCATGCTAAGCAAAACATATCTCTGGGAATGAGTTCCTGCTTTGAGCCATAGTGATAATGATGCCCCCCATGGAAGCATCAATGATATTATTTAATTGTTTTTTGGGGATCAGGAACATGTGAACAGCATCTGTTAAATCATATGTGTGTTAGAACTCTCTGGATAACCTCCTGGCTTCCCGCTCATGGCACCAGCACATACTTGCAGGTATTGATAAGACAGTAGTCTTTGTGACTAGGGTTCTCGAGGCACTACTGTCAACCTCCTCTCACTAGCTTATCACATTCTTGGGACATGTGTTTAGAGCATGAAAGGAGACACCTGACTTGTCAAGCTGTGATTGATCCACATCCTTTTGGTTTCCCAATTGGCAAACACACAAATGTCACTAGGCACAAGCAGAAGCTCTCAGTGGCCACACCTTTATAGGCCTATGGGTACACTAAAAAAAAAAAAAACTATAAGAAAACAATAAAGAAGAGCTCCCTACCCACACTCTATGAAGGAACTCAGCAGGATGGAATGCATAATGCAAGAGTCAAAGGCCAACCGAAGGCCCGAAAACAGCAACACCTGAACTTGGCATCACAAACGGGTCACACACCATCACAGCATCATAAACATCTCACCTAGACCCTGGGCAGGAATTCCTCGAACGCTGAACTGAGAATAATACTGCGCCCAGTAGAACCACAAGTCTATCCTCCTGTAACTCCCACCCTTGGTACTCGGTTCCAATCCCGGGCTCCCCAGTAAATCTGCTCCACCATGCTCCTGAGAGGCCTTCAAATACCTGCCTTTGGACCTGTTACCTTTACAGACTGGCCCAAGCAACATCTCTGTGGTTCTACCAAAAGCCCGTTTTTGCTGTCTGTGATGTTTGCTTCTGGCATTCCCTCATTTATCTGGGCCTTCAGAATGCTACCTGGGTCACTCTCTTACTCCTACACTCAGTGACTTTCATACTTTGTAGAGGCCACCTTAAAATGAGAGATTACCAACGGCTGTTTGGGTCATCCGCCTGTCTTTTTAACAAACATTTGCTGGGTACCCACGATATTCCTCGACTTTGTCCCCAAGATCGTGGCCAGTCAACTCTAAAAGTTGTCAGGCGCACTGCTTTTTAGCTAAAGGTACTGGTCAGGGCTGAGGCTGCAAACAGAAACACGAACCCTGGTTGGTAAAGAAGACCCAGGCTCCAGACATGGGAGCAGGCAGGGTGGGGAGAACCACAGGATACATCGTCCACCAAAGACAACTGGACACTGCTGCTTGCCTAGGGCCATATACCACTATCTGGAGCTCTTGATACCACTCCGCTACCAAGAATAATCTGTCCTTCTTGGTGTTTGCAGGTCACTTCCCCAGGGGGGCAGGGAAGGGAACACCTGGCCCCTCTCCACTTCCAATGAGGTAAAACGCTTTAGATAAGCCCTACCAACCAAAATACATAGTTGTTCGGAGGCTGTATAGGCAATATCAAGAGAAGTCCACTCCACTAAGGGAGATAGTTAGAAAACACACACACACACGCAGAGCCTTTATTAATTAATTAATTAATTTTTTTTGCCACTGTAAGAGTTCTATGCTCTACCACCATTTGCTCTTCTCATAAAAAACAATTTCTTTGCTCTCTCCTTTTATCTTCGCTCATCAGATACAGGAATTTCCCCTCTGGGAACACTGTCACTATCCATTCCCTGCTATCTAGGCTTTTCTTTCAAAGCTGGCATCACCTACCAGGGCTCGGTGATGTCACTCACAAGCTGTTCCATCCTTTGGATAAAACCTCAAGTTCACAGTACTCAAAGTGCTCTGTCCACAGACCCTGGAGAACATACTGAGGACCAATTCCTCCCCCTCCATCATTCTAGTCTCCTCTCATAGTCCCAGGAACTGACCTCATGCTGTACCTGGGTGCCTCCCTCCTCCCCTGCTCAGGTCACTGTGCTCTTGCTAGCCCTCGGTAGGGACACACCATGGGTATCCAGGGGTGGAAATGCATATTCTCCTCTTCAGTGCCATCTACATAGCCAGCTGTTCCTGAACCTGGAACAGTCCCTAGCTCTTCTACCTGTGCTCCAAGGATCTTCAGTTACCAGCCCAAGAATGTGGAATTCCTCAAGGACTGCATGAATTAGCAAGAGAAAGGGGCAGATGTCACTTCCCTGATGGGTCCTCTGCGGGGATAACACCCCATCCTGATCAGCCACAGACAGACTCAGTCAGCCTCCCACTGCAATGGTCACCTTTCATGAGGGTGAGGACAACATGCTTCTTCATGCCTGTGAATGCTCTAAGCAGTTTTAGATTCTTT
>NW_011888818.1:6999588-7016285 GCF_000151845.1 Pteropus vampyrus
TCCACCTTCTCTGGGAATCCTAGCCTGACTTCCTCCCTCCCAACACATGTCCCTGTCCCTGAACTCTATGGCACCAAGTCAGCCTCTCAAAGTTAAACCTCAATTATTCACATCTCTGTAATTTTATTTCCTGTATCTTGACATCCTAAGCAGCCGGAACACAGGGACAGAGCCTTCCATTTCCCCTGCATATCCCCCTACTCTACTATGCACCTGGTTGAGCTTACGGCTCAACCTGATGACCTTATTGTTGCGCCCAAGCACTCATTCTGTGGCGGTTCTAGAAATCAAGGTCAGAAAACTTTGGGTGAACTCAGGGTCTGAGGCACTGACAGCTGCCTGCTGAGACACTCAGGCTGCTTATAGGAAACAGTGGCTCAGAAGCAAGGTAGGAGCAAGGCCCCTTCCAGAAAGGAGACAGGAACACCGGAAGCTCCAGCACAGGGAGCGGGGCAGAGGAGTCCAACAGTTGGCCATAGTGGGGTAAGATTTTTTATGCCTCGGGTAAGACGCCATCTTCAGCTCCTCCTGTTCTCCAAATAGCCCTGAACCACGGGACAGTATGAGCTGAGTATAATGACTAGAGCATTTCTGAGGCCAGCCCCGGATGCCAGGTGCTGGCATTTAAACAAAAGGACAAATAGTTGAGGTTGGGGAAAGTGACCCTAACCAAGCACCAGATGCCAGCTCCAAGGTTGGACAGTAAACGTGTCTGGTTCTGCCACATACCCCAGCCCTGGAGAGTGAGGCACAGCCTTGGCTGCGGGGTCAAGACACTCACCCACTTTGCGATGGGGCAGCCACGTGAGCTCTTCCCCTCCTTCCCGGTGTAGATGACCTTCTCGATCCGGATGGCTTTCCCCTTTTCTCCATACCTGGAGAGGAGAGAGCAGCACCATTAGCACAGTGGAACCCATAGGAGAGCAACTTATAGTAAGAAAGCAAGCCCCAATGGATTTCTAGTTACTGTGGGGGCAACAGAGAAGAAAGAGAAAGGTGTAAATATTTATTCTGTGCTTAGCGCCTCTAAGGACACGGTCGCCACTTCCAGGTTCCTAAGGCCTCTGGTTCATCCAGCCCACCTCTGTCAAGGGATGAGGGAGAAGTCCAGCAGAATGTCTCTGATTACTGTCTCTGAGCCTCCAGGAAGGTACTCAAACCAAAGGTCAAATGTAGGCATGTGTATCCAGCCCTGTTAGCTGAGTCACTCCGAGTTAGCTATTTATAAATTCAATAAACAAAAGAAAATAAATGGGGAAACTCTTATTGTTCTCTTTCAACAATCCCCAGCTGACATTTGAACACGATGACAGCTGAGGCTGGGCGGAAGTGACCCTACAAAGCACAAACTGGCTCTGAGAGTCCCCTGGACAGTAAACACGTCTGGTTCCCACACACACTCCGGCCCTGGCCCACCCACACGTGCACACACTCTGGGATTCTGAGACCATCTTATTAACCACAGCACATTCACAGGTGATGAAACTATGGCCTCTAGAGCTGAACTGACCTGTCTAAGGCCACACAACCACTTGTGGGGAAAGATGCTTAAAGTGCAGCCATGGAGGTCAGATAGACTGGGCTTGAGTACCAGTCCAGCCACTTTCTTGCTACAAGGACTGGAGCCACATGACTGAACTTCCTTAAGCCTCAGTTTTCTCACCTGTAAAATGGAGGTAAAAATGATTCCTACCTCCTAGGCTTGGAAAAAAGGTCAAATGAGGTAATCTATTGGGAGTACATTATTTAAAGTGCTTTGAAGTTCCTGACATGAGGGAAGAGCCCAATAAATATTCATTATTCTTAATAATGTAAACAGCCCTCTTACTGAATTGTCTTATTTTTAACAGCTTTTTAGTTTCAGGTACAATATTGTATCATCTGCAAATAGCAGTCACTCGCTACCTTTTCCTTTGCACTCTTTATGCCTCTACTCAGTTTCTCATCTCTCTGTACAAGCCAGTGCTTCGGAAGGGCTCGCGGGCATCTTTGCTTATTTCCTGATTTTACCAGAAATGTTTCCAACGATTCATCACTGAGCACGAAGCCAGCTGACTTTGGGATAGAGACAGACACTTCTTTACTTAGAAGGGTTCTACTAAAAGTCTCTGTCCTAAGGATTTTTTAATCAAGAATTGGTTACTTTTTTCAAAACATTTTAGCATCTAAGGAGATACATGATTAAATGGTTTTTCTCCTTTGGGCAATTAACACATAGGTATGCTCTTTTAACACACTGTCCTTAGATTTCTGTAATGAATCCAGTTTGGTTACGGCATATTATTTGCTGTTACAGTTTATGTGTTGTGTATATACACATACAGTTACGCATACGCTCTATCTCATCCACGCCACTTCTAGAAATCTCTACCTCAGAAACAACTGTACAAATACACCAAGATTTAGAACAAGATAGTCATTGCTGCACTAACAACAGAAAAATCAGAAACAACTTAAGTATCCAGTATAAGACTGGCTAAATAAAATATAATTACTATAAATTTCCATACAATCAAAAACCATGTAGCCATCAAAAGGAATTTGACAGAATTACATGTGCTGACATGGAAGAAATTAAGGGGTGGGGGGAGAAGCAGCTGCAAACAGTGGGTATAGTATGATTGATCCCATTTGGTTCATAATTTCTTTATGAATTCATAATTTCTTTGTAAATGCTTACAAAAATTGAAAGGTAAGCATCGTTTTTTTAAAGTTTCTCCTGGGAAAGATAATTGCTACAGAGTTTTAGTCACTCTAAACTTTTTTTTAAAGGCTTTTTATAGATATGCTTTATTTTTGTAATTGGAAAAGAGAACAAATATTTAAATGCTGATCCAGGGTTTTTCTGAGTTCTCTCTTCACTCAAGGTCTCAGGGAAGAGAGGAAAAGTGTTTCTGATAATTACCACATTAAAATTCTAAGACTACATTAGTCCCTTATAGATTGTGTTTGGAGACAGGGCTCTGGGGAGTTTATATAGCACAGTCTGGCTCAAGGAAAAAAGACCTGATAGTGCTGCCTTTGTTTAGGTCCTGGGAACCTTTCACTTCAAGAAGCATTTATCAGGAAGCCACCCATGAGGGTAGAGCCTGGGCACTAGGTATGTGCTAGGGTCGCTGGGGAAACAACAGCTCGAGGTGGCTACAGTGCTCTCACCAAAACGGAAAGAATATCATGTTCCCCACAGGAGGGTGAACTGAGGACAGTGACACGGGCTTTCTAGCCAGCACCTTTCTCACCAACCTATTCTTGCGAGAAACGGTTCCTGCAGCCAACTTCATATTCAAGAGCAAATAAAAGGGCAAAGCACTGAATGATCCACTAGACTTTTTTTTTTTTTTTTAAACCAGAACTGTTGTGGTCTTTAAAGACAACTAACCAATTTGAGATCTCTCTTTCTCTCTCTCTCATTCATTTATTTATTATGGTGACATTGATTAATGAAATCCAGTAAGTTTCAGGTGTACAATTTACCAGTAAGGCATATGTAGATACATATTGATTGCATTGTGTTCTTTTTTCTTAAACGTCTTACTTTCTGGCCTATCGTTAAGAGGCCCTTTTAGAATGCAGATGAACTCTTAGACCCTAAAACAAGTCTATAAGGACTGGCTGAAATCTTACTCTCAAGAATAACCTGATCATCTTAGCCAATAGTTCTTAAATGGTGGTGCCAGGATCAGCATCCCCTGGGAACTTGGGAGGAATGCAGATTCTTGGGTTCCACCCCAGACCTCTGGGTCAGAAACTTGGGGGTGAGGCCCTGAGACCTGTGCTTTCACAGCCTTCTGGGAGACTGGAGCAGCTCAAATTTAAGAACCACTGATCTAAAGTGGTGCTTCTTCGGGGTTACCTCTATCAGAGTAATGAGACCAGCTCCCTTAAAATCAAGCATCTGCCAGCGCAGTGCTGTGCTGGTTCTTCATTTCTAGAATGAACATTTAATGAACTCCTGGGCTACAGACTCCCCTTTCAGCTGGAGGGCATGTGGCTCTGTGCAGTACACTATTCTCAGGTATGAGTTGGAACAACTGACTCCAACTATCTACAAAAATGAGGAGCTGGGTACCCAGGAGGCATGGAACGCATAAGTAAATTGGGATATTTTGGAATTTGCTTTTGACTTCTCCCTCTTTTTTCCAAATCTTTACCACATAAGCCAAAATCACAGACATCTCCTTGATTTCAGTTTGCTTCCCCTCCCTGCCTTTGGCCAACTCCTGGTGGTAGAGCAGTCTTGCAGAGAAGTCCGGGGGAGGTCTAGGGAAGAGAAAGCCTGAACCATTCACAAACTAGACCCCCGGCCAGGTGATTTTCATTAACTGTTCACTCCCCTCCTTGTTCCAGAAAGGAGCTTAGAGATATGTCTATATGATGAAAATAACAGGTGATAGAATCAGTGTAAAGCAGGAAGCAGACATGATGATGTCCACAAAATGCAAGCAATGGGGTCTTGTGTGTATTTCTGAGATGAGCCTGGAACATTTCATCGTGTGAGAAATCAAGGAAGCTAATGAAGACTCCTTAGAGTCATGTCAAAAGGACTCTGGAGTGAATGTGAATGGCCCCCACGGGCCAAAGATGAGAAATTACATACGCCCCTCCTAATGGGGGCACACAAATAGGCCTCTAAGCTTACTACCAGCCAATATAAAGATGGAAACACAATCTGTTACATCATTTACAAGGTCCTCCAGATAAAAATAAACCAATTGCTGAGAAAAAAACACAAGTATTCACGGTCTTGAGAGAAATTCCTCCCCTGGATCAGTTTCTGAATAATCTACACTTGGCTGTTATTTTTAAAGCAATGAGGAAAAAAACAGACAAATCTCAACTTTATCACTATCTCTTAATCCTATTTCAAAACATACTCTTCTATAACTACGAGTTATTTAGACAGCTATCTAGAAATCTTGTAAAATTGTAACCAAGAAACAAACACACACAAAAACCGTCCCAGATCAAACTTGTACCTTTGACTCCCCCACAATCCTCAATCTGCAAGTGATAGTGTAAGAATTCCTTTCAAAAAAATCAATGGCCAAAATGATGCCCTGTCCAACTCTGGAACTGCAACTCGCACACATGTGGGCACATGCAGTCAAGCAGGCATGTACACAACACACACACCCTGTTTTAAACCTGTTCATTCTCATGGACTCAGAGGTATCCTTTCAAACATCTTGAATTTACAGATTGGGTGTTTGATAACATGCTCTTCTGATGGGATACTTTGAATATAAATGTTTTCAAATGGTACAGGATAATTAAAAGTGATTATAGCAGATCACTATCATCGATCCATGTCACCTTTTATTCATTCAGAGGTGTTATTGGTTACTCAGTTCAAAATCACGTTCCCTGCTGCATTAATGACAGGATTATCCTGGCTCCCCTGGTCAGACAAAATCTGGTTCTCAGATTTGAAGAAACTCTGAGTCACTCAGCCTTCCACACATCTGTATGTAAATGTATGAACAAACATTTTACTTCTACATAATCTCTGCCTTTCCTATTATAGTGCTTGTTGTAAAAAGTACAGCCAGTACATGTGTGTATGAGATAGACATCCTATATGTAGTACTTACGAACAAGCTCTAAGTGTTTTACATACAATTCAGTTTATCCTCACAACTTTCCTATAATGTGTGTACTTTTATCATCATCCCCAACTTGCAGGTAAGAAAACTGAGTCACAGAGAATTTGAGTGACTTACCCAAGGACTCAGCAGTAAGTGGCAGGGCCAGGACTAAACCTTAGTCCAGCTTCAGTGTCCATATGCTCTCAATCACACCAAGCTATTTCACCTCTCTACACACTGAAACTCATAGCATTTAATGTCTGCTGTGGACACGTACCCCAATTTTAAAGTCTCTACTCAAACAAACTGATTAAAAAACCAAAACACAGCTATTAAAAACCTTATTGTCTTGAGTTTGAATTGGAAGTGTTATTATAAACTCATGATGTATCTAATCACGGAACGATAACAGGAAATCAAAAACCTACATGCACATCTTAGCTCCTTCTACTGAAATGACCTGGAAACAATGAGCACTCCAGTAGCAACGAGCATGCCTATCACCCAGAGTCTGTTTCCTAAATACTTTTTCCCACAATAATAGGAACTGAGACTTCTTGGATAAATGTGCAATGTGAGCCTAGAATGTTTTGTCATATGAGAAATCAAGAAAGCTATTAAAGACTCCGAGGATCATATCAAAAAGACTCAAGAGACAACCTGAAGAGGCTCCCACAGGCCAAAGCTGAGACAGTACAGTCCCCCTGGTAGAGGTACAAAATATCACCTATGGAGTGGTTTAAAAAAAAAAAAAAAAAAAGAAAAAACAATCTGATCCTGATCAAGCCTTTCGATCTACCAATGTAGAGGATGTAAGGCAGAAGATAATGTTAAACAATACAACAGGAAAGCTAGCAGCAAAATCCAGATTGTGGGAAACTCTAGGACATATAACCATTCAACCACACTTCTTAAATAAAAAATTGTTCAAAAGAGAGAGAAAAAATATGGGGAAGGAGACGGAAGGCAGACCTATAGACAGAAACCCAGAAGTGCTAGGGGTGAGGATCCCACATTCAACTTTCCACAATCTGAATATCAATATTCCTTCTGTATGTTGTCTAGTACAAGCAATGAAAATGAGAGATGCTTAAAATTCGTATTCTATTAACAACTTGCCTATTCCTCCTTGGACATCTGTGCATCACTCACCGTTCCTCCATGAGTTCCCGGATAGAGGCTACTGTGGGGCCAGATCCCAGGTGAGTATAATACGGACCTTCATCTTTCTCCACTATTTGTTCTGCAGAAACACAGAATAAACGTTATTTGGAGAACATCAATTCATCAACATGCATTTAGAAAGGCAAACCACCCATGGGAAAACTAATGGGCACATTACAAAACAAGAAATTCAAATGGCTTATAAACATGTGACAATGTGTTCAACCCTATTAGGAATCAGGATATACAAATTAAAATCACAACCTTCACAAACAGGCCAAATTGGCCAAAAATTTTTAAATCTGATAAAACCATGTGTTGTCAAGACTGTGGTTTAACCATGTTGGAATTTAGTTTTCATCATCCATATTCTAGCCCAGGGGTTGACAAACCACTCCCTTCCTAGCTATCTACCCAAAGGGAATGAATACAAGGGCTCGACAGCAGCCATACACCCATGTTCATAGCAGTATTATTCACGATAGTCAAAAAGTAAAAACAACAGTGTCCATCAACAGATGAACAAAATGTAGTCTAGCCATATAATATTATCCAACCATAAAAAGGAATGAATTTCCAGCACCTGCTACAACACAGATGAACCTTGAGAACATTACGCTAAGTGAAATAAGCCAGATACCAAAGGACAAATATTGTATGATTCCACTTATGTAAATTATCTAGAATAGGCAAATTCATTGAGGTAAAAATCAGAGGTTTCTAGGGGTTGGGGGGAGTGAGGATTAGGGAGTTATTTCTTATGGGTGCAGAGTTTCTGTTTAGGGTGATAATAAGGTTTTGGAAATAGATAGTAGTGATGGCTGTACAATACTATGAATTTAATTAACGCCACTAAACTGAACACTTAAAAATGATGAAAATGGCAAATCTATGTTATGCATATTTTACCACAATTTAAAAAAAGGAATGAAGTACTGATTCATGCTACAATGTGAACATTATGCTAAGTGAAAGAAGCCAGACATAAAAGAGCACATTTTTCATGATTCCATTCATATGAAATATGTAGAATAGGTAAATCCATAGAAATAGAAAGCAGATTGGTGGTTGCCAGAAGCTGAGAGGAAGGTGAAGTGGAGAGTAACTGCTTAATGGGTACAAGGTTTTATTCTGGAGTGATGAAAACGTTTTGGAACTAGATAGAGGTGGTGGTTGTCCAACACTGAGAATGTAGTAAATGCCACGAAATTGTTTGCTTTAAAATGGTTAATTTTATGTTACGTGAAGTTCACTGAATTTTTTTTTTAAAAGAAGAAACTATTGATTCATGCAACAACATGGATGAACTTTAAATAAATTGCTCTAAGTGAAAGAAAGGAGACCCAAAAGACTATGTAACTCTGGAAAAGTGTTTTGACTGGATTCTATAAGGGTAAAAACAAAAAGAACTTTATACAACTACTGTATTACAGTTGGAAAATTTGTTTCATGTTTAAGGAGACATGACAACTAAAGGCAACGTGGTGTCCTGCATTGGATCCCATAACAGAAAGGGAACATTAGTGGAAAAACAGATAAAATCCAGAGTTTTTCGTTAATAGTGTGGTACCAACATCAACGTCTTAGTTTTAAATGTACTGTAATTACATAAGATGTTTACATTAGGGGAAGCTGCGTAAAGGGCATACCGGAATTCTCCATACCAACTTTGTAACTCTTCTATAAATACAAAATTATTTCAAATAAAGTTTGAAAAAAAGAAACAAACAAAAACACAAAAATTAGGGCCCTAATGTGCTGATCCTGTCCCAGAGGAAACCTTGGCCACAGGCATCAAAACATGTACAAAGATTTTCATAGCAACATTGGTTGCACTAGTTGAAACAGGAAGCAATCCATAATCCAGCAACAGTGGAAAGGATAAATAAAATGTAGTAGAGTCATATAATGGCATACATCCAGCAACCAGCAACAAAAACTGACAACTTGCAACGACATGGCTGAATACTACAACACCATAGTGAGTGAAAGAAAGCACAGCACAGGACAAACACAGTAAGATTCCACTGAAATAATATTCAAAATCAGGCTCAACTATACTGTTTAGAGATCTATAGGTGGTAAAATTATTATGTTGAAATATGAAAGATATTAGAAATTCTTTTACCTACAAATTGGCAATTTATATGGTTCAAATTTAATATAAAGAAAAATAAGAAAATCACTGTCACAAGTCGAAAGAGTGGTTACCTCTGGAGTATGGCAGAGGAATGTGACTGAGAAGGGTACACAGGGATGTCTGGGGAAATAGAATGGCCTATTTTTGGCCTAGGTTGTGGTTACACAGGTGTTCATTTTATAAATTTTCATTAAACTGTATATGAATGTTTTGTGTACTTCCCATAGAGTGCATGAAATTTGTAATTTTTAAAACAGTAAAAATTAATGTCATATCTACTCTATGCAGAACATTATGCTCAACTTTATGCTGAAATAAGATAATAACTGTCTGGGCCCTTAAAAAGTTTATGATCTGACTGAGTAAATAAGACCCACACATAAAAAGATAATTTATGGCATTTCAAGTCAAGGGGGAAAGATTAATTTTTCAATGCATGGTGCTGGTACAACTGGGGGAAAAGTCTGATCCATACTTAATACTTTATCCCAAAATACATTCCAAATGTTTGAAAGCTTTAAATACAAACAAACAAACAAACAAACAAATAAACAAACTACACAAGTTCTGGAAGAAAAATGATGGAAAAGTTTTTAAAAATAATCATGGAAGTGGTAAGATCTTCTCTAAGTATAATATGAAAGAAACCCTGACAGATTTAACTAAAGAAAATTTTTAATTAATTACCAAAAGTTAAGCCGAAGACAACCACCACACTGGGGAGAAATATCTGGAACTCATACCAGACGAAAGGCCAATTTCCTAATATATCAAGAGCTTCTACAGCTAAATTAGGTCAATAATACAACAGAAAAATGAAAAAAGGGTAAAAATGGCTCTTTGAAAGAGAAATGAAAATGGTTGGAACATGTAAAGGTACAATAAGGTACCGGTTTTACCTTTCAGATGAGTCACCATCAAAGTCTGGTAACTCCTTGTGTCGGTGAGGGTATAGGAAAACAGACAGTATGGAAAGTAATTTAGCAATATATTAAAATTACAAATGCCCAATCTGTCTGACTCTGCAATTTCAAAGAATGTCAAATACTTTTAAGAATTTATTTCTAGGAATTTGGATACACTTTCACATGTACAAAATGATATATACATACAAGAATACTCACTGCACCATTTGTGATGGTATAATATCAGAAATCTAAATGTCCATCATAATGCATTATGTATTATAAATACATTATGGCACACCCACATAAAATACTAAGCAGCTATCAAAAGGAATTAGGCAGCTCCAGATTTACTGACAAAAATGACTTCCAAGTTATTTTAAGTGGGAAAACAAGCAAATTTCAGTAGAGCATGTATAATATGCTAGTTAACATACACACAATCACACATACATCAGTATATATGTACATAAATGCAAGCATAAAGGTGTATATGCCAACACCCACACTAAGAATAAGTGTAAGAGTAAGAGCAAGTTTGGCAATTGTGTGTGCAACCCAGAGAATTCATGAAAGTTGCCTACCACCTATGGCTTCTGCTCATGGAGGCTCTTCATTCACTCCCCACTAATGTCCTGGGTGGGGCTCTTGCTTAAATTATTGTCATGGTCTCCTAACTCATCTCAGCCCTCCTAGGTTATCTTACCCAACACCATCAGTCATACTTCCCAAAACAGAAATCTGATCACATCACTGACGACTCCATGCTAGACAGAGGACAGAACCCAAAATTCAGAGCACAGTCCACAAGGTCCCCGCAGAGCCATCTCTGTACACTTCCCAGCCTTGCATCCTGCAACGGCCACCACAGCTCCTTCCACACAACCGGTCAACATCCCTGTGTCATTAAACATGTTTTCTCATTGACAATGACAATGCCTTCCTTCATTGCTATCTTTGGAAAACTCATCTCTTAAGGCCTAATTTAAATGTCTCCTGTTCTGTGAAACCCTATTGGACTTCCTAGGCTCATTTTCCCAGAGCACCTTCATAGTACAAAAACATCAAAGCACATATCACAGTACATTATAAAATAGTTAACAGAGAACAACAGAATGAACATGGCTTTTGCAGACAGAGACTTGGGCAACTGTGATGAGTTATCTTCCCAGCCTCTATAATCCTCATGCCTTCATGTGTAAGATACATAAAGATCAAAATGCAGTATTTGGTGCATTATATGAACTCAATAGGTAGCTGTTGTCCAGACTCTACCAAACCAATTGCGTAATTGTGGCCAACCCTTATGAGCCTTAAAGAAATTAAAATAAAGTTTCTACATTATAGAATTATTGAGTATTAGATGACATGTGAGGTATCCAGTATAGTTCTCAACCTATCAATGCTTAAATATCTCTTGAATATTTTCAACCAAATTATTAAAAATGACTTTCTCTAAATATATACTATTTTGAACCATAAGACAGAGAAGATTACAGAAGGATGCATGTGAAGTGGGAGAGGGGAGGAGACCAAGCAGGGGACAGGGCAAGAGCATGTAAGAATGTGGGTGCTGGAGATAATGGTCTGACAGCTCTTTACAGGCACTAGGATACTACACGGTATACAAAAAATAGAACATAAGAACATGCCAGAACTTCTGGGCTCTATTCCAGTTTCTATTGTCTGGAGAACAGTCAAAGTATGGATTGACCACGGAGTCTTACATTAGAACTAGAACATAATATAACTTTTGGTGACTACTTTGTGCCCCAAATCAGAAAAACAAAACTTCCACAGTTAAGGGCAGGGAAAGGAGATTTTCAAGATGCAAACCAAATCTTGGCAACTCCATCCCAGCAGCTAGGAAAAAAGCAATGAAGATCCAAAACCAAGCCAACCTGGAAACTGAATGGCCAGGTTTTCTCTGGGGCAAGCCATGGAAACACAAAGGGCAGACACAGCTCCGAGTACCAAACAAAAACAGAGTCACTCTCTTCCTTTTCACAGTTTTCAAGGCCGCCCAAGAAGTCTTTAAAAGTATTATTTCTTTTACTTAAATCCCTCTTTCCATGATTATATCCCTTTCCTCAATTATATGTCTGTATCAGGGAGAAGATATTCTACGGGAAGAAACTGGACTTATAACCAAGTATGCTTACTAATAAAACTATATACATTTACAAATTCAATTATCCTAACTTTTATAGATAGATATCTTTTTATATATCCTCATCATGTGTGTATCTTCTGTGTGGTAATAGGTTTGTACTATGTTATGGCACCAGGCAGCTTACACTTTGCAAGGTTGTGGTAATGTTCCACACAATGCAGTAAATCCTCTGAATCAGTGACCAATACGTGCTTCAGTTTCCCACAGCAAAACAAAGTTTATTAACCTTCCTGGTGCTGTGCAATGCCATTAGTCTTAAATTCAATAGGTGAGTTTACTCTCTTTACATTTATGGTTGTTAATACGTGCATGGTATTCTGTCATTTTATGTCTTCCATATTCTTGTTTCCTCGTTTTCTTTCTTGCCTATCTTTTGTTATAAATTGTGTATTTTTTTTTTTTTTTTTACTCCCCAGCCCCTAGTAATCTGAAAAATCTGTAGTATGTTTTTAGTAATGCTAATGATACTTTCAGAGGAAAAGAAGTTAGCAACTTTATAATTCCTCCCATCGCCTCCATCACTTTACTAAACTCCTGCTTTTCGTTGGTATCTTCATGAACACATTTCCCTCTGTTATAAAAGAGATATTTAATATAAAAATAAATTTATTTCAAGTACAGTGGAAGTAAATATATTACCTCTTGTTTTAGGAAAAAAATTATCACAATTATTCAAATTTGGACTTTATATTTGAGTACCTTTGGTGTTCACTGCCAGCCCTTCATGCCACGACTTCCCCAATCTGTTCCTGATCTGATTAATCTCCAGAAATCTTGAGTTCTTGCATATTTGGAAATGTTTTTATGAAGGCTTTACATGTGAATGGCAACTTTATTGGGTATCGAATTCTTAAGTCAAACTTTTTATCTCAGTATTCTGAGAACTGCAGCACATATATCCAACAAAGAACTCATATTCAGAATAAATAAATAACTCTTACCAAGCAATAAGTAAAAGACAGAAACACAAAAGAGAAGTGGGCAAATAGCCTGAACAGGTACTCAACAAAAGAGGACATTTGAAAAGCTGCTCAACCTCATTAGCCATCAAGGAAATGCAAATTAAAGCCACAATGAGACAGGATTATGCACCTACCACCATGGCAGAAAGCCTGTTCCTAACACTTGCTGGTAAGGAAGTACAGCACTGCTAGGAGTTTAAATTGTTATAACCACTTTGGAAAATGGATAGTACATACTAAAGCTGAACACACACAGTTTCAGTCCCAGCTATACGCCCAACAGAAATATATAAGTATACACATACATGTACCAAGAGAGTATATATCAGCATGATTCATAATAACCCCAAACTGGAAATAATCCAAAGGACTATCAGCAATCTGGCAAATGGTGGTACGCTCATAAGATGGAATACTAGACAGCAATGAGGATGAACAAACTACAGGTGCCACTACACACAGATGACTCACAAGCACGAGTGAACAAAAGCCAAAATATAAAAGAATATATATAGATATAAAAATAAAATTTAAAAAAAATATATATATATAATGATTCCACATATATAAAGTTCAAGGACAGGCAAAACGAGTCAATGTGGTTAGCAATTGGGACAGCAGTTATCTTAGGACGGGGGTCGGCAATCTTTTTATGTGAAGGGCCAGATGGCAAACATTTAAGGCCCTGCAAGGCGTGCAGTCTCATCTTTGTCACCTCTGCTGATGTAGTACAAAAGCATCCACGGACATGACACAAACAAATGAGCATGGCTATGTTTCATTAAAACCTACAGACCTTACAGTTTGGACTTTGAATAATTTTCATGAGTCTTGAAACAATTTTTTTTTAACTACTTAAAGACACAAAAATCTTTTAGCTCACAGATGCAGGCCAGAATTGGTCTGCAGGTGATAGTTTGCTTGAGAGGGCTAGGTGTGGTGCCCGGATGGGGGCCTGAGGGAACTTCTGAGGGGCCGGCGAAGTTGTTTACATGTACATAAGTATGTGCCTTTTGTAAAAACACACTGAGCTGTACACTTGAAATGTATACACCTTTCTATGTGTGTAAAAACACACTGAGCTGTACACTTGAGATGCATACACCTTCCTATATGTGTATTTCAATTAAAAGCATTTTTAAAAAGTTTTTTTTTTAAGTAAAAAAATAAGTTTAAAAAAGCAAGTATGTGTGACCAACTTAATTTTTTGGTTAATTTATTTGTAGGCAATTCTTCATCCTAAAATGCAGTACCTTCATCAGGATCCCCATTTGTCAATTTTTTTTTTTTTCAAAAAGTTTGCTATTTTATCTTTGCATCCTCTAGCCTTTGTTCAGTTTGTTCCATGCTATTTGCTGGGAACACCAGCAAATGACCCCAACATTCCTACCGACTAAATCTGTATGTATGATCCTTTCTGTAGCCCTTAACACCACTCTGATGATGTTCATTTCTATTTTCTTTTCCTGTTTTCAAGTGATCTCAAGCCTGTCTCTTGTCCTGATTTGCTTTTTCTGTAGCTCTGATTCTGCTCTTCTGCTTTTTGCAGAAGTGCTCCGTGCAACGGCAATGCTTGTTCTGGAATTCAATCCATACCGCCTGTGATTTCTCTGTAATTTTATTCTTGCGTCCCATCTTTCATCTCTGGTTTCACTGTGAACAGTTTATTCAACTTCCTTGAAGGTATAAGTCAGTTATTCAAACTCTTCTTGTATTTTCTAATGTCATCTTCATTTTGAATGTCATAATAACATCTCTATTTTTCCCTTAGAATTTGAATGGGCTGCATGTTAGATTTTTTGCTTGCTTGCTTGTTAATTAATCTTTCAATGAAGGAAGCTGATCTCCAGGATTTCTCCTGCTTGGCACTACTGACATTTGGGACTGGATAATTCTTTATTGTGGGGGCTGTGCCGTGCATTGTTGAAGGTTTAGCCGCATCCCTGGATTCTACCCACTAGATGCCAGTAGTACCACACTGGTTGTAACAACAATAACTCATTGTCAATGTCTTACGGGAGCCGCTGGTCTAGACTTACTTGCCCAAAAATTGAATGAGTACAATCTCCTTACTCCTCTCTACCTGGACACTACTCAACTTCTTTTAGAAATGAAGCTAGAGAATGTTACAGAGATTTAAATTATTCGTTCAAAAGTTCAGCAGCTTGATGGGGGATGGGAAGAATTGGGGCTGGCTGTGGACATTTATTTCATCTCCACGCCCTCTGTTTGTTGGGGCCAACGCCTCTAAATGTGTGTACTAAGGGCTGGGTTGTGTGCTCTATCTTGATGCTAGGATTCTGGTTTATTTCCTCATCTGGGAGTGAGCTGGTCACTCTGATATGATATCAAGTTAAAATAAAGCCCTACAGTTTGCAAGATTTTTGTCTGGTGGTTCAGCAATTATTTCTCTCTGCACAATGGGCTTTGTTTGGTGCTGCTGGCCCTTGGCTACAATGCTGGCTCCTAGGATGTAGTTTCTCATTTCTCCGGCCAACCATCCTCACCCCATTCCTTATCCCCATCAGAAGCTGGAGCAGAGAGGAAAAGGGGGCCTGTTTGTATTTCCAACTTTCCAAAGAGAATGCCTTCTAAGTGGATGGTCTCCGGTCCATCTCTCCAAGTTGTGGGGTCCCTCTGAACCTCCACTATTGTTTTTCCCAATACTGGGAGTTGTATATCCCACGTGATTCTCTAATTTAATTCAAATCGACCTTAAACTGGCAGACAGCCCGTGGAATTCATATTTTAATATTGGGGCTGTTTCCAGAGTTCAGTTGAGAAAATTTCTCTTCTATTTTTGTGCCTTTCACTTGGTTTCAGAAAAGGGATATTTTGCTATCTTGCTGTTAGGTCACCACTCTTCCTTTTAGTCCCTGGTGTAATATTTCTTCCTTCTCTATAGAGGTAAAGATAGAGCAAGAAAACTGCTCAACTCTTAAAGAAAAATCCGTTTCATGTCACAGTTTGAGCAGTAGGAGCATAAATGAACTTTTCTTTCTAAAATACCTAGTAGAGCGTTCTGGGGTAGAGCTCAGGGGAGCAAAATCCAATTTTTGAGAAAATGCTGGTTATGTGGCTCTAGGTGCTTTTCTTTGCTTCTTGCACTTAATTTTATACTCACTAAAATAGAAAAATATGTTCTGTTCCACGTCTGCACTAGGCTGGGGAGAGAATGAAATGTATTCTTTCCACTATCAGCAAGAGATACTGCACACAAGAAACTACTTCTTACTGCCTAACAGAAAGAGGGCCCCTTAATTTCAAAATGCACCTTCCACCTTTCCTTTTCTACATAGAGAATAAGGCATCCACACTTTCCTGGCAGGGAACCTCATGGCCAGGTATAGATATATGCTGAGGAATTTCTTCATAACACTGAAACAGAGAGATGGTTCATAGCTGGCGTACAATTAACTCACAGGTGTCAAGATCACACAAAGGTTTTATTGTAGCTATCTTCTTTCTCCACATAATCCTACATAATGCCTCAGTTTCCTGATGTAATTTTCATGGACTTGAAGCTGAACAGCTTAAGCTTATTTAACTAATTAGATTTTACTTCATGACGATCAATGACTGCTAGCACAAGACTAGCAGTCACAAATCCATACAAAGGGCAGGTAGATGGTTGGGTCCTACCCTGGATCAGGTGTGCCAGATGAGCTTTCTAAAACTAAAATCTCAGGTCAGCTGCCTGTGAGCTCATGGGCAGCATACTGGGTCTGCTGGCAGTAGTGGAATACCTTTGCAACAACGGGCACATTC
>NW_011888818.1:7017240-7032759 GCF_000151845.1 Pteropus vampyrus
CCACCTTCATACTGGTGGTGTCCAAATATCCTACCATCTAAAAAAATATTTAAAAGATGAAGTTCCTCTTCATCTCAAACTGAATGCAAAGGGGAAAATACATTCTCATAAAAACTGTAGAAAGTAATCTTCACATGACTGTAAGCAGAGATGAGTCTCTGTGTCTGTCTCCCTTTCAGAACCATGGTCCATACGGAAGTGACCTGGTGGATCCTGCTGTCAGTCAAATTTGCTGGACAAGATCAACTCCCTCACCTAAACTTTCACCAAGTTCCAGGCAAAAGAGATGTTTTCCTAGTATTGGTTTCTGGCTACTTGTTTTAGGGCAGGATGATCAACTAGATAAAAATACGGCATTTCTAGGAAGACAGCCCCTAACATCTGTCTCCTCAACTGCTTTTGTTACAGTTTAATGTCTCCAGTTGCCTACGGACTGTGCCTCAGAGACATCAGGACAAGGCTTAAAAGTTAACACAAACCTGATTCTTTATCTATAAAATGATAAGCAGATGACTGCAAAGGATGCTTTTCCCACTGAAACATCATCTGGACTCAATCTTTGTCTTATGCTGGCTCTCCTGAGGAGTTTCCCCATTTCTGCGAATAAATAAAATACAAAAGGGCCTAGCCAACAGTCGCTGCAACTCACTGCCCTGTCTCTGACAGTGGTTATAGGATGGTTAAGGAGTAGTCAGAAGGAGCTCTAAAATGTGCCTCAAAGTATTAGAAATATATCAATACTCTCTTCCCCCAATAATTCAATATAGAATTTCAACTTGCGTGAAGTTTTTTCACAACATATCATACTACCTTTTAGAGTAAGGCATTTCCTTTCATGTGTTTTAAATTTATTTCTTTGAAGCTTCGAAGAGTGCCTTTAGTCCTAGTATTTCCAGATTCAGAGAACAAGTTCATGTGAATCCCACCTATACTTTCAGAAACCCATATCTTTATACAAGGATAAAACAATGCTCTTGGTCTTTCGGTTTTTGGTTACACGGTGATGCCCATATAGGCCAAAATTGCTTATTTGGCAAAAATCACCACAGAGCTTGAACATTACATTTCTTTTGCTATGCTAGAAAACCTTATACTTTTATAAAGTTGTTCCTATAGTACTTATCATTTATTATGAGCACACAATGGCGTCTCCAAATATCATTGTCACTTCTAAGGAAAGTCTTCCTTACACTGACATGCAATCTGTACCCCTCTAGCTACCAATGCTGACGGGTGAGTTTGTGGAATGGGAGATGGTTCCATCTGACATGAGTCCCAGAGTGAGTGACTTTATTCCTAACCCTTGTCCTGAGCCCGGGTTCACAAAAACAATTCTGCCATACCGGCTGATGGAAGCGCCTGTCCAGCCGTGGGGCTACAGACATTTCTGAAAAACAGGGTGGCTTTCCCTAATATGAACCCCAGCACTTCTAGAAACTGTTTCCAAGCAAATCTCTTCTTCTGTAGCCCTTTTCATTCCTAACACCACTGTTTGAGTTAGGACTCATTTCTCAACTAAATCTCAGTCATTACATGACATGGGTTAAGAGTCCAACTGCCTAGGTTCAAGTCTCACTTCCACCATTTGCTGGCTGTATGACCTGGGCAAATTACTTAATCTAACTTTGCTTTCTTCATCATTAAGATGGAACTACAGCACTGATAGTACCCACCTCATATAGATGTTATGAGCATTGAATGAGGTGGTGACTGTAAAGTACTTGGCACCGTGCCTGGAATAGAGCAAGGTTTTATTATTATTATCATTATCATCATCATCATCATTATCATCATCATCATCATCATCATCATCAATAGCCTCCTAACTGCCACAAGATTACCACCCTTCACCAATCCCTCTTCCATGCCACTTTTAGAATGCACTTTCAAAAATATTTCTTGATTATAAAATACATATTTCATTATAGAAAATTCAGAAAACATATGAAGGAAAAGTCACCCAGTCTGACCATAGAAATGACTGTTTGTATATTTCCTTCTAGTCTTTTTTTTTAACCTAGATGAGATGATCATTTATATACTATTTGTGCCTGCTGTTTTCACCTAAGCATTTTCCCATAATTTAACATTTAACAACACAAGGTAGGTTCAGTTCTAATTCTTTGTTTAGCATTAGATGCAATTGGAGCAATAAATGATTGGTAGTGGTGGGAATCTCCGCTCCCCTTACCTCTTCCCAATGCTCCGCCCTCCCTGTCTGCCAAGGCAACAGCTACCGGCTAACAGCTACTGCCAAGTTTCTCTGATAGTGACAGTCTACTGCCTGCACTTTTGCTCATTAGCTTTAAGCCGAGACCTGTCTTGACATCGGGGGGGCAGGGGAAGTGGTGGGGGGGGCGGTCCTCTGGTCCAAGGAATGCAGAACGCTGAGGGTTCAGGTCCAGCCTTGTGCTACTGGTCTTACACCCTGCTAGCTTCCTCCCTGCTGCCCCTAAGACTATGCTCATGCATTTCTCGTCTAGAAGGGCCACCTTCTCGCCTCTCACCCCAGCTACAATTTTCAAGACCCAGCTCTAAACAAGAGTTCGTTAAATAAAACATTCCTCTCCATAATGACAACCAAGCCTGGTGTTACAGAGTACTTTTACAGTTTAGCCACTTTCATATGACAGCACAGGTACTTGGCAGACACCTGTTGAATGGGCGACTGAATATTTTGAATATTTTATTGTTTATACTGTCTCTTTAAACAAACCACAAAGTCCTTCAGAGATTAACTATTTCTCCTAATTTTTACTCTTACTGGTAATTAGCACAGAGCTAGGTAATCAATAAATGACTGATGAATCAAGTAATAGCCACCACTTTTCTTCTTTTATAATATGTATGTTTTTACTTCTTTCTATTGCCTTATTATATTCAATAGGCTTGATAACAACTAACACTTACAGTGCTTACTATGTGTCAGACATATTTCTAAGTGCTTCACACATGAACTAATTTAATCCTCACAACAACCCTGGAAAGAAGGTACGATTATCATTTTCATTTTATACGTGAGGAAGTAATGGAATTAGAATTCAAATTTAAAAACCAGTTTGATCAAACCATATCCATATAATTGAATTTGACAATTAAAATATGTATTAAAGATCGACTACGTTCTAAGCATTGGGTAAGGATACTGCCTGCCCTGGGGGAGGGGGAGAAACACCTAACAATGCACTAAACACAAGGCAAATGGGACAGGCACATATAAACACAGAGAGAGAAGAGGGTAAAGGCGGCCCAATTCCCATGATCAGCCTCTCCCAAATGCTGGGAAATAAGGGGCCCTCGACATCATATCATCATCCATCACATCCAGCAATGAACGGGGGAAGCCCTTGATGGGAGCCACGATCTTGGAACACGTCTGTGAGCATCTGGCAGGACCCTGCATATCTGTTCATCCTCAGCCAGAAGCCCTGGGGCCAACTCTTCCTTGCTCTCCAAGTGATTCCTTGTCACTGACCCCTCTGCCCTGTACCACAGGAGTCTGGGATAGCTGGATTAGGCTGGACAGCCAAGCTCCTCCTCATTGGCAGGGACACAGCATCCCAACAAATCACACAACTCACCCAATACTAACATATTTTAACAAACAGAGAAGACAGTCTCTTTGAAGGACTTTTTTGTGTACCATAAATCTGAAGGATTTCACATGCTCATCAACAGAATCAATGTGTTTTTTGGTCGACATCTGAAACATGTGTCTTTTAGGGAACACTCCATAAATACTAGAGAGCCAGAGTCTAGAGTGGACCTGGAGCCAATGCACTGGTGACCCTCCGCCCTCCACCCCAGAAGGCAGAAGTCCTGAGAACGGACCTCATAGGCCTAGGCCTGCTTTTATTCTGGAAGACAAAAAATGGACCCAATTCCTCAGCGCTCTCACCCACACCACAACTTCAGCCACCACCTGGATGCTAGCTATGTCCAAACCCTTAACCCAGATCTCTGGTCTCTCAGCCACTTCAACCCCAGCTGGTTCAAACAGAACTCGTCACTTCTCCTCCAAACCTGTGTTCTCAGTGACCACTACCAAGGCAGAGACCTGAGTTGCCCTTATCCCCACACATGCCCTCCTCAGAGGCCCTCACTCTGCACCCACCCCCATCCCCCACTCTCTCAGTCCAGACCCTCGTGATTTCTTGCCTGGCTCAAGACACCTTTCTTACAGGTCCCCCCACAATCCTTCCTCCCCACCACAGGCCAGAGCAGTTTTTCAGAAGCACAAGATGACAGGTCATTATTTGCTTTAAAACCCTCTCGAGGTCACTATTACCTATGAGATCAAGTTAAACTCCCAACCTTGGCTCGCTGGTCCCTGCAAAATCCTGCCTGCCTCTCAAGCCACCTTTTGTTCATTCCCACACATACCCCCACTTTTTGCTCCTCTCCAACCAAGAACAGTACAAATAAGCCCCGCTCACAGCCACCAAGCTCAGACCTCGGCAGAAGCACCACCTCCCACAGAAAGGCTTCCATGATGCCTTCGCCTCAGTCTGCATGACAAAGCGCCTGCCCCCACCTCCACTGACATGCCATGCACCACACAGCATCACCATTAGTCTCCTTCAATGTCTTTTCCACTGGCCTGTGAGCTCGTTTCTATGTCCCCAAGCCCCAGAGTGGGGGCTGGCACAGAGTTAACTGTTTGCCAGATGAAAGACAGAGCTCAGGCACCCCAAGCCTGCCAGGCCACATCCCTTTGCCCTTCCCCAACACCCAGGAGGAATTACCAACACAGTCGCAGGTGGGAAACTCAGCCTGGGCTCTCTTGGCGGGCGTGTCCAGCAGACTCTTAGTGGGTGTGTCCAGGTACTTAAGAGGAGACTCCAGGAAGCCACTGAGGGTGGGTGTGAGTGGATTCTCAGCCTTGGTGGGTGTGGCCTCCTGGCCTCCCTCTTCTGAATGGAAGCAGGTGGTTGAGAGCACAGTCACAGCCCCTGAAGACTCAATCTTGATTTGCTTGGGAGAGCGGGTAGCAAAAGGGCTCTCAGGGGCTGGGAGACACGTTGGCTGGTTCTCGGGGTCCTGAATGGGCACAGACGGGGGGCCAGGAAGCCCAAAGCTATCCCCAAATTCAGCCTCAAACTGCCGGATGAGCTCTTCCAGCTTGTCATCAGCCGGGGGAAGAGGGCCAGCGGAACCCGGCTGCAGGGCTGCCATGGGGCTGGGGGATCTCATTTCCTGAGTAGGGGGCAGCAGGCTGTCCCCGGAGGGACTAGGTGCAAATAGCGCAAGAGAAGGTTCTGGGGGCAGGGGGACAGCAGAGCCCTGTGAGGCGGGGACGGGGGCAGGTGGATGTGCCTGCGCATCCTCGGAGACTGGGGACCTTGGCCCTTCCAGGATGATTTGCCGTAGAGGCAGGAAGAGAGGCTGTGCTTCCCGCAGCCTGGACTTCTTGATCTGAATGGGCTTCCGGACACTGGGCTTGATCCCAGGAGTGACTTTCTCAGGTCCCAGGGGACCGCCAACGGGTGCCAGTGGCTTCTTCTTCTTCTCCTTGGGCGGTCTGTCCAGAGGCCGTGGGACAGGTGAGCTTGACGGTACCCACCAGCTGGGGGCAGGAGGCTCCGTGGGAGTAGAAAAGGAAGCATCATGGGCCTGGTCCAGGAAGAGACTTCGCTTATGGTGGAGGTGCTGCTGCAGGGCGGTCTGGGCCTTCTGGTGGGTGTCAGGCTCTGAGGATGGTGTGGGAGCCTCCCTCTGGAGAATGGGTGATGGGGCTGGGGCTGGGGAGGAAGAGGGCGCCTCGACCTTGATCTTGGGCTTGGTGGGCAGGGCCTCGGGCCGCTTGAATACTGACTGGATGTAATCACTAGCGCTGCCCAATAACTGCTCCAGTTCAGCCATGGGGTCAGGGCTTGGGCGTGGCATGGGCCAAGAGCTTCGGGGAGTTGCTGGTGGGGTGTCAGTGCCCCAGGCTTCAGGAAACTCTGTTCTAGGAGTTGCTGGAGGGAAGGCAGGGCTATCAGGAGCAAAGGATGGGTGCTCTTCAGGAGGGACCACAGGCCATGAGGGGGCCCGGAGGTAGGACTGGGGAGATCTGAAAGGGGCAGGAGGGGACAAGGCCTCAGGAAGCGGGCAAGAAGCCTGGGATGTGGAGTGAGAAGGCTGGGGGAGGGCAGAAGAGAGCTGTGTGAGGGCTTCGATGGCAATGGCGGTCTGCAGGCTGATGTTTTTTTCCTTGGCGATACTCAGAGCACTCTGGGATAGAGGCAGGCCCTCTGGGGGAGGTATCTGGGGGACCTCCGAGCTAAGAAGTGGCCTAGTGCTTGGTGCTGGGAGGCCAGCCTCACCAGGAGGCAGAGTCCCTGGGAGCCTGGGCTGCTCCTCCCCTCCCTCCACGACCACAGACTTGATCTTCCCCTCCAGCCACTCGAGGTAGTCAGGGCATTCTGGGCCATCGCAGTTGCAGTTGGGGGGTTTCATGCCATGCCGAGCAAGGGCCAGGGCTGTCTGCAGCGTGTCAAGGTCTTCACTGCCAGCAGAGCAGCTCTCAGGCCCTGACCCGGGTCCCCTGTTGTTCCCAGCCTCGCGACTCATCTCACGGTTGAAGGTTTCATAGAGCCGAGTGCTAAGGGCCCCATAAGAGGACACAGCTTCGGCCACAGCCGAAAAGGCCACCAGATCGTGGGCATCTTCCAGGCGAGCAGTGTGAGCTGGGCCTGGGGTAGCGTCCCAGTCAGGCTTCTGGTCTACTCGCCAAGGACCACCAGCCCCCAGCAGGCTGGGTCCAGCGGGTTCTCTAGCACCATTGACTGGCGCCCCTGAGGCGCTTAGCTGCCTTGAGTCCCCATGGTACACTGGCCCTGAGTCCATTTGACCTGGAACAGGTCCATCAACTGGGCTGAGCTCTGAGCCTGTCTGGAGAGAGAGGGAGAGAGAGAGGAGGGAAAAAAAAGGAAAAAGATGAGCCAAAATATTTGAAAAGCTTGTCCTACTTCACACCACTCAGAAGCACACCTAAACCTTGCTTTTCTTGCAAACCTTCTCTCTGATACAGCTTGAACCTCAGCTCATCTTCCCTGTCTCCTTTCCCAGCTAGCTGCACCAGCAGAAATGGAAAGCAGATCTTTAAGAGCTCCTAGTACGGAATTCTGAATGTTGCTCAGGCATTTTAGAGCCTCACTCAGATGGATCACATTGATGAGGCTCCTCTGTGTTAAGGACACACAGAAAGGTCTTAACTTGCAATGATCAAGGTGACCTGAGGACCATGTTGAATTTTTTTTTTTTTTTTTTTTTTTTTGGTCAGGAGGGAAAGAAAGCTACCCAAGCCCACCAGATAACAATGTGCCATAAATGTTAAGTGTGTGTAAGAAATGAGCAGCTTTGATTAACAAATTCAGCCGGAACAAGGGGTCAGTGGGAAGGAACCCACAGTTCTTTCCCCTGCCTGTTCTTGTCCTCACTTAAGCCTAAGCTGAGCTCAGAGTCTGCATAGCATGATATTCCCACTCCCAGCCCCAGACCTGAAGGAAACACTGATGATCTGACACAGCATGTGTTTAGCCCTATGCTGAGCCAGTTATGCCGAAGACAAGCCGGATACTGCTTGGAAGAAGATCCGGGCCTCGCCCCAAGCCTAGGAAGCATCATTTTACAACTTCTGTCCACCAAAGTACACAGCACGGGGACAGTGCAAGAGGAAGGGAGCCGGGGCCTGGTCCATCAAGCTAAAAGTTAATATGGAGATGCAGCATTGAGTTTACAAGATTCATCCCTCCGGAAATGAAAGCTCTTCCTCACTGTAAGTGCCAATGAATGAATGAATGAATGAATGATGTTTAGAAAGTCATCAATAGATGCTACAACTAGCAGGTGAAAGTTTGCTGAGGCACAGGATAGATATTTGGTCTCAAAACAAGTCCTCAAAAGCTACTTAATTACAATAGTAACTTTAGAGTGGAGAAATGTGGCAGACACTACCTTTACCAAAGGATCAAAGTTATCATCACCAATATCAGGACAAACCAATATCATGTGCCTCTTGTTATAATACACCAAGAAGGCTATATGTCACACAGAACTCCAGACAAAATGTACACCTGAGCCTAATCATGAGGAAACATCACATAAACCCAAACTGAAGGGCACTCTAGAAAGGAGCTGGATTGCTCTCTTCAAAAATTTCAAAGACAAGACTGACAGACATCTCTGCCAGCTTATACGAGACTAAGGAGACATGCAAAATGCATGTTCATGGGGTAGATCTGGGGAGAAATAGCTATAAAGTACATCATTGGAACAATGATGAAATCTGAATATGGATGTGGATAAGATCATATTGTGTCAACCTCAGTCTTCTTGACTTGGATCATTATACTATAGTTATAGAAAAGAATATCCTTGTCCTTAGGGACGCACATACACACACACTGAAGTATTGGTAGAGGAATACTGTATCACCAGCTTAATCTCAAATGGTTCAGAAAAATTACAGTCATGAGCCACTTAATGGGGGTATGTTCTGAGAAATGTGTCATTAAGCGATTTCTTCGTTATGCAAACATCGAAGAGTGCACTTACACAAATCTAGGTGGTATAGCCTACGACACACCCCGGCAGTGTGGTATACCACCATCGCATATGCGGTCATCATCAACTGAAATGTCGTTATGCAGCATGGGACTATATATACATACATAAAAACACGTATGCGTAGAGGAAATGATAAAGCAAATAAGGCGAAATGTAAACAATTTGGGTATGTGGGAGTCCCAAGTACTCTTCTTACAACTTTTCTATAAGTTTTAAAATTCTACCAAACTAAAACGTTAAAGAAATTAGTCCCTCAGGTAGAATATAAGTGTATTAAACAGATGGTAAAAAGATACTAGTCGCCAGTCTGTCAACCATAGCCATCGTGGGCCCCAAAGCAGTGGTGGGGAACTGGGATTTGGGATCAGCCCTGAGGGAGGTGAGCAGAGGCCCCAGCTTGTGGTTCCCACCTCATCCTCAGCACTGCCCCGATTTTGGCCTCAAAGATCCTCATGCTTTTCCAACATGCTTTTCTGAGGCTTGCCAATGCAGTTCTCATTGCCTGGAATGCCCTTCCCAGGCTCTGTGAGGTCACCCTGGCTTATCCTACAATGTCACCTTCTTCTTAATCTGGTTGGCAGAATTACTTGTAGCTCCTTCTCTTGGGTTCCCACGGTCCCAACACGTGCCTCTATTAGCATTTATCACATGCCACTACTGTTATTCAAGCAGCTGCCTCTCCACCAGACCCAAATCTTCCTGACTTCTGTGCCTCCTGACCACAGCCATGGCAGTAACACAGTCTGAGTCCAGTGAAAAGCCTCCCATCTCCCACTGGCCATGAATATGCCAGCCTTTCTCTGGTGGAAGACTATCTTTCAGAACTAGGAACAAGTAACTTTCCTCTAGGAATGTGGCTGATCACTAGGCACTCCCTTCTTTCCTTCTTAGAAACCTAAACTTATGTGGCTACAAAGGCTAGACTCTGAAGTGGTCAAATTTTACATGCTTATGTGTAAGAGCATGCATAGCCAAGAAGAAACATGGAAGAGTAGCATGGTCTTACAAAAACAGTGCCAGGAAGACGAATGCTACATGAGCTGAGGCTTCCCCAAAATGGTCAAGACAAGGGAAAGGATTTCAAAAGTTATTTTTGGTGTGCGAATAAGAACAAGGAAGGGCTAGGGCTGCTCTTGTGTCTCTGAATTCCCTGGGAAGAAACATGCTCTTCAGACTGAAAGTAGAAGAAAGGGAAGAGTAAACACAGATATGAGGGAAGTGAACCTAGGGTGGGCGGCAGACTTTACGAAACTTTACATCACAATTTCCTGGCCAGAGGATCCCACTGATACATTCCTCATACTTGCTGGTGATCCTGGAGGAAACCTGCCATCAGATGAGAAAAGGGTAAGTGTTATCCTCAACTTTCAGGACACTGAGTGAGAACAATCCAGGTACTATCCCCGAGTGAGTAACTAAAGGAACCACAGGAGTCGGGCTCACCGACGGCCAGCAACCCATCAACGCCCAACTAATCTTACTGTTGTGTGCCATGTCCTCACTGGACCAGGGGATGAGGAGACATCCTGGCTGACAGGTCACAAACTCAAGGGCTGTAGGCCAAATCCGCCACAGATTTGTTTTGTTTGGCCTATACAGGTATCCTCTGCTTTTCAAAAGTTTGCATTACACCACTTTATTTTTATGAAAGACCAACATTAGTGCCTGTTTTCGCTAACTGAAACACATTCTAAGAGGATTTTCACTTTTACAAAAAAAAGGCAAAAAGGGGAAATAGCTTTCGGCATTTGTTTCTCAGCAAGTCATTACAGAGGCAGGGTGTGCCCTGGGGAGCGGGAGTGGCACCTCCAAACCCTTTCCCCAGGAACTACACTCAGCATCTTGGCATCAAGTGCCATAATTGAACTGTCTGTGAGCTTTACCTAGATTCATTTTGTGCATCTGTTAGCAAGATGTGCCCTCAGGTATCAGAAAAGCCTAAGAGCTCGTTAAGGGTGCTATGCTTAGTGTAAAACTATACATAATTTAGTGTATTTAGTATGATTTGGTAGATTGTTTTTTGGATCTGGGAACACTCAAAAATTTTTCCATATAAATTAATGGTAACTGCTTCTTTGCTTTACGCCATTTCAGCTTACGAAAGGTTTCATAGGAACATTCTGTTTTCGGATAGCTGGGAAAACCTGTACAGTGTCAGGTATTTGTTTGTTTTGCCAACATTAAAAAATCCAATTTCACATGAAACCCAGATTTTCTCGAAGGCCCACACTGCTGCCTGGCAACTCTGTCTACAACTGGGCACTATCGCTCCAGGTCCCCCCCAGCTTTGCTGTTCAGCACTACTTCTTGAAACCAAGGCCAAGGGTCAGGGGTTATTTATCAACTGCCTAAAGTAATTATCACTTCATTCATCTGTGTTACTTGTCAAGCCCTTGAGGCATACGGGTTTCTGACTGGGCTCCAGGTTGGAGTGATCCCGTAGTGGGTCAGCTACTGAGAAGTACAGGCTGGGCGGGTGGGCTCACCACTGGCTGAATGACCATGCTCAGAGTACAAGCAGTGTATCAACTAGAGGTCTTTAGTGGTCTGCCACAGGGCTATGTCCCCAGAACTGTCTTGTTCAACATAGTTATCAATAATGACAGTGAAGGCACACTTACTTAACAGGCTGAAAACAGGAGACACAACCTGTGTTAAGAGACAGGACCACACCCAAAAGGTCAACAAGCTGGAGAGAAAAAAAAATCTAACAAGGTAAATAGGGTCTTATGCTTAGGCTCCAAACCACATTTGTGCAAATTAAAGGCAAAAGAAGCTCATAATGATGGCAATAGTGCACATAAAGATGTCTTACGAGTCAGGAGGGGTAGAAGACTCTAACTGATGGTACACTTGTGACCATATAATGTGCCTGGGCAGTTTCAATGGGTCTTACGTCCCAGGGTTTTTTCAAACTTTTTTAGTACAATCCACAGGAAGAAACTGATCTATTACATACTTATATATGTGACAAGTTTGCAAAATAGTATTTCCCCTTACTAGATTCATGAATCATTCCCTCCCCCTCTTTCATGCAGGTCGCAACTTTCTAAGTTGATTTCACAGTCCACTAATGGGTCCCAACCCATAGACACACAGGACTGACTAGAATAGGACCTGTAGCTCAGGCAATGACAGCCGTGCTCCGCCCAGGTAGTCCCTACCTGAAACACAGCCTTCTCTCTGGGGCTGCACCCTTGGAGGGGGCATAGAGCAGGACAGTTCAAAATCATAAGAACAGGTCCTTTTGGTTCTGAAGAAGACAAAACTCGAAAAGGTCTTTATCTAAGGACCCGTCATTTGGGAAAAAAATTAGACTCATCTTAAGTGGCCTTAAGAGGTGGAATTAGAAGGTGACTAAAGCTTTAGGGAGAACTTAGGCTCAATTTAGGGAAAAGTTTTTATATTTAGAGACACTAAAAAATGCACTAACCCTGTCCCTTTAATAACCAGGAGGTAGAGCAAGCTCTTATCAATGGAGATGTTGAAAAGAAAACCAAGCAGTTATTGGTGATTATTGGCAGGACAGTGCTGGAGGAAGAGAATGGTGGCTAGTTCAGGTCCTTTCAAATTCCCAGATCGGACATGCCCCAACTCTAAATCCCTCCACACTTTCTTCCTCAATTGTCACTCCCCTCTGGGCTCCAGCAAACACCACTGTGGGGACACTTCTCAACATCTGCCTTCTGCCTGGACCTCTCAGCGGACCTCCAGCTAACTCCAACCTCTGGAAAGTCAGCCAGCTCATCCGAAACAGAACTGAATCCCCCTCCCCACTTCCAATAGCTCCTTCTCCAATTCTCCTATTTTTGCCAGTGTCCTTGCTCTCATCATTGTCAACACAAACATCATCCTTGCTCCTCCAATGCACCCAGTCACCAAATCCAAACAATTCTGAACGTGAATGCCTCTCTATTCTATCTCCTCCCTTTCTGTCCTTGCTCTCCTAATTTGAGCCTTGGTGTTCGTACACATTGTTTAAATTGTCCAACCTGACAGTGGCTCCTTTAAACAACTCTGCAAACTCCAAGCCTCTTCTTCCACCGTACACATGTGTGCGTGCATGCACATGCACACACACACACAGTCTTTTCTCCACCCTACAATCTGTGGTTGAACATATCTCGCCCTTCCTCAAGACTCCCGGTCACCGACTTCGTAACTCTTCCTCATATTTTGAAACCCTTGCTCAACTTTCCTATTTTAAGATTGCCATTTGCATATATCTAGTGTTTAGCATTTGTGACATGTTTTATTTTTCAAAGATGGCCACTACAATCCCTTGATCCCACATGCACTTATCCCATGGAGAAGTGGAGTCTATGTTTCCTCTCCTTCGATCCAGGTGGGCTTGTGACAATGGCAGAAGTGATACTACGTGGCTTTCAAAGCTAGATTATACAAGGCAATACAGCTTCTGCCTAGTTCTCTTGGGAAACTTACTCTTGGAGCCCAGTCACCACACTGTGAAGAAACCCAGGCCACGTGGAAAGGGCACATGTAGGTGCCCAGCTAAGGTCCAGCCAACAGCTGGCATCACCTGCCAAACGTGTGAGTGAAGGAACTTTCTAGTCCAGTCATCGAGTTACTTCTAGCTTTTGAGCCTTCCCAGCTGAGGCCCTAAACATCAAGGAACAGAGACAAGCTACCCACACTGTGTCCTTCCAGACTTCTGGATCCACAGACTGAATGGATAAAATGAGCATAATAAAATGATGGCTGTTTTATGCCACTAAATTCCAGGGTGGCTTCTTACCCAACAATAGACCAGACTGTTTATTTCAGGAACATCAAGAAGTTTATAAGGTGAAAGGCAAGAAACAGACCTATAAACAAACAAATGCCCTAAAGCATATCAGTGCAGTGCAAACAGTCTATACCAGGGCCTGAGGGACACAGGTGGATGGTGGGGGAGGGGAGTTCTCTCCGGGCCAGTCAACATGTGTGTCAAGAAAGGTTTCACCTCCAAGTAACTTTCAGGATGAGGCTTGAAAGATGGGCAGGTACTCTGAAGAGGGGGAAAGAGGGGGAATTGCAGAGTGAGGGACCAGCATCTCAAAGGCACAGACTCATTAGAAGCCCTGGCAGGCTGGAGAAGGGAAAGCTGCTGGGCACGCCCTGAGCACACAGTGTGGGGAGGGCAGGTGTGTAGCTCACAGCGTGAGCACAACACAGCGGACTTACATTTCACGGGGGTTACTCAGGTGTTCCCGCAGAGCAGACTGCAGAGTTCAAGGCTGGTGGCCTGGAGACCACTTGGGAGACTAACGTCACTGTGTAGATCAGTGATAAGAAGGGCCTGCACTAAGTCGAGAACAGAGATGGGGATGAAGCGTGGTTCTAGAGACAAACGATTAAATGGAGAGGATCAATCCCTTCCTGATAAAGTCCCCCTTGACCAGTCCTGCCCACCACACGGTCTGAACCAGACTCTACAGTCAGCACACACAGCCACCTTCTATTGGGGATCTTTTCCTAAGAGTGTATGACCAACCACTCTGTAAGCTCCCAGGGGACAAGGCTTCCATGACACCTTCAGAACCCAGCACAGAGTGCTCAGTATGTGTTCAAAAAGATCTGTTGCTTTTTCCTCCCACGACATGGCTGGCACAAGCCTCTCCAGCCCTGGACTTTGAGAGGACAGCTCACAGAAGCTTTGGGCAGAATCGGTGGTCCTCTATTAGGGTACCTGTCACAGTGGATGCACAGAAGAGGTCTGAAAATGGCCAATGCCATCAGGAATGCCTTTGCCCCAAAGGACTCAAGAACTTGACAACTCATCTCAAACAACCCCCAACTGCCCTCCGCAGAAAAGCCCACCAAAGGTGTCTGCTCTGGCCCTTCTTATATCCACTTTCCAGATACAAAACCCCACCCTGCCCTCACTGTGACCCACACTCCCAGCCTTACCAGGTCTCTTCTCTGCCTCACACAGTATCTCTGGAGGGCTCTGGCCCGTCGCAGGCTAAGCATTGTCCAGGTTAGGGGTGTGCTCCCATCATCTGGGGGCAATAGGGTTTTGTTACTAGAAGATGGGAGGAGTAAATGCTCTTCTCAGATCCAAGAAGAGACCTGCCCTTCACCTTGCTTCATGAAGAGGTAATGTGTATGTACAACACTGCTACCCTCAGTCACAGGTCTCACCATCAAAAGACTCCAGGTCTTCTCTGGGGGGTCCGGGAACCTCTGCTGGAGTCTGCCCCTGCACCCTGCCTGGTCAGGACTCCCGAGGTCCCACCTGCTTCCTGTTGTACAGCCAACTCCTTTCTTATGCTCTCAAATAACCACAGCTGGTCCCCCCAGACATCCCCAGGTATTCAACAACGGCCCCCTGGATGCCAGGAAAGGTTGGAGAAGTCTGGAACTCCACCCCTCAGGCACCTCATTTGGTCCATAACACAATTAGAAGTGCAGAAACACCACCAGGTTTTCCAAGTTTTTCCCGAATCTCGGAGAATCAACACATAAAAACCAGACCAACAGTCCTCTATTAAAGAGAAATGGGAAGAAGGTGAGAAGATAAAGACTATTATCTTGAGAGAACAAAGACCTCATTGATGATACCTTCTCAGGACTTCTAGGAAGGGAAAGTTAGAAGAGCACGGAGTCTCTAGGACTGTTTTAATCACCGTCAGCAGTTAAGCACCATTTTAGAAGAAACAGATCTAAGAAGGTATTTTCAGCCAGGATGAATATGTCTGCCGTCAACCTCCACAAAGGTGAGTGGCCAGGAGACGGGCCAGTCTAAGGTGCATCTTGTACAGCAGAATCTCTAAGAATGAATTCTCAGGGAATTCCAAGACAGCAGTGGGTGCTCCCCACTCAGCTGGCCAGTAAATCCCACGTAGCACCATCAGCTCAGCCCCTCCAATCCTCCAGCCACTGTTCAAGGAGCTAGAGTTTCCAGCTCCACCCTGTGCCCTAGTCCTAGGGCTCAGTGTCCACCTCCATGCAAAGCCCATTCCT
>NW_011888818.1:7032809-7046648 GCF_000151845.1 Pteropus vampyrus
CCTTCACCTTGCTTCATGAAGAGGTAATGTGTATGTACAACACTGCTACCCTCAGTCACAGGTCTCACCATCAAAAGACTCCAGGTCTTCTCTGGGGGGTCCAGGAACCTCTGCTGGAGTCTGCCCCTGCACCCTGCCTGGTCAGGACTCCCGAGGTCCCACCTGCTTCCTGTTGTACAGCCAACTCCTTTCTTATGCTCTCAAATAACCACAGCTGGTCCCCCCAGACATCCCCAGGTATTCAACAACGGCCCCCTGGATGCCAGGAAAGGTTGGAGAAGTCTGGAACTCCACCCCTCAGGCACCTCATTTGGTCCATAACACAATTAGAAGTGCAGAAACACCACCAGGTTTTCCAAGTTTTTCCCGAATCTCGGAGAATCAACACATAAAAACCAGACCAACAGTCCTCTATTAAAGAGAAATGGGAAGAAGGTGAGAAGATAAAGACTATTATCTTGAGAGAACAAAGACCTCATTGATGATACCTTCTCAGGACTTCTAGGAAGGGAAAGTTAGAAGAGCACGGAGTCTCTAGGACTGTTTTAATCACCGTCAGCAGTTAAGCACCATTTTAGAAGAAACAGATCTAAGAAGGTATTTTCAGCCAGGATGAATATGTCTGCCGTCAACCTCCACAAAGGTGAGTGGCCAGGAGACGGGCCAGTCTAAGGTGCATCTTGTACAGCAGAATCTCTAAGAATGAATTCTCAGGGAATTCCAAGACAGCAGTGGGTGCTCCCCACTCAGCTGGCCAGTAAATCCCACGTAGCACCATCAGCTCAGCCCCTCCAATCCTCCAGCCACTGTTCAAGGAGCTAGAGTTTCCAGCTCCACCCTGTGCCCTAGTCCTAGGGCTCAGTGTCCACCTCCATGCAAAGCCCATTCCTCCCTCTCCTCGCCCAAAGAGACGGCCTGACTCCCTCTAACAGCACATGGGTTGTATTCACGGCATGTTCCATCTAGATTTGATCAGTTATTCCTTTCCTAAAAGGATTCTCCTCTCCTGGGATTTACTGATGGAAAAAAAAAAATCTGTGAGTAGGGAAGAGACTTTTAGAAGAATCTTTGAAAGGATGTGCACAACTGCCTGTTCTTTGCAAGTGTGAGAGTGTGTATGTGTTGTGTACACTGGCTAGCCTGGTCCTGTGTCTGCACTCTCTCCACATCCAAACTCTCTCTGCAGACAGCAAATCTCGGAAGGTTATGTCTAACTTCTCAAGACTGTTATGTGTTGGCAGAGGGTATTGTTGCATGAGGCGAGGGGAGGTACTGGTTCCTGTGGTTACTATGTACATAGCGATACTACAAAATGGACAGATAGAGCAGATCTCTCAATGGCTGAGGTGATACTCAGGAAAAAGCTGAAATGAGGCCAAACTCCCTGAGGTCATCATATCTGGCAGAAGCATAGGACTGTGACTGTTCATGCCCTCTGACCCAATAGTAATTAATGTGGTTTCAGGGAAGAAAAGGAGGAACTAGGAAAAGTCTCTACATAACTAGGATGGAACACTTTTATGATGTGCCGAGTATCATGTTAATCATGGCACACTCATTTATCTCCTCCAATCATCACAAACTCCTACAAAGTAGAAATTTACCTCCACTGATAAGAACACAACACAGAGAAGTTAAGTAACTTTTCCAAGATCACACAGCAATCCAAAAGAGCACAGCCATTTTTAACCACTAAGTACTATTCTTAATCTCACTACAGGAAATGTAAACAAAATAACTAAGACACAGAGGAAATATAAAAGTTAAATGTGCCAAAGATTTTCCCAGAAGCATTAACAGTGAAGAATTACAAATAACCTAAGCAGCCCAACAACAGGGGAATGGTTTTAAAATGTTATGATAGTTCATGAAAAGAAAATGGGGAATATATGAAAAAATACTCAGCTTCATTAGTAATTAGAGAAGTACAAAATAAAGCCACTGTGAGATTCCATCTAATATCCAGTATGTAGAATTTAAGAGCAAGAATGTTTAGTTCCAATCTTGCCCCCACCGTTTACCTACCACGGTAAGTTACCTAACCGCTCTGTATCTCATCTCCTCACCTGTAAATTGTGGATTAAAAACAGTACCTAACTTGACAGAGTTGTCATGAGGATTAAACGAATACAGGAAAAACACTTATAACAGTACCAGGTACATAGTAAGCACCATGAAACGGTATTTTAGTTTAATAACAAGTGCTGGTGAGGTGTAGCAGAATTTTTTTCTAAATATCACTGGCAGAGGGCATAAGAGAACACCATTCTAAAAAGGTCTGCAGCGTTATCTTTTAATATTGAACATGCGTGTATCCTATGGTCCGCAATTCCACCCCTAGAGAAACTGCACTTGTGTGTCAGGAGGTGTGCATACAATGCTCACAGCAGCATGATGCATAAAAACTAAATCAGAGAAGTATTCTAAGTGCCCACCAACCACAATGGACAATGGAATATTTTAAAGCAGGTGCGAGTGAATGAACCACAGGAACATGAATGAATCTTAGGAACTATGCTCAGTGGGAAAAAAAGCAAGCTTCAAAAGACTATATATAGACTACCAATTCTAAAACACTCAAACAACAAAAAAGGAAAATTAAATGTATTGCATAAGAATACAAATATATGTAATTAAAACTTTTTTTAAAAAGCAAGGAAATGTGAAACACAAAAGTCAAGGTAGTGGTTATCTCCGGAGATGAAACAGGGAAATAGGGTTGGGGAAAAAAACCCAGGTAGTTAGTTTCGGTGAGGCTGGCAACAGTCTAGTCCTTAACTTGGGTAGAGAGTTCACATGTATTTATTATTATGCTTCATCTGTTTAACACACAGGCATACCTCCAAGATGTTGCGGGTTTGGTTCCAGATCACCACAATAAAGTGAGTCATAACCCTTTTGATGGTGGAGGGTCTAGCTTTCCATTTGTAAAAAACGCAACATCTGTGAAGCTCATTAAAACAATGCAATAAAATGAGGTATGCCTGTATATAAAACACTAGGTCAAGTCCATGTTTCTAATAATATGTAAGAAAAATTACAACGTATATTTCATCAGTAGAGGTATAACTGCTTAAGATGGTATAGAATAAGAACGTATAAAAACAGAAATGTCTTAAGTGAAAAAATCGAACTCAAGAATATACTTGTAGTCATAAATAGATGCTGAGGGTTTTTATGACAGGGGAAGTGTTTATACTATTTGAAGTGGAAAAAGATACAGGAATCAAAATGTTGCCTAATTTAAGAATTCAATTCCATTAAAAATGCACACAGAACACCAAAGAGAAATACACAGAAATGTTAACTCATCAGTACTCATCTCTGGTGGTAGAGAGTGAATATATTTTGTTTCTCCAGAATTTATTGTAGGTATTACATTTTTATTCAGGGGTAAGTTTCAGAGAGTAGCTACAACACACCTGAAACTGCACAAATTATGCATGCCTCTGAACGAAGACTGGAAGGGAGCCTTGGGGAGAGGAATTCATGGGTGAATTTTCTTCTTGCTATTTCTGTTGCTAGAGAATTGTTATGTTAACACACACACACACACACACACACACACACACACACACACACACACACACACACACACGTGGAAAGCAAGAAATATCCTACAAGATGAGCAGTACTCTGGGAGGGTAAGACAGGGTCCAGTTGAGGTGAGGTACTAAGCCTGAAATTCCCCGCATTAAAAGTTCTCTGAAAGTTGCTGGGCTGGAAAGCCCGGCAACTCCGACCCAAGCAGAAACCCCTCCCCCAGCAGCTGGGTCTTCCCCTAAGGCGACCCGTGGCAGGAAGGGTGGGGGTGGGAGGTGCAGAGCCGCAGGCCGCTCGGCAGGCTCCCCCTCCAGCCTCCGGAGCTTCGGCGGGAGCGGGAGCCAGCACTCTGACGGAAGCCCCTGCCTCAAGCAGCCGGTGGCGGCCGGCCGGAGGCCAGCGGGAGGAAATTGAGCCGACCACATCTGAGGCCTGGCGCAAGGAGCAGCAGCTGCCTCCAAAGCCGCCAGCACACGAGAAGCAGGTCAGGACACTGAAGCGGCTCCTCGGCCAGACAGCAGGAGCCCCGACTTTCTGCCCCCTACACACATACACACACGCACACGCACGCACGCACACACACACACACATATGCGCGCGCGCACACGCACACACCCGCTCCAGCAGCGCTGGGGCCATGGCCCAAACCACGCAGTGCACGTCTCACTGCCAGAAAAGCCCCCCTCGGTTCCCAGCGAGGGCGGGCATTCCCACAGCTCCACCTACCCGGGGCTCATACCCAGCTCTCACCACCCACTTCCTACCTAAAGTCTAAATAGCTCAGGGCATGAGAAAGGAAACACTGTCAGCACCACAGTCCACTGACCTTAACTAATGGTCCTATGCACTCTCCCTAAAGGTGCCCCACACCTCATGTAACCCACTGACAGTTCAGGTGTGTCCAAAGGGCGAGGGCTATAGGAAAACGACGTTGACAGCAGCTAACAGTTTTGAGCACTGGGTGCTAAACTCTGAATTAAGCAAGCATTTTTATGTTTAAATGTAACCAACCTTTCAATTCTTCCAATAAGCCAACATCCATTTAGTGAGTGAGCACATGGGGCACATAGAGGTTAAATGACGTACTGCAAGGCTCATAACTGGCAAGTGCAAAAGCTGAATCTAACATTGGAGCTGACAGTGGATACCCATGGCCTCCTCGCTGCCAGGGCTCTTATCTTTTGGAGAACGACTCCCACATTTGTAGGAGACTATCAATAACTATGGATTTCAAGCCTCTCATTGGACCCCTGCCTACAGAGTTTGTCTCCATCCATTCCCTTCTCGAGGACTTAAATTTCTTTCATTCAAATAAATTAGTCTTTAAGCCACTATCCAGAAATCTGGAGGAAAAGTAATTTTTGGCAGAGTGGCCTTCACCCATCAGTCATAAAACTGACTTCGCTCAGTGGGCTAGGAAATGGAAAAGGGGGAAAGCTGCCATTTAGGGAAGCCTGGTGCTGTCCAGAAGGCAGGAAATTAGGGAGCGTGAATACATTCTATTTGTCCTAAACCCCTGGAAATATCGTACAACACGTCTCCATGTAAAGTCTCATTATTCACAGTCACTGCTGGTCTGTTAGCCCAGAAAACTGAAAGATGCCAGTAATTTGGCTTCTTGTACAAATTCGTCTGAAAGTCTTGTCTGCAATGTTGGGAAAAAGGGGAACAGGAACCTCGGGGCCCTCCTCATCCATTATCTTCTCCCCGAGGGTCAGGGGTGATAAGGAAGGCCCTGGGAGTCCTTGTCCCTCCAGCCTCTCTGTGGCAGAGCCCCACTCCCCTACCCACCCCACACCTCCCTCCACAGGATCCTGGTCCTCCACCGTTCTCTCCTTTTTCTCCGGATCCCCTCATCAGAGCTGCTCTCCACCCTTCCCCCCTCACCCTCACAGCTTTCCTGGAAACCTCACTTCCACTCAAGGCTCCACCGCTCAGCCTGCACGTAGAGCCCCAAAGCTTCCTTTCCCCTGAACTGCTCCTCAAGCTTCTGGCTTGCTTTCCAGCTACCAGATACTTTTTACTTGGACGCAACTTAGGCCCAACACACTTAAATCCTAACCCAGCACCTGTCCCCTTTCCCAGCAACTCCTCCTCTGGACATTCCTTTTTACAAATTCGTGTGAAGAGTCATTGTCCTGGGCCTCCAGAGAATGCCCTTCCATCATCTTTGACATCCTCTTTATGTTTCCATATGTAGGCAGACCCTAGTCCTGTCAACCGCTCTTTAAGAATACTTCAGACCTGCCTTCTGATTTCTCCTCACTTATTTCTTCTCATGGTGACAATCACAATAGGAGGCTCACTGACTGGCCAACCCCTCTGCTCTCGCCCCAGCACACCACTGTCGGGAACATAGTCGAACTCAGGTCTCCCAACTCCCAAGCCAGGCTGCCTTCTAACTCGCAACTTCAATCTTCTCTTTTTGTTCAAAAGGTAAAAATAAATAAGGCAAGCAAATAAACAGATAAATGTATCAAGGGCAATAAAGACCCTTCCATTTCGTAGTATGGTTCTTAGGAACTTTGGTTTATAAATTTGCACCTCAAAAAATCTTTTTTACATTTCAGTGAAAACTAAAAACTCAGGATGAGAGCAACAGTTTTGGAAAATGATGATACGACTCAGTAGAACACTACATAGTCATCAAAATCCATAAATTATAAACACCAAGGGAAAATGCTGGATAAAATGGAAAGTAAAAGTAGCACAACGCTATAGTGTACATGAAGCTTATGATTACAACTATGCAAAACTATGCATGCAAATAACAAAAGAGAGGAGGGACTTTTTTAAAAAAGTGAAAATAGCTGTAGTAACCCCACAGAATTACGAAATTTTACCTACTGATGCTATCAGCACATTACAGCAATCTTACCTTTCATACACGATATACACAATTATATAGCCATTCATTTATCCCTCCAATAAATATGTATTGAGCATTTTCTACCTGAAAGTCACTTTTAGGCACTGGTGATAACAGAAGTGAGAAAGCAGTCTCTGCCTCATTGACAGATTTTCTAGGTGTTTAGATTTGTCTTGGGTTCCATGCAAAGGTAGGTTCCTTTACAGCAGACATTGTACCACTATCTCTAAATGTGTGTGGCAGCATAAATCTGTTACATAGTCTGAGACTTTGAGTACGTGGTGAAAGCAATGAAACTCATTAACTGTGAGTTTATCTCTGAGTGAAGCTGTGTAGTTACTGACAGAATATCAAAGGCTTACTAAAAACTCATTACGGCCAGGGAGAACCCTGGTAGGACCCAAGACAATAATGAAAGGTCATAAGAACAGAATAATAAGGAAGATAAAGAATAGTTTCAGCTGAGAGAGATGGGAGAACAGGAAGTTCTGTCTGCAAAGTGGAAAAAAAAAAGAAGTAAAAACAAGAAACTCTGACTTCCCAGAGATGGCCATAGTTTACATTCGGTGCCTTTTCTTTCCTATGCAACATGAACTAAATTTATAAAACTGGAGAAATTAAGTACATTTGGGGTTTTTTTTTTTAATGCTAATTTCTTCCCTTTCTGTATCATAAGTATTTTCCATAGTCTTTACTCTTGCAAGAGTTTTGTTTTTAATAGCTGTACTGCTCTCCCTGGTATCTATTTAGCATACATAAAGCCCCTGAGATTGAATGTCTAGTTTCTGTCACATTTTGCTACCTTCCCATGGCACATATTGGCTATCGGAATGGTTTATTTCCTCCTTCTCCCACCTCTATTTGGGCTTGTGATTCCTCTGAGGACAGGGATGGAAAACTCGGCACAAACTCAGGGCTGAAAGGACGGACTCTGCCAGCCCCACAGGCTGTAGGTAACAACCTTGATAACAGCAGGTAGGATTTTACCCACATTAGCACGGGTGTTTCATCATTTGGGTGACAACTTAGAAGGTATGTCCCTAGCCTGCCTTTGGGGAAGAATACTGTGCAGGCATAAAAAGGAGCAAAGTATTATCTAGGCTACAGCCCAGATGAACCTTGAACAAATTAAGTGAAAGAATTCAGATGTGAAAAGCCACATACTGTATGCTTCCATTTATATGAAAGGGCCAGAGCAGTCAAATCCAAAGAGACAAAAAGATGAGCAGTTGCCTGAGGCTGAGGGGACCGAGCGGGGCAAGGAGGCGGGAATGCTACTGGGTTGAGTTTCTTTTTGGAGCAATAGAAATGTTCTGAAATAGACAGTGGTGATGGTTGAATATACTAAAAATATACTAAAAACCACTGAATTGTGCACTTCAAATGGGTAAATTGTATGTTATGTGAATTATATCTCAATAAAACTGTAATTGAGAAACCTTCGTCTCCGTCTCTGTCAGAAGCTTTAAGACAAAAGCAGAAACTAAATACTTGCTCAAGGAGGGGATGGCTGATCTGGTGAGCCCACCCCAAAGGCGGAGGGAGAAGGACAGAGGAGTGACAGGCAAAACCTCTTCTCCTTTTACTTCCTCCCTGGGTTACAAGTGAAAGTGGAAACAAGAGAGATCTTATCTCAGGGAAAAGTGGTGGTAGTCAAGGTGCGGAGACCAGCTCCCACTTCAGTGCCAAGCTTTGGAGAGAGGAATCCCTCAGGACAGTAGGGCGTGGCAACTCCTGAGCGAAGCAAGCAAGCTGGTGTTGCCCAAGAGCTGTGAAAATGCAGAGGCGGGGGTCCCTGAACCCAAGAACCAGTGACAAAAAACCTGCTGATGAGCCGAACAGTCATAGATACAGTCAGACAGGAAATGTAGGTTGGTTCCAAAGGTCCTTATTAAACAAACAAACAAAAAGTTTTTGGGGGAGGGGAGTTTACAAAAGATTCAATAAAATAAAAATAAATCAAGAATATATATTAAGCAACCAACAATTAAGCAATTTGCCCTTAAAAAGTTAAAGGCAAATAATTTTGTTAAAGAAAACGAATGTTTTTCATACAATACAAGAGGGTGAGCCTCGAGCAAGATAATCTTACAGTCAACTATCTGTTAAGTGTCCCCCCTGTAATGCAAAAGACCGCCCCAGAATCTGCACAGGAGGACCTGGGGCAGGTGAACAGGTGACCTGCTTAGACCTGCTTACTCTGGCTCAGCCTAGGGCTATGTCCCCAGCTCCCATTTCTAGATAGTGATGAACAAGTCCCAGCCACTAATCTCAAAGCTGCCAAGGGGGAGTTAATACCCACACCCCAAACTCATGGGTGTCACTCAGAAAGCAGCAGCTGTGCCCCACCCAAGGCTGTGATCCTTGTTCCTCAGCCCTTTTCTCAAGGGAGAGGCAGTGGCTAGACCAGTTTTAAAGTCCCTCTCTCTCCCCAGCTATGGCCTTGATCCCCAGCCAACACCAAACCAGCAAGAGAAGGGGTGGAGGCGGGGTGCTGTGGCCTGGCTTTCCAGACAGAGGGGCAAAGGAGGACGGACGAGCAGGAGAAGGCAGTTCCCTGGGGAACTGTGCCTGTCCCACCTCTATGCCTGAGGAGCTGGCTGAAGATAAAGACCTAGGAGCTAAATGTTCGCCTGGGATTGGGGGGGCGGGCTGGGGGCGCTGGATCTGTAACTAGGAGAGCACTTCAGAGAGACCAGATTCCCAGCCCCAGCTCTTCTAAGACTGTCTTGCTATAAGCCCTGGACAAGTCGTTTTACCTATCTGGTCTCAAATTCCTCCTCTGCTTTTAAAAAATTACTTTAAAATGTCAGGAAAGACTGAGGCTCTGCTCCAGACTGAAAGAGGCAAAAAAACCTGACCACTGAATGTATGTTATCCTTTGATTTTTCTCCTACAAGAGAGGCTGTGACAATGGGCAAAATGTGAATGAGGTCTACAGAGCAGAGTTATTCGTATTCCTAAGGTCCATAGGTTAACTGTGCGGAGGTGTTGCGCCCACATTAACTTCCTGATTCTGATCACTGCCCTGTGGTTATTTAGGTGGTTTTAGAAAGTCCACACTCATCACGTCTACCACCTACTTGCAAATGGTTCAGATAAAAACTATAGAGAAAGAGACAGAAAAAAAATAAAGCAAATGTAGTAAAATGTTACTATTTGAGAATGAATGAAGAGAATTCTTTGTACTATTCTTGCAACTTTTCTGAAGCCCTGAAATTATGCCAAAATAAAATAAATTTTTTAAGAGTTATGTTACTAGATGATCTCCAAGACTCTTCCAGTTTCTGTGAAAAGGTAACATTATCTGCACTTTACAGATGAGGAACAGGAAACAGGATGAGGATGGTATCTTAGCAGCAGTAGCAGCAGCAGGAGGGCTCTGGAATTCGGGGTCTCTGACTCAAGTCCCCTCTCACCCCAGACCCCTGCTCTTCCAACCAATGAGGGACAATAAGCCTCAGGCACCAGGCCCTGGACGAGAACCGCAGAGCAACAGGCAAGTAAGAAAGGGGCCATCTGGACAGTGTCTGGGCTGGCCATCGAGAGGAGCAGAGAGCTTTGGAACAGGAACCACCAGCTCTCTTCCCGAGACCCCTTCCCTCCCACATGCACGGGGCACAGGCAACTCCTCATGCACACCCTAGAGGGCTAACCCGAAGCTTCAGCGACACACATGCACAGGCTCCACCAGAACACACAGGCCCATGTGGAGCACAGAATCACAGCCTGGAATGTGCCTGACAAGCCCTCTCTAACCAAAAGAAACACATCTGGAAGTAAGTCTCCTAAATCACTCTGGGGGGTGGGGGTGGGGGTGGGGGTGGGGGTGGGGCGGAATAAAAATCACAATTACATTTACTTTCAATCTGTTTATGCTAGTTGTACTTGTTATGGTATGTACTTTAAATATCATTAATATGTAAGCTGATATGAGTATAAAAATAGAGCTGTTTCTGTGGGAAAAAGTTAAGTTACAGATTTGAAGATTAATATCAATGAAAACAATAGCTATTAACAGAGAAAAATTCATGCTTCTAAAACACTTTTGTTAAGTAAGAAGAAAAAAATGAAAGTTTCAATCCAAGAAGCTAGAAAATAAAAACTAAGAAAGGCAGGAAAAAGGAATCAGTAGAGATAAAGACAGAAATAGTTGATGAGAAAACAAAATGTAGTGGTATTTATAAATGAATCTAAGAGGTGACTCTCTAAAAGACCAATAAAATAAACTGGCAAGGCTGATCATTTAAAAAAGAAAAACATAAATAAACAGTTAAAAATGTGAAGAGGAATATAACTGTCGCCAGAGAATAATACATGAAGTGTATTACCAAAAACTCTGAAAAAATGAATGAAAGGACAAGTTTTTAGGAAAATTTATTCAAGAAGAGGTAGGAATATTAAAAATATCAATCACCAGAGAAGTAGAAATTTGTCAGAACTACCCCCCAAAAAGGCCCAATAGTTGATTATGACATTATTTTGCTGGCTCATAAAAAAAGTTGGGTTTTTTTTTTTATTCATTCATTTAATTCTCCTACATCCCTTTGAGGTAAGCACTGTCTTTCCATCTTAAAGACAAGGAACTCAAGGGCTCAGAAGGGCCAAGGCATTGTGTCTCAGTCACCCAGCCACAAAGAGCCACACAGGGACGCAGTCCCACAGCTGGACACCTCCAGGATATGGCCCAAAATCTCTGTTTCAAAATGCTCAAGTACCTCTTTGATCAGCTGGGTTTGGAAACTTCTGGCTCCCTGCTACTTAAAATGTGGTCCAATAACCAGCAGCATCAGCATCACCTGAGAGTGTGATAGAACTACAGAGCCTCAGGCTCTACCCAGGCCTGCTGAATTAGAAGCAGTATAAAGAGATTCCCAGGTGATCTGGATGAACATTAAAATGTGAGAAGTACTGGTCTGGCCTTTAACTGTCCAGTCTCTTTCAATTCCTCTTAAATTTGCAAAAGCAGTGTTTGTTCTGTTAGGCAAAACAAAACAAAAAAACAACTTGATAAACTACTACAACTAGATTTGATCAGATAAACATGTAAAAAAAAGTGTCAAAATAAAACCAAAATAAACATTAAAAAATTAAAAGACATTTATAATATTTGCCAAGGTATGGTAAAGAGTTAATATCACTAATATATGAAGCTCTTTTAGGAATTCATAAGAAAAATCACGCACAAAAAAAATAAGTGAAGCAAGTCAAAATATATTCACAAAGAAATGTGGATCACAAGAGAGCAATAAAAGATTTGCGAATCAAAACATTTTACATCAATTTTGTAATTAAAAATAAATCATTTTATAATAAACATAATTTTGATAATCGAGGGAAATCAATAAACATTTAAAAATTTTAAATATATATGACTTCTAGAAAGAGTGGTAAAATTATAGATGTTTTGTTTTCTCTATTTGCTTACCTGAACTTCTTAATTTTTCTGCAATGGATTTGCATTCTTTGTAATAGACAACAACAAAGTTTTAACTATTTCCTACAGTTTGATCTTATCTGAAATTTCAGTTTTTATAGTCAGTCTCTCTTGGTTTTTCACAAGTGCTTGCATAAGGGCTGGCCTTTTCAAAAACCATGGCAGCATTTAAAAGTATGTCTTTTCAGTCCTCATCAAGCATCACGAGCCCCAAATAAACAGCCTCTTTTATATTACCTCACAGACTGGCAGTTCTCAAAGTCCAGTGGGCAGAGAAATCACCTGTAGGGAGCTGGCTACAAATGCAGCTTCCTAGGTCCCATCCTTAGAGATCAACCCTGGTGTCTATGGTTGTTCTCAGGCTGCCCTTTGAGAGGCTCCCTCCAAGAGCCCTATGGGACTGAGGATGAATGCAGGAAAGTAGGGAAACCAGTTGGTTCAGAAATTGGGTGAACTGAGGGTCTTGAAGGCTGACAAAGGACAGCAGTCTCTTTCCACTCACCTACCCCAGCATGTGCACATGGAGGCTCGACCAGTCACTGGTCAGCATCTCTGCTCTTTGAGAGAGAGAACAAGTGGGCAAGGAGGCAGGGTCATGGAAAAGGCTTTCTCCAATAGGTGAGCTAAAGCTGAGCAGCCCGGCATTGGAGCCCCACTGCCAGAACTCGCTCCACTCCAGTAGAAGGCATTTGGAACAACTCCACGGTTCACAGAGGTCCATCTGTCAGAGTTTCTGCTAGGCACCCTGAGAAGGCGGCTCCTCCAGAGCTGGCAGAGATACAGCTGTGGCTGCCACAAGGGGCCCCAGGACTTGGCACCTTGCAGGCGGGATCCATGGCGACAGTTCCCAGCCCTGAGACTGCTCCGGAACCCCAGGTGGGCACTAGGACAGGGAGTAAGACAGGGATTGGGGGTGGGAGTAGGGGGGAGCCAGAGCAGTACTTCTACCTCCCTCCCGACCTCTTGGGTGAACCTTTGGCTCCACTGTTTCCCTGGGGGTTTAAATAAACTAGCAGAAGAGCCAGAGACAATGTTTCTATTTCCTCTGCTGCCCTGTGCACAGAAGGGAGGAGGAGCACAGAGCACAGGCTAAATGAGAACTGTTCACTGTTCACCGTTCACCACCATCGTCCAACACAACCTGGTGATACACTGAACCAGATACATGAGAACCGTTACAGAGTGACTGCAAAGTGGCTCACAGCCCACCTCTAATTGGCATTCCTCTTATCCGTGCAAGCCAAGTTGATCCCCTTTCCCCATTTTCTTTAAAGGCAGGAATCCTAACCGCTGCTTAAAAGCAGCAAGCATCTTCGCATCTCCAGGTCTGCAGCCCCTGTGCTCCAGGGATGAGGGGGGTCCCTTGTTCATGGGTCCTAATGGACCCAGCATTCCTGGGCAGGCAGAGATTTCCATCTCCATTCTAGCTCTTGTGGCAGCAGAGATGGGAGACCTGCAGTATGGCAGGGGGACAGGGCAGAGTACCTTGCACTGGGCAGTTCATCAAGAAATAGTGTCTTTTTTTCCCCAATTACAAGTAATAGCTTAAAATACAAACATGATGAGAAAGATTAGCACATTGATAGGAATAAACTTTGCCTAGAAACTACCTGGGGGGTGGGGAGGTCATAGACTCTGGAGAATAGTAGGGAGGAGACAGATACTACCTTTGAGAAAGAAGACCAGGCACACAGATGTGGAGCCAACATCACCAGTGGTCTTCACAAGACCAGCTTCTGACTCGATGACTCTTTATCCCCAAAGAGCAGCTACAGGTAAGTGTGGGCTTCATGCTGCCTTCTGGTGCCTGGGAACCAAAAAGGCAACTCTCCCTACTAGTTAGTACTAATGAGAGTTAATGACAAGTGGGCTGTCAGTCCCAGGATAATTAAGAGGTGTCCATTCAGAGGGCTCCTCCCTGATGTCTGCTGTGGGAAAATGGCCCAGGACCTTCTCTTCACTGTGGGGATAGGGCAAGGGCCCTATCTCT
>NW_011888818.1:7047793-7068033 GCF_000151845.1 Pteropus vampyrus
CAGTGTTGTAGTGGTGATGTACTGTGTCGGTTGGGGTGCTGGACTTATCAGAGTGATCACTTCATGCATTATATAAATGTCTAATCATTTGTTGTACACCTGAAACTAATATAATATTGTACATCAACTGTAACTGAAAAAATTTTTTAAATCATTAAAAAATATATAATAGAGATTAATATTGATAATATAGTAAGAACTTCTATGGATCAATAAAAAGACAACCTAATTAAGAGTAGATAATAGATATGTGATACACAGAATAAATGTAAAATGATTAACATTTGAAACATTCTCAAGTTTACTAATAAAATGAGATATCGGTTTCACCTACCAAACTGGCAAAAATTAAAGACTGATAATTCTTCATTCACTGTAAGTGGGACAGTAAATTTGATAGAGATTATCAAATTACCTTTTGGGAGGGTAATTTGGTAATATCAATTAAAATTCCATTAGTATGATTTTGTCCTATTTAAATAACCAAAAAATATATGTATAAGTATATAAATTACCACGTCATTTATAATTGCCAAAAATTGAAGCTGTTAATGTCCATCAATAGGAAACAAATCACAATAAACCTGTAAAATGAAAGACTCCATAGCCATTTAAAGGGCCAAGATAGATGTACTGAGATGGAAAGATGTCCTCAACATATTCATGAGCAAATAAAAGAATACCAAAATTAAAAATGTATGGTATGAACACATTACTGTGGGGAAGATGGTAAGTTCATGTACTCATTATAAAGTCTGGAAAGAGATTACACTGGGATGGAGAATAGGGATTTTCAGTTTCCAACTCATATACTTTTAATATTCTTTGATTTCTTTAAACTAGCATGTATTACTTTTATTTAAAGTCCAAAAACTTTTCTCATTTTTGGAAAAAAAAAAATTGTTACTGATTTCTAGGTTAAACTCACAGCCCATCCCTTCTGTCCCTGACCTATACCCACGGCCTTTACTGCTATCTGTGGAGCTCAGATAAAGGGAAGAAAGGCTGTCTCCCAAGGTGCTGCATTTTCCCTTGACTGTGACCCCTGGGCCAAGTTCTCTACTGACTCAAACATGTTCAGGCTGGGTGCAGAAGGCTCCCCTACCCTTCTAGGCCCTGCTGGACCCAGAGAGGGGAGACCATCCATGTTTTCCCAATTGAGATAATTGTTCCCCTACACTCTGCACTCTGGGGGTTACAGAAATGGATTTTCGATGGAGCTATGGAGGCCCTGCCCAAGAGATGCCCACCCTGTTTTTCTTGGAACTATGATCCTTCTCCCTTTTCCCACTGTGCTCTGCACCCTAGGACACTGTTCCCAGCCCAAGGGACACCAATTGGACCATATCTTCTAGAGATGCATGAAAGAAGCAGGGAGCAAGATGAACCTGCAACCTAGGCCAGCTAAGCTAAGCCATGAGCTCTGAGCCAAAAGCTCTTTTATCCTCTCTCTCTCACTGTCTTTAGCTTCTAGCTTCATTTCCTCTGGTGCTAATGTGAGGCTTTTCTAAATACTACTAAAACTTTCATTGGGGCTTGGGAGATGCTCTGGTCGTAGGCAATAAATTCAAACTGATTTTGCTTTAGTTAAAAAAAAAAAAAGTTTTCTACAGGTCCTGGCTACTAAACTGGTAAGCTATTGCTAGGTCCCAACCCAGCGGTTTGGAGACAAAGTCCTCAAGAGTAACCAAGCACTACACTGTCTGGTTTTGCACTGTATCACATACAGCGATTCTCCACGGGGCCCTTGTTTGGAGGAAAGGGAGGCTAAATCAGGACGTGGCACTCACATGTTGGGTACGCCACCAGCATCCCCCCCAAGAGCTCTAGCAGGCACAGAATATCAAAACCTAGACAATGAGGCCACAGTAGAACTTAGAGAAAAGGTCATTTTTAAATGTGTTTGTGATCAAAGAAAAAAAGTAGAAAAGAACGGAAAAAGTAGAGTGTTCTAAGGATCCAACTGAGAATCCAGAAAAAAGGCATACCAAATTAAACCTAAGGAAAAGAAGATAAACACTGAAGCAGAAATTAATGCTTCAGAAAACAGCACAACTGACCAGTCTCTGCACTTTGAAATTAAATAAAACTCTGGCAAAGCTAATGAAAGAAAAAATAATATATAACATCAGAAATTAAGAAAGTGAAAAAAATCAGATACTGAGTGAATTGAAAAGCAATAACTGTGTACACGTTATGCCATATTTGAAAACAGATCACTTTCATGGGAAATACAAAGTAAACATTTTATACTGATAGCCACCTGGCGGGGGGTGGAGGGGGGCGGGTGGGAGGGCGGGGGATCAGAAAGCTGCAAAGACCCGTCCCTCAAGAAAGGTACCAGGCTCAGATGGTTTCAACAGATTTTTTTCAAATCCTTGAGTAATGAAATTATTAAACTATATTATTTCAATTGCTCCATGGTTTAAAAAAAGAATAAATGTTCACTATCTGTTCTATGAAGTTACTCTAATACCAACATCTGACCATGAAAACACACACAAAAAATTATAGGTCAATCTCATTCAAAAAGATAAGTGTAAAACTCCCATATTAATAATTCAAATCAAACAGCACGTTAAAAAAAACACCCCATTATCAAATATGGTATATTCAAGGAGTGCAAAGATAGTTCAACATTAAGAAATGTATCAATACAATTCATCTCATTAAGAGGCAAAAGAGAAGTATAATTTCATCTTCAAACCATGCTCAAGAGATATGACAAAATGAAACATCCACTACTAAGAGGGGAAAAAATTTTTTTGACAAAATGGAATAGGAGACCATTTCCTTAACATGACACAGAAGACCTCAACCAAACAGCAACACCAAGCTTACTGGTGAAAAACTAGAGATATTCTACATTAAAGGGAAAAGGAAACAAATCACTCTGTCCTGTTTAATATAGTTGCCAAATGAATTTAACATAGACGGATGGTCCTAGGAGAGAGACAGCAGTCTACTAACAAGGGACTCAGCTGATGTCAGATACCCCTGGCCTCCATTCCAGCTCCACCCCCTTGTGAAATATCAACCCTTGGTCACGCTTAGCCTTAATCCATTTCCTTATCTGAAAGGTGGGGCTACCACCACCTGTCTGGGAGTTGTCATGAGAATTAAGGGAGCAAATAATGAAAACTTTGCCCCCATGCACCCCTCACACCATAAGTGCTCCACAAAGAGTATTACAGCTAGTCATTATGTAGGGAAAAGCGGGCTACAATGCAGCATGACTCCATTTTCATAAACAGCACAAAACAAATGCATGTGGAGACAAGTCTGGAGGGATGTGCCCCAGGTAACAGTGGTTAACTAGGTTGTGAAACTATGGACAAATTCCTCCTCTCCTATTTACATTTCCCAATTTTTCCAAAGAACATGTACTACCTGTCTAATCAAAAAAGAGAATAAAAAGCCAAAAAATGATATAGATTTTAGGATTTAGCCAAGATTGAGGACTGGCAAGCCTAAAGGCCAAGGTGGAAAAGGAACTAAGGGTGATGAGGAAGAGGGTAACAGCAGGTGAGGGTGCCTGCAGGATTCCTCTGCCCTGCGCCCTGTCGTGGTGAAACCCACTAAGCTTCAGGAACGCCCACACAGGTGTGTAAAGGTGTTCCTGGCAAAGGACAAATTGAAGCCCTCCAGGCCCAAAACCAAAACACAGCCTGACCTGATTTTGCCCAAATGCCATAGAAATTCTAGGATTGGAAAAACAACGGGAATGGGGTGGGTGTACTCATTTCTTGAGCCAGGTGCTGGTCCCACAGGTGTGCTTACTTTGTAAAAACTCACCAAGATATACACCAACAGTCCCCAATCTTTTTGGCACCAGGGACCGGAATCTAAGGCCTGATGATCTGAGGTGGAGCTGAGGCGGTGATGTTAACTCTGGGGAGCGGCTGCAAATACAGATGAAACTTCACTGGCGAGCCCATCTCCTGCTGCGCGTCCAAGTTCCTATCAGGCCATGGATAGCACCGGGGTTGGGGTACCCCTCATGCACACAGTATGTGTTTTTATGTGTGTGCTATTCTTCAAAATTTTTAAAAAATTAGAAAGTGAGAGGAGAACACTGAGTTTCTCTCATTTGCAACAGAGTTTCCCTCAAATTCTGGTTTTAGTAAATCTGAACTCGTGGGTCAGTTTTATGAAACAGAACATTCGATCCAGTATTTTTGTCTGACATTTTCATTTTCTTAATTTTTCCAGACTCTGTATTGATTATCACTAAAATTATCAAGAGATGAGAAAAAAATTCTGGGGAAGCCCAGGTGTATGGGAGACAGAGGGAAAGCTTCACTGGATGAGGGCAGTGGCTTAACTCAGGGCACATGCGAATCACCTGGGGAGCTTTGAAAATTGCTGGGGCCTGGGCTCCACTCCAGACCAATTACATCAGACTCTCTGGGGCTTGGGCCCAGACATTGATATTTTCTTTTTTAAAAGCTCCCAGATGATTCTAATATACAGTGAAACTGGGAGCCACTAAACTAGTTGAACCAGAGGGTGTGGCCACTGAAAACTCTCTAGGCAAGCTGAAGCATGCGTGGCCCTGCCGGTCTTGGTGGAGGCTGTTGGGGTGGGAGCTGGTGTTTCGAGCTGAAGTGCCCTGGCACCCACCCAGATCCTCCTCCACATCTCGCTTCCCTCAGACCTCAGACAGAGATGCAGTGGAGGAGGCATCCTCTGGAAAGTGAGGGGAAGGGGTGTCCCAGGAGTTAGACACAGAACCCTGGGCACTGGCTCCCAGCGGGTGTTCAGACTGCTCTGGACCACTTGCCAGTACAACCCCAAGACATACACCACTCCAACCACACAACCCCAGAGCTAAGCCCTAACTACTACCCAAGGTCCAAATGACACCACTGGGAACCCACAGCTAGAAAACAGGAAACCAAGGAGAAATAATAGTGGGAAGAAAGGCCACAGGGTAGAGGTCAGCATATACCTTAATCATCAGGTGTGACCTGGCTTAGAGAAAAATGGCAGCGCCAGTGAGGAGGGGGATGCCACATGGCCCACCTGCCCAGAGCTTCCAACATTAATCTCTGGGGCTCCCACACCACCCTTCTCCTGCATCCCCTTTACCTAACTGTGCCACAGGAACCCACAGGTCTGAGCCCAGCAGATGACTCCTATCTTGGCCCAGCAGCCGCACGGCATTTACAAGCTCCTAGATAATTCTGACACAAGGGGCCCTTGGCCCATGCCCCACAAAGCAGTGCCCTCAGAGGCCATCTCTGCTGAGTCTAGAACTTAAGAGCTGAGCTCAAAGCATGAAAGGCAAGAGTGGGGATGGGCTGAGGCTGTGAAGAGTATCCTAGGATGGAGAGAGAAGGGTCACAGTGCCAGGAAAAACAGGGTAGGCATCTCTTGGGCACAGCCTCCAGAGCTCCAACTGAAAATTCATTTTTGTACCCCTCCGAGCAGAGAGTGTACGGAAGGAATGGTCCCAGTTGGTAAAGCACAGTCTCCCCTCTCTGGGTACAGCAGAGCCTGGTGAAGTCAGGAGATGCCCTCTGTACCCCCATCCTGAACTTATTCAAGCCAGCAGAGAAGTGACTTGTCCCAAGGGCCACACTCAAGGGAGAGGTGCAGCAGAGGGAGTCTGCTGGTGATCCAGCCTGGGCTCTCAGCCTGAGCCCTTCCAGGGTGTCTGCCTCTGCCAGGAGTTACGAGCCGCCCCAGTTCTTCCCCCTTCTGCACAGTGGCCAGCAGGAATCAGAGATGGAACCTTTCTAAGGTACGGGACTGGCAGAAAACAGCTCCTTCTGTAAACTCCTGCTGAGCAGGACTGGGACCCAAGGCCCACAGGCTAAGACTCCCCGGGGAAGTGGGTGTTGGGGGGCGGTATCTACGCTTCAGAGGAGGGAATGCAGGAAAACTCAGTCAACAGGGCAGGGTTGTTTAAGAGCTCGCTGTCAGGGACCAGTTGCAAACCCCTTCAATGTCTTTGTTTCCTTCGCAAAGCCCATGAGGTTAGGATTACACTGAAAAATGCTTGGAGGCGGGGCTGAGAAATCCAATTACTTAAGCACCAAGGGCACAAGAGTTCCAGGCCACAAAGGTAACCAGGATTTGCTCAGACCCTAATCTTACTGTCCTTGGGATGTTTCCCTCTTAAGGAATATTTTTGTGGCAAGACTGTGTTACCTACCCCTTAGCCCCCTCCCCACTCTCCAGACTAGGATGAGGCAGCTGGAATAGAAGGAAATTAGTAATTTTACTTTTTAAAATCTAAATTTTAGCATCTTCAATGAAAAGGCCAAAGATCCTCAGCAGGAATCCCTGCGGGTGAGAGTGGGTGGCATAAAGTTTGCATGCCCAAACTCATGCAATCAAAAATATTGGGATGTCTGTCCTCACAGAAACCAGGGCAGAGTTTGTGATCCACCCTCAGAGGAAAAGGGTTCTGTCTCTAGATTATTGAGAGCCACCAAATGGGAAAAGCTCAAAATTCAAGGTGCCCTGCCTAAGGCACTAGAGCTTTAGTATCTTGCAGGACCCAAATCCATTCCGGCATCTATAGGAGACATGACCTCCCCCTTAACTGTTCTCTCCCTCTAAGTCATGGAATTCATATACTCAGACACACACATACATGCACACAGTCCTGCCTCTTCCAGGGGCGGGGCGGGGTGGGGGGGGGCTCTGCAGGTTCTGACACTTCTCCATCAGAACCTGAGGCTTGCAAACAGGTAAACAGGAAGCATCCTTATCTACAGAAGCTGAGGTGCAAGCAAATCTTTTGACGGACTCTAAGGAAATCTCTGGTATAGCAATATCTCTCCTTTTCCAAGTGATGCTCTCTGTTCCCAAGATGGACAGTACAGAAGAGAGGAAGTCATATCCAGAAAGGGATGGAATGGTCAAAACAGAGACCCTCTGCTGTCCCGGAAGCAGAGTTCAAAAGTAATGCCTATAAACTGTTGACCACCAGTCCACCACAACATAAACACAGGAACCAAGGGTAAACCTTTAGAAGCAGTCACAGTGATTTGAACCTGCCACAGCATCCAAGAGCAAGTTCAGTGGACTCGCCTCCTCCAGTGGCTCACAGACCAGTCTGGATGGTGCTGAACTTCTGAGCCATGCGTGGCACAAACTGCGAACTACTTGTATGAAGTAGAACTGAGTACTGGTCTGCAACATTTTGAAAATGAAATGAAATGAAATGAAGGAAGGAAAGAAAAGAAAAGAAGAAAGTAAAGAAAAGAAAAAAGAAAGAACGAACTGGCCCTTTGCCACATTTAGTTTGAGAAATACTTTGGAAGGCAACCCTTTCATTTTACAGAGGAAAGTAAAATCCAGGGACATTAAGTGACCTCCCATTGATTAATGACAGAATGCAAGAGAGGGAGCAGAGTTGGGAATAGAGAGGAAAAGAAATGGGACAACTGCACTTCTCGCCCTCCTCATCTCAGCCAGAGGTCTCCATGGGAGCGAGCCCCTGAGCAGTCAGGGCCGCAGGGCCCAAACATGACCCCAGTGTATAGAAGGCAATTTCAGGTTCCAGGTAACGTGCCCAGACACAGTATTTCTATCCAGCCTCACCTGACTCTCAAACCCTACATGTCTAAAGCTGACGCTTTCCTTCAAAACTAAGCTCTCTTTCCAGCCATTCCTTTTCCGACCCCACTACCCCAATCTGTAATTGCCAGATCCCAGAAACAGTAACTTATTGAAAACATGGATGGCATCTTGATTCTTCCTTTAAAGTCCCTTGAGGTCCCCTGAGCCAATGATAAAAGCAAAGGTAAAGACCTAGGCACAGCTGGGGGTGAAGGGTCTGCCAGGTGCAAGTTCACAGCCCCAAATACAAAGATCAAAAGTTTCACTGTATTTAAAAAAAAAAATGAAAACTGCCAATGCAGTGTGCCCACTTAAGAGTTATGGTTCTAGGTAATTTAGTCAATATCTCTTGCTTCCAGGGGTATTGTAAAGATCAAATAATAATGATTTCTCTTATTTTTCAGGACCTAGTACTGTACCTGGAACATGGTAAATGCTCAGTAAACGATGAAAGACAAAAAGAGGAAGAAAAGTAGAGAAAGTGAATGGGGATGGGGTCTCAGTCCTAGATAGCATGATAATCTACAGATTCTATTCATCTAAGCCATCTCTGTCGCCTATCTGCCCAAAGCTTCCTAAACTAACCCACAAGGAAGCCATCTTCTTAGAAGCTGCAGACATGCTGGGAACAAGAGGGGAGTCCTCAGCTGACTGCCAGATGCCCAAGTGTGAGAGCAAATGAGGCCAAAAGCCCAAAAGGTCAGACTGGGAGACCCAAAAGCTGAGCCAAACCAAAGCCCCTCCCCACACTCCCTGTCCCCACCCCCAGCCAGCCAAACCATTTGCTACAGCCTGGCGGGGGCGGGCGGGGGTGGGGGTGGTATGGGAGGGGACTTGGCAAAGACCATTTCTAGCAGAATCGTCCATCTGCGGCTGGAGGGAACCCAGGGCCCGGCGCCCCCTCAGGGAGCCAGTGTGAGGGCTGCGGGAGCCCTCACAGGGTTCCTGTGGGCACCACAGTGACCAGGAAGGCTCCCCCTTCGGCTCACTCACCTATTTTGTAAAGTCCTTTCCCTCTCTCACGACATTTGAAAACCGGTGAGGAGTCCCCAGGAGGTGGAGCTGAGCCCTGGAACTCTAACTCCAGTTCTTGTTATGCATGAGGGGAGTCCCCCGCGACCAAACTCAACCTGGAAATCCTCCTGGTTGGCTCCTTTCCAGCTCCAGTCTGACAAGCTCACCTGCTGCCATCTCTCTCCAAATTCAAGACTGCTTGTAAACGCACTTCAGAGAGCAAGAGTGGGACCCTCGCAAAGGGCTGCAGAGTGGTAAAAGCAGGCAAAGCAGGCAAGAAACTGGTAGGAGTCACCCACGGTGTGTGGAAAGTCAAGGGTCATAGATCGTCGACAAAGGAGCACTTTTGCAGTGGTCAGAAGAAGAGACAGAAGGCAGAAATCCTGGGCACAGTCCCAAAATAGTTTCCAGACATCCTCAGCCAGTTGAAGATTCCCAAGGGGCAGCGCATGGGAGCAGCGTGGGAGACTGAAAGCCTGGCAGCCTGGTGCTCTCGGCACTGGACCCTCACTGCCAAGAAGGCGGTGGCAGCAACAGTGTGTGCTCTGGCATGCTCCTCGGGATATCGTGGGTATCCCATGTAACATACTATGCAGTAAAATGACAACTTGTGTTTATCAAGCTCAACTCTATACACCCTACATCATGGATATTCTTGAAACTCTGGCAGGACTCGGCACACAGTAGACAAGCACATTCCAGTAGATGACTACCCACTGGCTGCTGAATACCATTCACCCGTGGGGTTTCCCAGCCTGCACCTACCCCATGGGAACACATACTGTGAGACCCCCTTGCCCTGTGTTCCAGAGTCCTGGCCTGACCTCAAAATGAGCTCACATACCAGACACATCTTCCTACACCATGACCTGCTGATAGAAGAGGATCTGGCCAAACTACCTCAATCAGGGTATGTGGGACACTGTACCAAATAGGCCACCTAAGTGGGGGGAGGGCAACACGGGGCTCAGATCCCACTGCTTGCTGGCAGTGTCCAAGACGGGCCAAGAGGAAGTGATGATACTTCAGCAAACAACTTGACAATAAAAACAAGCACAGGCACAAACTGTCAAAATGCAGGCAGTTCAGGCCCCACTCTGAGATGGGGGAAGAAGGAAGACATTTTTAAAGGGCTTCCCTTGGTTTTCCAAATAGCCCTAACACATGTCCACGACATTAAGGGTCAAGGTACAGGCTGGGAGCTTCTAGCAGGACTGCAGGACCAGCAGAAAGAAATGGAGAACACACTTGGAAAGAGGTAAAGAGAAGCCATCACTAGGCAGGAGAGAGAGGGTGCTTTCAGGAGTAAACAAAACTGCCAGCAGTCCTTCCTCCCAACAGAGAGGGAAGCTCTGGCTGACAAGGCCGGAGACACAGAGGAGAGAGGAAGCTGCCCCCTCCCTGAGCCCATCTGTCCTCATCCCCTTGTCCTGCTTTCCCCAGGGTGGGGGACAGAACAGGTGCACTCCATGATCTCTGTGCTCACAGTCCTCAACAGCACACACGGTGATTACAGCTCCCTAGTCAGCGGTGGGAGGCCAGGGGAGGAAGCAGAGGTGGAACCTAGGGGTTTTGCTCCAGAGAAGAGAGTAGAGTGAGCTCACAGCTCTCTGCTCTCCACCCACAGAATCACCAGTATCAACAACTTCTGCTTGCCTCAGGGGCCTCCCACAGTCCCTTCGCAGGTGATCACCCCCACCTCCTAGCTTCACCAAGGCATATCCAGCTCCCCAAGGGAGTTAATGCCACCTGGCTCTTCTCTTTCCCCCAGAAGCTGCTCCAGAAGCAAAATTCTTGTCCTCCCCCAAGCACTTCCTTGTCTCAAGTTCCTCAGAGGAGGTCAAGGAACCACCCTGGCTTCTGATCCACCCTTTAGCCTCACCCAGGAACCCTCATCCCACGTGGGGAAGCAGAGCCCCTCCCTGCCAGTATCCCCACCCAGGCAGTGAGGTGGCAGAGTGCCACTTCCAGCACCTCCACAGAGCTTCCCACAGCTTTCCCAGGTAGCAGGAGTAGAATTTTCAGAGAGGAGCGTCTGGGGACAGGAGCAGCTCATCTACAGGCTACCTAAGCAACCAGATCCCTTTTGCTCCCCACAGGCTCCGGGAGCCCAAGGGTAAGGTAGAGCTGAAGCAGGGGATGGAAGGGGCTCTCTCACTCCTAGGAAAAGTCCCATCAGGCCCTATCCCCACACTACTTCCCCAGCCTCTCTGCTCTGGACTTGAGAGGCAGCCACATGGAGCTGCCTCCCACTCCGTTTTCTCTGCCCTGGGCCAGGAGAGGATACTGCTGAGTAATCCCAAACTCCCTATGGGTCCCCAGCCCTGAAAACATGGGCAAAGCCCAAGGAGACTCACTGATCCTGGTCCCTGTCAACCAGGGAGGGACATCTGTGTTTCCTAGTAATGACTGATACCCTACCAGACCCTGCCCTGCCCTGCCCCAAATATTCCAGCCCTGGCCCTCAGACAACCACATGGAGAAGCTCAATACCCCCTTCTCCACTTCCAACTCACCTGGTAGCATTTCCTTCCCAGTCCCCCAGACACCAAGCCACACAGTAACAGCAGCCACCCACCAAATTCCCAGTCATGATGTTGCATCAGCCCCCACCCTACCCAAAATATCCTCACCCCCACCACCTCCTCTCCTCTCCAGCCATCTCCATGGTGACAGCAGCATGACTAATGACACCCTATCAGCTTCAGACTCAGGAGCTCGATTCCCCCTCCCCCTTACCCCCTACCCCACCCAGGGATTTCTGCAGATTGGATGCAAACCAACAGTGCCAGAGACAGTCTCAAGAGATTTCCAGAGGCAAGGGTAGGGAGTGGGCTGAATGTCTTAAAAAAAAAAAAAAATACAGTTCAACAAACCCAATCACAACTGCACCCAAACCATCCAGCTGAGAAAGCAAAAAGAATCCAAACAAAACCCACACAGGCCTGAGAATTCATTGGCCACCCACACCCCCGCTGCCCCTCCCCCTCAGCTGCTGCTACACACAGTGGGAGATTAAGGGATCACTTGAGGAGACCCTTTATTTTTATCCAGTCCAGGCATACACTTCACCCCCACCACACACACACACACACACACACACACACACACACACACACACACACACACATACGCACGCACGCACGCACAAGATACCTTGACAGCAGCCCCTTGTCCCCACGGCCCAGGTCCTTCACCAGCCTTTATTTCCACCTGCAAAAGAAGCCAGAGAGACTGATCAGCCAGGATGACAGCAGGAGAGAAACAAACTCCTTCTGCTGCACCCCTGACACCGCTGCAGGGAAGCGGAAGGATGGGAGGGATGGGGCCTCGGAAAAAGAGGACAGCAGGGACCATCTTCCTGCCTCCAGCTGCCGCCCAGACGCGCTGCTGTGGAGGGGCTCGTCCGCCTTCCAGTGTTTTTGTTTTCATTTCTCCTTTTTCCACCCTTCCCAGAGCCAGGAGGCCACTGCCTCTCCTCTTGTGTCTGGGCTGGCCCGTCCCTCCCTGCCCTGCCCGTTCTACCTCGGCCGGCCTCCTCTGGTGCATGGGCCGGCGGGCCTCCCATTATCCCCGCCGGAGCGCACGGAGGGAGGCACTGCAGAGGAGGCGGCGGCCAGCTGCCGGCTTGGCTCCCCTCCCCGCCGCCGGCGAGGCTGGTGTGGAGGGGGCGGCGCGCACGCCAGCCAATCCCCGCGGCTGGCCAGGCGGGGGCAGGGCCGCCGGGGGCTGGACCTGCCCAACCGGGAGGCGGGGGCACTGCCGAGGGTGCCGCGGAGACGCGCTGGCTGCAGCCCAGGCCCGCTGCTGCTCCCGGGCCGGCCGGGGATCCCGGGTCACCCCGCCTCCTCCGAGTAGGGGACCCCGAAGGTAATGCCAGAGGCATCCTCTGCATCTCCAGGGTCAAATGACAGATCACGCCTGGGGTGGAGCGGACGCTGGTGGGATTCTCCCTCTCACGACTGTCTAACCCCAGAACACCAGGCAACTGCCTCACTCAGTGCCGGCGCTGTAAGAGCATGAAGAGCAGTAATAATAGCTCCTGCAATCTTAGAAGAAAAAAAAAAGCACCTTGGCAGTATGAACCTTTACCCCATTTTGCAGATGAAACAAGGCAAGACAAGTGAAGTAACTTACCCAAGGTGACACAGCCAGAAAACAGCAGAGCTGGGACTCCACGCCAAGTCTGTGCGCTCTAAACACCACGCGCTTAACCCTATGCAGTCTTACTCCTCCCTCCCTCCAACACCCACCTCGAAAAAAGACTTCTTGAAGCCCACACTGCCTGTGGCTCAAAGCCTCACCAAGCCAGCCTGGCCGTCCCGGTGCACACAAACACCCACACCTCACCTAGGATGGCTCATCCTTGTGACTGAACATACCTGCCTCATCCAGACAGCCTCCCCACACCACCACTCCAGATGCTTCTTCCTCTTAGAAGAGCCCTCCCACCTCAGGCCTCAGGGCTTCCCATCTCCAGGAAAGGCTGAGGAGAGGAGGTGAGCCCAGACCCCAAGAGCTCCAACCTCGAGTTCCCAAACTTTGAGACAGAAGACTGAGGTCAGAAGAACAGAAATGGGGTGAGAAAGGCCCAGAACTCCACTCCTGGATTTAATTCCTGGCATCCCTGGGCACATCCTGCCCCACCCCATTCCCTCCCTGTAGCTGAACACTCTGAGCCTCCGCCTCCCAGGAAGGTGACATCACAGACTCTGGTCCTCACATATCTCATTCCATTTCTGGCTCCAGCACTATCTACTTGTGGGGCCCTGCTGGTGGCACCTTACCTCTCTTAGCCTCACTCTGCTCATCTGTAAAATGGAACTACAGAGAGCAACCTCATACATAGATGTGAAGACGCTGTGCGAAAGTGCAGCATGTGCCCTACATGCTGTAGGTGCTGCTAGCTACCATCACTCTTAGTTTCTGGGAGAGCTCATTCTGTGCTACTTCTCATCTCATCAATGAGGAAGCTGAGACCAGAGTGGAGAAGTGACTCAAGCTAGTTAGGATGTGTGACAGCCCCTGTTTCAGTGAGATATGGTTGGCTACCTGCTCCACTACAGATGCCCAATTGCTGTCCCCTCCCTGGACCCCCAAGGGGGTACTCAGATGGGATAGAGCTGCCTTTGGAGAGACAGCAAGCTTGCCCCTAGTGAGGAGACTCCAGGATACACCAGGGCCCATACATTTATCACCCCTAGGGACAAAAGGCAGCACTGTGGGGCTCCTCCCCAGGGCAAAGCAGGGTAAAGAGCAGTGTCCTGGCTCAAGATGGGAAGTTGAACTTCTGCACCCTTTTGCTCTTACCTTGGCCAGGCCAAGTGAAGTCCTTTCTTTATCCTGGTCCCCAAAACCCTGGCCCCACCCACCCACCCCACACATAGTCTGTTGCTTGGACAATTAATATTGTTGCTGCTGTGGCTGCCACAGTTTATCAAGCCCCTGCTATGTACCAGGCTCTGTGCCAACCACTCTGTAGGAGCATCTCATTTGAATTACTCCACACACAACCTTGTCTCTTATGGGGAAACGGACTTAGAGACAGATGTTGATTACTTGTCCACACAACAACACAGCTGGTTAGTAGTGGGCTAGGATACCAATCTAGGACTTTCTCCCCCAATTCTCTAAACCACCCCCTCTCTGCCAATCCCAGGGAAATGCAAAGATGGACGGGGTCACTTAAACCCAACTACATCCTTTTAAGCTATGGATCTGAGAATAGTATCATTTTTCATGCCTTGGAGACTACGAAATATTGCTCCTTGCCTGGGTTCTCCTCCTCCGATTCCCCCCAACCCCCATGCAAGGGGAAAGGCTTAATCCAAAGGTCACCTCCCTCTGCCACTGTCCCAGCTCTTCTAGCCCCTATGAGCATCACCCATTTCTCCCAGGGCCTTTGCAGAGCAGTGCAGGGCCTCATCCAGCACACCAGTCACTACCAAGTGCAGTTATTTATTTACACGGCAGTCTTCCGCACGTGGGCGGGGGCCCTGTCTTCCCTACTTTACTAGGCTCTGCGCAGAGCTGGAATGTGCTGAGCTGAGTTTCTATGCAAGGAGGGTGGAGAAGCAGGGGGTTGGGCGTTGAGATATGGAGTCCACTCTCCTGGTCGGCCTTCTCTCTGAGGTCCCTGAGGATCGGAGGGACACCTGCTCTCCTGGGAGGGCAAGACCTGCCACAACTGAACCAGAGCTGAGTCCTAGCCTTGTTCGACCCAGCTCACCAGCCTGCAGGAGCCACCCTGACTTTCTGCTTCAACAAGCTCTCAGTGCTAACCCAGTCCTATCTCAGCCACAGTTCCCAGCCCAGCCCCTGCAGATATCCTAAAGGAGCCATGGTCCCCGAGGCAGTCCCCCTGCTCCCATCTCTGTCCCACCCTGGCCTCCTGCCCTCTTCTGAGGAATCTTGAATGCCAGGACTCCAAGGAGTCAAAAAGGCCCATGCTGGGGCCACTCTGCCTTCAGCAGAGATGCTCTCCACAACCCACGCCCAACCCGGTCCAATCTGTCTACCCTTTTTCTACTTTTGTGGCTTCTCAGTGACCAACTCAGAGGCATCTGGAACCCCTCCGCATGGGGACCAAGGGTTCCTACACATCTTCCATCATGACCCCCAGTCTCCCACTCCCAGTCGGAGAAATGGGGCCACAGCCCTCCCCACCAGGGAGAGGTGAATGTTTTCATTCACTCTCAGAACACACAAAATACCCCAACACCAAGAACCTCAGGAACACGGATACTCATAGGTTAGAAACCACACAGATATACAGATATACAAACTAGGGAATGAGGGCACATCCAGACATAGACTAAGCACTAAACCCATGTCAGGCCCCATACTTGAGCGTAAAATGTAATGTATCTTTAACCATCAAAACGAACCAACAAAATAAGAATTATTCATGCCCATTCTATAGATGGAGAAATCGGGATACATAGAGACTAAGCATCTTGCCCAAGGTCACACAGCTAGAAAATGACTGAGCAGGGCTCTCATTACCCCCTCATTGGTAGCTCTACAGTCAGTGCTGCTCCGGGTGGCTCTACAATTTTCATATCAACCTACCTCTTCTAGCATTGGTAGGAAGTAGAAAGACTTTTCCTGACTGGCCATGGCTATGTCCTGAATGAGGTCACTCCCTACAAAGCTTTACTTCAAAGCTCACTTCAAGCACACCTCCTTCAGGAAGCCTTCTCTGGTTACCATGGTCCTCTGCCAGCCTACAGCACTTCTTTCTCATTTGACACTTGGTACTGCTGTTTGTCTCTCTGGGTATTCTGCCTCCCCAACCAGAATGGCTGGAATTACGGCTTGCCAAAGCCCCTGCAGGGTTTTGCCCAACATTCCACACACTGAAGGCACTTGGAAGAGACTGCAGGGGAAGTCTGTGACCTCCTTCCCTTCCTTCTCCATCGCACAAAGGATCCTGCCAAAGAAACCCAACACCCCTTCCACCTTCAGAGCCTATGTTTGAAGTCCCGGGTGTCCACACATCAATTTCCACCCAAGTAATTGCAGCCCATCACACACATCATTCTCTATATTTGAAACTCTTTGCGGTTGTCATGGGAACTGCCTTTGCCTTCATTCACTGATCAGGCCTCACAATTAGCTTCAGCAGTGGAAGTCTGTGTCAACAGCAGTCTCAAGGAGGCGGAGGAGCAGCAGCAGCAACAGAAGAAAAGGTGTTCCTCCTCAGAGATACAGAAGAACCAGACTGAACCCAGGGCCCCTAGCAATGTTCAAGGGAGACAGCTGGCCAACAACTCTACTTGCACACTTCGGTACCAACAAAGAGAACACACCTGGGCCCACTCAGGCTGACAGGCAGCAGTTGCAGCTTTGCCCACGCCCCCCATGCCCTCCTAGATGCTTGTGAGGATGTCTTAGGGTCTATGAACCTCATCAGGGTCTCCCCAACCTTCATTCAACAGCCTGGGACCACCAAATGTTCCAGGACCCAAGTAAGTAAGTAATGCGGGACCTTAAGAGGTTGTTGAGAAGGTGGGACACAGGAATGCTGAGTGGTTTAGAAACCTGGGGGCAATCTTGGAGGACTTCCAAGGGGAAATAACACAAAAAGTCTTATATTCCATCTGGAGGATCCAGCACCAGCCATGTGTGGCCCCCTGCAGTCTGTGTCCTTCCACACTCTTGCCACCAGCCAGAGCATTCCAGTAGCAACTATACATACCCCAGGCTGAGGGGAGATGCCTCCCTCCTCCTGGAAGCCCCCCTCATCCTTCACATATCTTCATACAGAAACTCTCCTTCCCTTTCCCCCTGGGCTCTCTGGGCCTAAAGGTGACTAAGGCTGGTCTCTGCCCTCAAGGCATCCCTCCCTTATAGCCCTACTAGACTGGGTCATAATGATTTGTTTCCACACTCATTTCCCTACACAGCCTGTGAACTTGTTAGAGACAGAGCACACACTGAGTACACATGGCCTCCCCTCTACCCACAGCTCAGTCTTAGTGCGCTGCCTTACACACAGCTAGTTCTGGGCGAGATTCACTGAATGAGGCTGGGAAGGCAACTTGCAGGTCTACAAGTCAAAGGAGATGACATCCTGACTCTGGAAGCTGAAGCAATGCCAGAGGGAGGAGTGTCCCTCCTCCAGCGCAGGGAACACTGTAGGTCCTGGGACTGAGGAAACATTCTAAGAAGGTGTCTCTCCTCCTTGTCCTAGCACCGGCTCCTCTCCTCCCACTGGCCCCTCATCCTGCAGTTTAAACATAGTCCAGACAGGACACAGCCCTCACAGTGAGAGTCCACCATTCCTCTTTCTCCTAGGGCTCCACGGCCACACCTAGCATCAATGAGGGAACTGGGACATTCAGAGCTTACCCTTAAAAGGTGGAACAATCAATAAAAAGACAGATAAAAACATGAAATGAGAGAGAACCACCCAATGCCCTCCTCGCAAGAATGGCTTAGAAGTGGAACAGACTCTAGCCCGGTCCGTTGTTATTTGTTTTGGACCCAGAATTTCCTTTCTGAGACTTCCTGGCCATGATTAGGAGGGGTGGGAGGCTCCTGGGAAACAGGCTGTCAGGCAAATGCGCCCAAATGACTCTACCCAATGCAACTCTCCTTCCATTTGGAGAATCTGGAATTGCTGCTTCGCTAGTGGTGGGAGGTACGTTATTCTGTCCACGAACTCTCCGCTGGGTCTGGGAACGTGGGGCACAATGGAGTTGGAATTTGTACAGGTCAGAGCCAGCAGGGCAGGGACAGGGCTTGTGTTACCTGAGGCAATCAAGCAACCTCCAGACCTGTGGTCACCTGGAGGCCAGCCAGTCACTAAGCTGTGGCTTTCTTTTTTCTCCTCCAGCAGTGACTAATAAAAACTTAGGTTATCCGATTTCTTATGCAAATGGCAGGAGACTAGGCCACAGAGGGGTGTGTCCACTCAGGTGTTCCAGCTGCCTCCGCCCTGCACATTCAGGCAGAGGCCACGGCAACCCTCACAGACTCTCCCTGACTCTCCCTGACTCTCTCAAAAACAGTCAGCTGGACTGCAGCAGGGCTCAAGGAAGATGAAGAGGTTCCTTCCTGAGCATCCTGCCCTCAATCCCCAAGGGAGCTGTAAAGAAGTGATGAGCAGGCCAGTGGGGAATTACTGACAACTCCTAAGACCCCTGACATGGTCTTCCAACTCGCTCTGTCACCTCGCTGCCTTTTAAATGAGAGGCCCAAGGCAGAGAGGCAAGGATGGACTCTGGGCAGATCTTTGCAGAAGCAAGTTTGGAACCAGAAGTAAAGATCATTAGGTTTCACCAGGGCCTCTGGTCACATCTGTGGGTGGGAAAGGCCACTTTCCCCTAAGGAGCTTCAAAGAGAGCCTTTGAGTAGAGAGTCACACTTCATTCCTCTTATTCTCACCCCAGAGCAGATAATTAAACACGGCCATGCCCTCAAGGAGAAGCAATGAGCTTCAGGGTAGGTCAGAACCCAGGAAAGCACTGTCCCCTTCCACACCCCTCACCACTTACCTCAGGGTGGAGACAGGGATCCCAACCCAAAATATCCTTCTGAGAGCTGCTAACCTGGACAGCTTTGTCCTCCACTCAGAAAGAGGTCTAGGTGAAGGTCAGAAACCATGCAGGGCAACTCCATGTCCAAGAGAACTTCCCATGCTGATGGAAATGTTCTACACCCGTGCTGTCCCACACACGAGCCGCTGGCCACATGCAGCTACTGAGTACCTGAAGGGCAGCTTGTATGACTGAGCAACTGAATTTAATTTTAACTAATTTAAATTTAAATAGCCACACGTGGCTAATGGCTACCATACTGGACAGCTCGGGTAAAACATGCTTCTTAAATTTGGAGAGGTCATGAATACTCTTGAGAATCTACCGAAAACCACAGACTTTCTCCCCTGAGAAAAGATACCCCTGCACATTCAAACATTTGGCTGAAGTTTTCAGAAAGTTCACAAATTCTATTCCAACCTAGGTCTGAGATTACTAGATCTATGTATAAGATTGTCTAGAACTCAACAAAAACTTTACAGTCTAAAGGGGATGTTTCTTCTGCAAAGTGGTTATTTGAGGAATATGAAAATAGATTTGATATTATGCTTTACACAGTCTTAGCAAGAAACACCAAGTATGGAAGCCCCACCCTAAAGAGGATGTCCTCATAACATCCCTGCCGATCAGCACCCAGCTTCTACCCTGACACGTGCAGGCACAGGAAACGCACCACCTCTCAGGGCAGGCGCTTTAGTCTTGGAAGAGCTGCAAATATTAGACAATTCTTTTTTCTAACATGGGTTTGGTCTACCTGCTTGTAACTTCCACCCACTAACAAAAATTCTACATACCACACGACAGAATTGACTCTCTCTTTTACACAAGACATGTCTTAGCCTGTGTTCCTCTACCCATTATCAAGCTGAACAGGTCTGTTTCCATCAACTGTCCCTCATGTGACCACTGACAGATCTCCTCAATATAGGCTATCAACAACCCTTTTTAGAGTTTCAACTCTTTCTACCTGCTAGGAAGGCAGGGTTCCTTATCTGTGCATTTCTTTCTTCTTTTTTTAAACAAGTACCAAACTTTGGATTTACCCTGATTAAATTTCATCAGGTTTGTTTGGGGCCCATTGTCCTAGACAGCCCCAATCTCTTTAACTTGTTGTTCTATCATTCAACTTAATACCTGCACCCCCACCACCCACCCACCCCCACCACAGATCTGACAGGCCTACTCCCTACCTGTATGTGATGAAGAGGGTGCACATGCCTTCAGTTGCATAAGCCTCCAGACCCTTCCATGAGACCAAAGATTCTATGAACACACCCTCTTCACAACCATTACCAGCTACTACACTCTCATGGGGCTACAACATCCTGAGTCAAGCTGCTGAGCAGCAAACTGTCTGAGAGCCCTTTCCTAACTATTCACAGAACACATACAGGTTCCTTATGACAACTCATAAGAGTAGCAGGAAATGGACTCCAGAAAAACAAGTATAAACCTGGAATAAATCTCAAGAGGTTCTTGTGTCCCAGCCCTATAAAATAAAAAAAAAAAAGCGGGGGGGGGGGGGGTGTTTGAGTCATCTTCCTTACCCTTGTTGGCAACTTGAGTTCTTTCACCTGTTTATCAAGACATATTTCTGTCCCCTTCTCC
>NW_011888818.1:7069351-7075257 GCF_000151845.1 Pteropus vampyrus
CCTTACCCTTGTTGGCAACTTGAGTTCTTTCACCTGTTTATCAAGACATATTTCTGTCCCCTTCTCCATGCCCTCCCTTCTCCCAGTCGCCAGCTCCTCATACTCTCGTGGACATACACATCACCTGGGAATCTGGTTAAAGTGCAGATTCGGACTCACTATGTCCAAGGTGGGGCCTGAGAGTCTACATTTCTAGCAAACTCTCAGGTGATGTCAATGACGCTGCTCCACTGATTAGCAAGGTGGGAGTAGGGGTAGGAATCATTCAGGTGCCGGAAGACTCAGGTAAGCAGTAAGAATCAAGGTACGTGCCCATCACCTCAGCTCTCATCTGCATCAGAGGACTTCCACTATAACTACACGTTAGATATACCTGGGGAGCCCCAGCCCAATTAGGTCCATCCGCACCAGTTAGATCAGAATCCCTGAGGGTGTGACCCAGGTGATCCCAGTGTGGAACCCTTGATGCACAATGTTAATAAAAAGATTGAAAAGGGCAATTTTACCAGTGCCCTCTCCAGGTTGACTTTAAATCAAAAACTGGCCTTCTGATCTGTCCAAGAAGCTGGCAAGAGATACCATCATTTATATGCAGAAACCCAGATCTGTTAGTTTGACTGGGTTGCTTTGTAAAGAACCACAGGACCCCCAAAACTCACCACTTGCCTTTCTACTGTCTCACAAACCACTTTTTTAACAATCTGCTCTAGAACTGTCAAAATCTGACATCAAATTTTTGCCCATCTCTAGTCTTTTGGTCCTCTTTTGATCATCATAATTCATAAAGCTGTCATTCCACTAGCATATCTAAAGGTGTTCGCTAGGGAGCGAATGACTCAGACTCAGAGCAGCCGGCTGGCTCTTTTCTAACCACACACGCTGTAGTCCTTCCCAGTTTATACCTCCTACCACAACAGGGACCCAACGGCTGCTTTCTCAGTGTCAGTCATGCTCCCAGAAGTTGTGAACCTACCCCTTCCTTCTCGTTCTTGCTGGGAGTATATAAGAAGCTTTTATCGTCTTAAGTATTTTCCACCAGCCTCACCGCATTCTGGCCACTGGACTTCCTGACACTCCTCTTCAGGGGTCAGACAACTCCTGAATCTGCCTTTGGTATCACGCACCCCCTTTCCACATAAGGAGCACGGTCTCTTACCATCTGCACTCACTAGGCAGCGGCCATGTGGCCACACGGACTGCTCAGTTGTTCCCCACTCTCACTGCCTCCCTCCTTAGGGCACCATTCAGGACTGTTCAGTCAGCATTTCCTTTTTAAAGAGCAATCCTATCCCTCTAGCTAACTTCCCTTTTAGAGTCTGTGGTCACGGGGTTAAAAACTGTTCTCATTTGAAAAACAATTGCCTAAAGTCTATGGTAAACACCTGTCCTTGCCCAGCCTTTTCTCTGGCCTCACAAACGCTGAGATGGGGGTCTCTTTCTCCAAAGAGTCTAGTCCTTCTGCATCACCCATCAATTTTCTCTCTGTTGGTGAACTAGTCCAGCCTGAAAGGACCCGAGCTCACAGGCTCTATCTTCAGGAAGACAAACCTACCAGTAGGCAAGGCGATCCATCAAGTGTCCTGGTATTGCTGAGAAATCCCCAATTCCAAGGTATCTTGTCTCAAAACCAGTGTAGAGAGGGCTGTTTCAGCTACTAAATCCACTTGGCTGAGGGTCAAACAGTGTCTCCCACCATATGTGTTCCCATTTCTTTTCATTTTCATTGATAATGCTCAGTCATGCTTCTACCCTTAAGCATACATTTTCCAACACAGGTTTTTTTACACAATGTTTTTCTCCTACATCCCTATCAAGTGTTTACTTCCCTCTCCCACAAGCAACTCTGCAGTCAAGCCCAACAGAGAGGCTGGTAAGCCTTTCCCTCCCTCTGCCTGGCCTCACAGTTCTTCTGTGAGCAAGTTAGGGGATGTCTTGAGATAAACACTGAATTTCAATTACATCTATACAATTACAACCTAGAGATTCACTAATGCACAATTGTTGATACATAAAGATTAATCCATTTTTAGATGTCCTAAGAGTGTTCTGTCCCTGTGCACTGATTACCTACTATGTGCCAGACGTTATGCATACTTTATCTCAATTCTCACAACAACCCTGCAAAAAAACGTTACCCCATCTGACAAATGAGAAAACAGACTCCCAGAAGAGTAAGCGGCACAGTGCACACTTCAGGTTCTGAGACAACTATCTCCACCCTTGCCAAATCCGACTTTTCTGATCAGCTGTCTTGTGCTACAAGCCACCACTCAGGTAAAAAGAAGGGGGAGGTCAAACAGCCCAGGCTCTAAATCCCTCTTGGTACTAGGAAGACCACGATACACGAACGAACCCCTTCAGGTGTGTTACTGCACTTTAGGATCCAGAGAAGTAGTCACCTGTCTCTGGTGGGAAGGCCCACCCTGGGAGCTGTCTCTACTCTTAAAATACTAAACTTCTCTTCTGAGTAGAGGGGCTCTGCAGCACCACCACTCACCCTCCCCACTGGGAAAAGAATAAGGAGCAGGGAAGGGAGACAGGAAACCCGAGATAATGTTCACCAGCTTACAAGATGATACAAAGCAGCTGTCAGCAGACAGCTTAAAGGAAGCCCCAAAGGAAGACGGGGGAGGTGGAGACAGGACGGAAGTAAAGAAAGGGTGCCCAGAGAGGAAATGCCAGGGAGCAAGGATGCAAAGAGATGGTCTGATTCCTAAGAGACTCCTGGGATGCTGCCTTGTTCCACCTGAATAGTTAGGGCCAAATTCTAAAGTTCTATCCCTGCGAGAAAACCAAAGAAAACTCAGATGCCAGAAATGTGTCTCCTCCTTTCCCAACTTCCCCAATTCCAGGACATGTTCCCTCTGCTACATGGCTGCTCAGACTAATGGTTAAGGTCTCAGCAGTCCCTTCAGGGGCTGGTAAATGCTGGGCTGGTTGTTCACTCAAGTGGAGCCTCTAGGCATTTCGTACACCCTACATTGGTCAGCCTTCACGGACCAATTAAAAATAATGATGGAGACAGACTCTAGTTACCATTTTGTATTTTGCCAAGTCAAGACTTCTTTAAAAAAAAAAAAAAAAACAACCAATCAACTTTCTAGCAACACCTTCATTTCATAAAGTACATTTTAAACATTAAGAGGTAGAAACAAAGTACTCCCCTTTAAGCCAAAAAAAAAAAAAGCTTTAAAAAAAAAAAAGCTCACTCCATTATCCCCTTTCCACTATTTCTCCAGAAACTGAGAGACACTATCATGGGCCCTGGTCTACATACCGCCAGCGTGCAGACCTCCTGTCCTGGGATACCGCAGGCCACCAGCTGCACTTTCCCTGACCCTAGAGGCCTCGAGGGGCAGCCAGCCATGGCAAGGTCCTCAGGGAGGCAGACATCTCTCAGCAGGGCTGTCTCCAAGCCTAAGCCAACCCAAATCCCCGGTATCTTAACCACGACCACCCAGCAGCACAGGCCAGCGGCTCACACACAAGGATGACAGGACCCTGGCCTCACTCCAGCTCCTCTCACTTCGGTGTGCCTCATCGTTGCCGAAAGAAGAGCTTAAACACCGTTCACAAGGGCCACTGGTTCCAGGAACATCCAGCCTGGAAAGTTCAACCCCTACCCCTCAGGTTTGATTATGGGAAGAATGGAGTGAGACAACTGGGTGGAGAAGGGAGTGAATGCTGGAAGGGAAGCAAAGGAACTCAGCTTTACAGAGCAGGGTGGCAGGTCTCCTCACTCCAAAACACCAGATCTCACAGGAGTGAACCTCGCCCCTGCTCTCACCCCACTTTCAGAAATGACCCACAGGGCACTGGGCCTGCAGGATGCCAACTCCACCCAACACCAGGAAGAGAAAGGGGCTGGAAAGTCTCCTAAGCTGGACACTGTCTCCTAAGCTGCAGATGTGATCCAGCTGTCTGTTTTAACCAGAGACTGGGGAAATAGGGCACTGAGTCTGTGGTCTCCAGGCCACGATATGCTGCTTCCACCAGGAGTGGACAAGAGGTGAGAAGGGGCAGCAACACCCACTTTCCTGCCCCCAACACTTGGATCATTCTTCCCAGCCACAGGACCACAGCCTCACCAAGCTTGCGCAGAGCTCTGCATTCAGCGGTCAGGGAAATCCCGAGCACCAGCCGCCACCCCATCAAAGCCACAGGTGCCCTAGCCCTCCGAAGCACAGCGGCTCACAGCCCAGCTGGAAAGGGCTTCAAAGGCCATCAAGCACAACCCCTCTATTTCCTCAGGGAAAAGAAGGCCCACAGAGGGGGCCAAGTTGTCCACAGACAGCGCAGGCCTCCGTCTCTGTCCAGCGCCAGTTCCGCTGCCTAGAGCGACCTAGCCGTTACACCGCGCCTCCCAAGCTGCTCAACTTCTCTCATCCCTACTTTTGCCAACTCTCCGCTGTCGCGGCTGCCACCAGCCTCGTGGAAAGAAAAGATGGCCAATGCAGGGTCACTGCCTCTCCACTTCCCTCCTTTGATCTCATCCCAACTCCTCCTTCCCTCCCTCTACCCTGCTACTCCAAATAAAGGAAGTACTCCTCCCTGGGGTTGACAGTGTCTCAGAAGCACATCATTCATACAATTAGTATCTGAGTGCTTCTGACACACCAAGGAACTGAGCTGGGTCCTGAAACAGAGAGATAAATAGTCTTTAACCTCAAGAAGTACTTTGCAAGGGAACCCAAATCCTGCATTTCTCATTAAATTCCCAAGCAGTTTCAACTGGCTCTCCTGCCGTCTTTCCAAAAAAAAAAAAAAAAAACGATGGTACCCAAGAAAAGGTTTACAAAAAGAAACATCCTACTCCATCAGGGCAGCATAAAACCACCTGTCATTCCAAATTTTTCTTTCCAAACCCATCAGCCTCCATCCCTTACCTGACACCATCACTCCCCACGTCACCCAAGCATTAGTATCACCTTTATATACATCTGAGGCTTCAAGCAGGACAAGAAACTTCTAGAGATAAAGCTGAATAGCACTGTCCAGTGACAAATGCAAACATCAAAGATGAGAGTGCTAGCTCAGAGCCCTCTGCGACCCAGTTACTTACAAACTGTCAGCCCGGCAAAGGAGCCCAAGCCAGCTTCCAACAACAGTTACCTCAAAGTTGGACCAAGACGATCAGAATGGGAGGATGGGCTTAACCCTCTTTAGCAAAATCCCTGCGAATACAGCACCCTCAAAGAAGAGACAGGGTAGCCGAGCACTGGCCAGCTTACCTCCTTGAGAAGCCCCACTTTTTTCTTCAGCACCTCACACTTGCGCAGTTTGCAGATTTGGTGCGTGCGGCGGTTGGTACAGCTGGTGCAAGCCCCACAGTTTTCCAGCCGTCGGCAGGGCTCACAAGTACCACAGCGTTTCCGTTTCTTTCGCCCATCTCCACCCCCTCGGAGTTGAGATTCACTCCCAGCCATTGGGAGCCCAGGCCCCTGGAAGCCCCCTACCATCACCTGGCCCTGAGGGAAGTCATAAAGGCCTGGCAGGTCCGGCTGGACTGCCAGGGGCACCTGAAACTGGCTCATGACGTTGCCAGAGATGGGGGCATAGGTGCCGGGGCAGACCCACAATCCAGCTTCCCGCCTGACTACAAAAGCCACCAAGAGGTGACTTCTCTCCTAAAACAGTCAAGAGTCTACAAGGCGAAGGCAAGTAGCTCCAGTCTCCGGGATGGGCGCTTCTTCTCAACCCTTCTTCACCTCCTCTGCAGCAGTCTGATAGGGCTCAGTTGGGGGCCACTCTCCCACTTGCTGGGGCCCAGGGTCTGGGAGAGGACGTCAGCAGCAGTCCTCAGAGAAGGGATCATCTTGGCTGGGTGGACTCTTCACCCTCACCCACCCTGGACCCAGGCATGAGGTGAGCAGGTGGGTATGTGGTGGGGGCAGGGCAGGGTGAGG
>NW_011888818.1:7076473-7078013 GCF_000151845.1 Pteropus vampyrus
GTTCCCGGGGAGGGGGAGGGGACGGAGCCAGCGACCCACGGGCGGGTGGGGGCAGGGCCCGGCCCAGCCGCCGCGCCTTTGCACCTGCAGAAGCTCCCCACCCCAGTGGTCGGCCCTCCCTGGACCTGGCCGCCCCCCTCGGGCTGGCCGCCCCCGCCCTCCGGCTCTTCTGCGGCTCCCGCGGGCGAGGCGGGCCGTACGGGGTGGGGCACGCGGACCTCCCAAGCTAGGCCCTCGCGGAGCTGGCCCCGATGTCCCCACTTCCTGCCACTCCCGGCGGGCCGGAGTGTTCTGGGACGGCCCCGGTGTCCTCGGGAGCCCTGAACTCCGGACCAGACTGACCACCCCTCTCCCGGCTGCTGTTCGCTCATTCCGAGGCAGGACAATGGGGGACATCGCGCGTTTGCGTACCGAGTCAGCCTGGCCGGCAAGGAGGGGGTACCCAGGGACAGAGGCCGCGGGCCGGCTGCAGGGCACCCTCGCGGGGGTCACTGTAGAGTGCCCTCCACAGGCGGACCCCAGGGCCCCTGCCATCGCCAGCCTCCCCTGCGCGGCGCTCGGCTCTTTCGCGTCGAAAACAAAGACTAATCCGATACCCCCGCCCTGCCTCCCAGAGGAGGGGGAACGGGAGCGTCGCGGAGGGTAACCTAGGAGGACAGCGTTCAGGAGAGGCTCGGACAGTCTGGAGGGGACCATGGCGCAACCGTGCCCTGTAACCAGGCGCAGACACTTTGAAAAGTCACCCCGGGCTATTTTCCAGGCAGGGGGCAAGGGGCAAGGCACAAGAATATTTCCAAGTTGCCAAACTGCCCATTCTTTCTGTTGTTTTTTTCCCCTCACCTGTTGTGCAGGCCAAGTGGAAATTCCAGGTTAGATTAATTCAACTCCACCTATCTGGCCTGACTGCTAGGCTAATGCCCGCAGCTGCCTTCTACCTACCTGGGTTGCTGGGGAGAAGGGTGGGTCTCTAACACACACACACACACACACACACGCGCGCGCGCGCGCGCGCGCGCGCGGACAAGTCCTGGCAGAAACAACCATAGGCGGACTGGCCTGACCAGTTTGGGCGGTGCTCACAGAGCCAGGTACCTGGCAGGCATCCCCGCCAGGCTGAAGCTTACAAGTCAGTCAGAACTGGAAAACGAGCGTTCGGCCGGCAATTTAGAAAAAAAAAAAAAAAGTAACTGATCTGTAGCGCTGTCCAGAAAGCCCTAGGCGGTAAGAGAAGCCCGGGTTGTCTGGAACTTCCTTCCAGGCCTGATTTTGACAGCCTGCTCCAGGGGCCAGGTTGTAAGCTGTGGAGTAGGTGGTGAACATGGCTGCAGTACCTACTTTCTACCCTGGCCTTTGAGAAAACTGAAGAGTTTCTATTCAGGGAAGTAAGTCTAGAACTGAGGGGAGATACCTACCAATAGAGTGTAATTTTCAAACATGAGAACAAATTATTGACTTGTAATTGTTTTTAATGTTATAATTGTTTTAAATAATTTAATTTTTAAGAAAAATTATGTATATTAAAGAAAATGTAGAAAATACA
>NW_011888818.1:7079215-7105643 GCF_000151845.1 Pteropus vampyrus
CTCCTAGAAATAGTTATCTTACTGGCATTGGCATTGTTTACATATTTTCCTCTCCATTACTATTAGCTCCTGAAAGGCTGAGACCCTGTCTTTTCACCTTCATAACCCTAGACTTAGCACCCAATCAATACGCATGCATTGAAGAAATAGGTCAGTAGAACCCAATCAATGAAATATCCCAGTAACACCTGAGGACCCAAGCAAGGTTGGTTTTTTGTTTTGTTTTGTTTTGTTTTTAGTTTCAAGTATACAGTCTATTGGTTAGACATTTATAGTTTATGAAACGATCCCCCTGGTTACTTTATCTTCCCTCTGGTTCTATACCCCCAAGGGTTTTTCCTGTCTGCTTTCCTACCAGTACAAGCTCTTCAGGGGCCCCCAAGATGAAATCCAAACTCCTCAGGCCCTGCCTTCCTGGGTCTGCGGCCTCCGGCCTCTGGTGAGGCAGGGCTATTCCCTACCCGCACAGCGCTCAGGGCTGGGGCGAGCGTGGGGGTGGCCAGCGAGCCTCTATCTGGGAGCAGCATTAAGCTACAGGCGGAGTTTCGCTAAGTGTGATCCCGGATCCGCAGCATCATCAACACTTGGGAACTTGTTAGAAAGGCAAGCTCTGACCCCACCTCTAAACCTACTCAAGCAGAAACTTCAGGGATGGGACCCAGCGATCTGTCTTAACAAGCTCTTCAGGTGATGCTCGCTCAAGTTTGAAAAGCACTGGACTGGAGGAAGCTGGCAAGAAGCAAGTTCAACACCTAGGCGGCGGCCAGAATCAGGCCCCAGGCGCTTAGAGGAGGTTTGACCGCGGCTTGGCGGCCCCACCCCCAGCGGCCGGCCAGAGGCTGAGCCTTTTAGGCCGCTGCTCGAGTGAGGTCAGGACCAGGCGGCGCAGGTGCCCCAAGGGCTAGACAGGGAAATCCCTTCGCTAGGGGAAAAGTCCAGACGGAAGGCAATACAGTGTTGACAGGGAGCATGTCCGCAGGTGGATATGGAGTTGTGGCTGGGAAATAAGGAGGGCTTCCAGCTCCATGGATAAACTGCAGTTGATTCAGCACCGGGTGGGAACATAGGAAGTATAATCGGATGAGTGAGTGCCTGTGGTTCTCCGGGAAGTCACTGCGTGGAACCAACACTGCTCGGTGTTTGCCGAACCTGCAGATGATTGAATGTGACTAACCACCTTTGAGGTGCTTGACCCCAGTCCTTCTCTCTAGCTAATAAGCAATTTGTCCCACTTGAAGAATGAGCTTTGTACTATGGGACCTTTTGCAGAAATGTAAACAGGCTATGTTCACATCTGGGCTTGGTTATAAAGATTGAAGGTATCAGAAAGTTTATTTGATTTGGGATGTGTTTCTTCTTTGGTCATGTATTGGTTAAAAAACATCAGCTAATATTTGCATAGAGCTTTCCCTATTCAAAGCACTTCTACACACATTATTGTTCTGTCTGTGCAGAATGGCTAATACACCAACTGTTACTTTCCTTTTTTTCTATGTCATAGATTTTATTATTATTAGCACCATTTTGCAGATAAGGGAACTGGGACTCAGAAAGGTAATTTGTCCAAGGTCATCACTACTAAGTGGCAGAATTGGGCTTACAATCCAGGACCTCTGAAATTAGCCTACCAATGCCAGAGCTGATATGGGGCAGAAGCTGGTGTTTTGCTCTTGGGGAAAGGCATATTCAATAGTGGATTGCTTTTGGATATGCATTGTTTAGTGTGACATGTATAGGGTAGTCATGACCATATATGCTTTTGAATAGCTCAGCAAATGCTTTCATGTTTTATAACTATTTCTGTGACTTCATTCGAATCTAGGTTAAATCAAATAGACTATATAATTTACAAGGAGAATGCCAGGATCCCCATCATAATGCGAAAGAGATGAAATAACCTGGATATCTTTTAACCTAAGGGGTCTGGGCAAGAGGATGGGAGCTCTGATATACTCAGAGATTCAAGCTGCTGAAAACCCAACAGGATAAAGGACTTGGTGCCCCCAAACCTTGATTTGACTAGGTATATCAATCAGGATCAGTTAAGTTGTGCTGTACTAACAAACAATCCCCAGGTGTCATTACTTTGACATAAAATTTTATGTTTACTGTGGGCTCAATAGGAGTTCTGTTTTCCACAGCCACTCAGGGATGCAAGCTGCTGCAATGGACATGTTACCTTTTTAGCCTTGATGATGGGAAACAAGGATGGAGCAAATGGAGCACTGACTCTGAAAGCCTTTATCTAGAAGTAACACAGCACTTTTGCTCTCAGTTCACTGGCCAAAGCAAGTCACAAGGGGGCAGGGAAGTGCAATGCATGTAATGCTCCCATGTGCCTGGAGAGAGAAGCAAAAACATTTGGCTAACAGCACTAATAACTAACACACAAGGAATGTGTGTACGGGAGGTGGTGTGTACGTGTGCATTTGAGGTATGTGTAAGTGTGATCGGTCTGCCCATTTCCAAAGTGCTTCTCCCTCCCTCCTCGGGACATTTACTTCAGATCTGCACTCTAATGGGTTGTCATTCCTCACCTTAGAGCAGGTTCAGAGGTTTAGACTAGGCTGAAAAATCTGAGTTTAAGGGAAGCATGGTGGAAGGGGTAAGTGGCAGTAGGGCAAACTCAGGAGAAATTAATCTGGAAATAGAGAAGAAATCTAGCAAAGGAAAGGACTCAGGGTATATGTGTCACTAGTGGCCTGCCTGCTAAAGGAAACTTCTATAACAGCATAGCTTTGATAGAAGCATTTCCTGCCTTGTTGCCATTCACTCCCACTCATCCTTCCTGACTATGCTCAGGTGATACCCTAGGAAGCCTTTGATGACTGGGCCTACCAATCACATGGTAAGAGTGCCTAGGTTTGTCCCATCCACTGTGCTATGGACAAGGACTACATCTTGCTCTGCACTGGCTGCAGTATGGAGAATGTATTAGAATAAGGTCTGAGAATGGAAGCAGAGAGACCAGCTGGAAGGCTGTTGCAGGAACCCAAATGAGAGAAAATGGTGATTTCCACTAGGGTTTTGGGGGTGCAGTTAGAGAAATGTTGAGAGATTTATGGATCAAATCGACAGGATGGGTTGATTGGATGAGGGGATAGGGAGGAGCTTTCTGGAAGAGCAACAGAATGGATGGTAGCACCAAAGGGCCAGAGGAGAAGCAGGTTGCTGAGTGGGGTCAGCAAGGCTATATTCCTTTGAGGTGCCTGTGGGACATGCCCACAGACAGACCCAGGAAGCAGCGCACATAGGGCCCTGAGGTTCAGGTGGGGAAAATTGGCGGGGCCCAGATCCTATGATCTGTCTCTTGGTTAAACTTCAGAATCACATCCTCTAACAAAGTCAGAATTTTTAAAAAGAACTTGTTTTTTTTTTTCTTTTTTTAAAAAGTGGGGATTGGGGAAGGGAAAGCAGAGAAAATATGTATAGTATAAAAATGGTGAAATTCCTAAGAATCCAGTCAGAGCAGGGCTAAGGCTTTATAAAAGGCTGAGCATCCCTGAAAGGCTGCTTCAACTGGTTTGTCCCATTATCATGTTTCCATGTGTTGTTCCCATCCTATCTCCTCATGACTAGGAGCCTGCTTGTCCCATCTGAGACCTAAACTTGATATCAACCCCTCTTCCCTGTCCCTGCATCTTTTTATGGGTGAGGGTCAAGTCCCATTTGTAGGAACTGTGCAATGCAAGAGGCCAATCCTCAGAGGTCTTACTAGAGACCTCATTCTTCTCGCTCGGCCATTGTGCCTTCCCCTCGACACCTTCCCCTCCTCTGCACACAGAGATGCTCCCTTGGATTCCTGGCATTTCCAGCTCCTCCATGTGCTGGTTCGTGACTGTGGGCGAGGTGATTCCCCCTCCTGGCCTCCCTCTGCAGAGGATTACATGAGCTGAGCCATACTATGACAAAGTCCTATCGCAGACCTTGGTATATAGTAGGCACTCAAACTGTCCCATTCGTCCAACTCAACCCCATTCCCTGATTCCTCTTCCTACTTCACAGAGAAAGAGTCTTAAGATATTTTAGCCCAAATAATTAGAGTTAAAATCTATACAGTAATCAATGGGGACATTGTGTCACCTAAGGTAATGGAGATAATGGTGTCCAGGTGACCAGGATGAGGCTTGCCACTGAGAAGCCCCTACTCAGCCTTCTCAGTGGGAGATGGCAGTTCCCCAAAAGCCTCCCTTCATATTCACTCAGCCTGAGGTCCTGTCAGCTCCACTCTAAACTGCTCTGAACTTGTCCCCCTCACAGGCTTCCAGCCCCTACCCAGCTCTCCTCACTTTAGCCTACTTCCCTTGTCCTCACTCTGTGCTCTCCTTTCTCACAGATGTAGATCACATTGCCTTGGATTCAGACCTCCTGGGCCCTAGGCGTCCCACCCAGAGTCCCAAAATTAAAAAGGCCAGGTGCCTGGGATGTCCTGCAGCCAATCAGGAAAAGAAGTTTCAGCTTCTTGCAGCTCCAAGTGTGATCACTGGACTTGCAGCAGCGGCACCACTGAGAGTTGTGGAAGGGCAGCATCTCAGCGGGCCCCAGAGCTACTGAATAAGAATCTGCATTCTAACAAGAACTTCAGGTGATTCAAAGGCACCCTAAAGACTGAGAAGTTCTGCTTTAGAAGCCTCTAGGGGCAGGGATAAGTAGGCTAGAGGTAAAAAGGACACAGGCATCCACCACTGAGCTGGGAGAGGTGTTCTTGAAAACACCTGCACTAATGGATGGAGTCATTCAAGATCATGCCAGCATTGTTCCTGGGGAGATATACTGTATTCCCAACATTGTATTGCTTATTTACTAAACCAGGGAGGGGGTTATCAGCTGACGTCTCAGTCTTCTTGCCATTCTTTAGGACTGCCCTAATGGTCGTGTGACTAAGCCATGACCCACGTGCACATAACATTTCGCCACCTCGAACCACAATAAAACTTGAATTTGAATGCCCAGCCTTTGGAAAACAATCTAATTATCCATAATCCATCAAAAAAAAAAAAAAAAAAGTAAGAGAAAATATGGTGTTAAAGGCAGAAAGAGGCCACAGGGAACAAACAGATTGGCCACTGAAACAGGAAGGTTCAGTGGATTAAGGGCACCTGATGCAGGCAGTGGCCACAAGGGAGACCCGCAGCCCCTAGAAAGAAGGATGAAGAGCAAGGACGTGCAGGAAGGCTGGAAGCACCCATGAGGCCTGGGTGAAGAGCTTAGGTTTATAAGCACATGCTGACCTGAGTAGCCGAGTCAACAGAGTGGGATTTTTAAAAAATATCTCTGTGGCTCAGGCTGCTCCTTAGCCTTGATAGCTCCTTTTGGAGGCAGGCAGGTAAATTCCTTTATGTGGTATGCCAGGGGTGCTGGTCTCTCTATTGCTTCCAGTGTACACCACTGGGACGTAGGCCACAAAGTCAATACTGAAATAAAACCTGAGGATTATAGTGACCAGATTTAGCAAATTAAAATACAGGATATCCAGTTAAATTTGAATGTCAGAAACGACAAATAATTTATTAGTATACAATGTCCCAAATATTACATTGCCAGAACAGCCCTGCCTAGGATTAGAATCTGTCCCCAAGGCATGGGACCAGGGCAGGATGGTCTCCACCTGGTCTAGTGGTACCATCCTAAAACCCACCCTATTTTGAATACAGAGCAGAAATGGGCTTTGTTAGTTTGGGGTAGGGCAGTCTTTTGTGAGAGGCTGTGTTTGCTTTCAAAATATTTTGCCCTACAAAGTAGGTAGGAACTATCGACATTTTTTTTTTTTCACATTATCAGTATCGGGTGGGATAGTTCAAGGAATGTATACCATAAAAGTATTGTAGTTTTGATAATTCCAAGTCAGGTTCCTATAGGAGATGGATTGTTCCTTAGTCCAGACCAATCAAATCTTGCTTAATCAGACAATTGCTCTTATATAAGCAAGCATTTATTAATGAGACCTGAGAAGAAAGTGTTGGTAACTGTTTACCTGATCAAGTAATCTAAAGGTAGTTGTAAGCATAAAATCAATAAATCCTTCTGTATGTCAAAAACTCAATTTAATTATAAACTGAGGGAAAACATTTACAAAACAAATGAATAGGAAAAATGTTATAAACATACTTAACATGTAAGAAAGAAGACAAATACCCAAAAGGGAGAGCGGGGAAGGCAAAGGAGGTGAACATTCACAAAAGAAGAAATACAAATGACCAATGAGTATATCAAAAGTCTAACCTTACTAGTAATCACAGCAAATTGACAGATCACAGATGAACGTGCTCAATTTTGCAAAGACTGTAACTATTTTCTTTCCCAATATATGCCACTGAAGGGACCATAAACTTGAGTGCCCTTCTGGAAAGCAATTTAGCAATGTTTATCGATAACCTTAAATTTGTTTATGCCCTCTGACTCAATAATTTCACTCTTGGGAAGGCGGTGCACAATAATCTGGTACAAAGATCTTCACCAAAGACTTATTTGTAACGACAAAAAACTGGAAACAACCTAAAAATCCAACATTAAAGAGTGATTAACTTATGGGCTATGAGCACATTGGAACATGATGCAGCCATTATAATGATATTATTAATTAAAAAATTAAATACAGGTTAATTATAGAAAAATAAGAATATACAGATGAGCAAAAAGAAAAATCTAAAATAATCTGTAGTCCACTGATAATCACTTTATTTAGGGACCTGGGTTGGAGACCAGGCCTAGTGTCCTTGGCAATATCTAGTCATGCCGGGGTGGGGGTCTAACGTGCAGCCAGCCTGGGAGCTATGCTCATGCCCGTGATCATGAGTTTCTTAAGGGAGTGTCCCCTAGTGGAGGAGGAACTGCCAGACCTGGTTTCAAGCCCCATAAGTGACTCTCTCTAGCTGTGTGCTTTAGGCAAGTTGTTTAACCAAACCTTAGTTTGTCTATCTGCAGAATGAGAACATTTAGTGCCTACTGCAAGAGTTGAGGTATAGCTTCAAGGAAAAAATAAATGAGAAAGTGCTGTATGAAACAGAAAGAATATAGAATATATTGTCAGAATCTGGAAACCCCAATGATGGCAATTTTCTTTGATCAATGAAATACCCTTGGCAATGCCAGAACCCATGCAAATAAGCAGGTTTGTTTCTAAGCTGTGTCAGTCTTATAATTTGATTTGATTTGGAGATTCTCTAGGTAGGTGCTGTCAAATGTGGATGCCTGGGGCAGTCCTAGCCAGAGGGCTCATGAGCAGTGGACAGCAGCCAATAGATCTGGTTGGTTCAGATCATTTGGTCATCTTGCTTTGAGAGGTGGCTGGCCTACAGACACCACAACCTTGTTATGAAAACATGCTTTTGCTTTAAGCAAACATCCAAAAATGTCTACTTCCAAATAGAAGGTTCTTATCTAAATTATCTCCTTGGGAGGTTATGTGACCATTGCTTAAAATATCTTGGGGATTCCTCTTTTGAGATTACCTTTGTGTAAGCTACATGTTTTTCTAAGTATTTTCAATCAGTAAATTCATTCTCCCTCCTTTGAAAGAGGAGCTTAATCTTAGAAAGCAGACAAAAATATCTTTCAGAACTAAACCTGGTATTCAAATCTAGGTAAGATATTTTATTTGCTAAGTAAAGAAGTCACTTGTAAGGTATGTATATGTCTGTCTTGCTACCCAGTGTGTTCCCAGCACCCCGCACAGCACCTGGGACTCAAAAGTTTAATGTATTCTTGTTGAATGGAGAACAGAGACTGTCTCTCTACTGGGCCCCATAAACTATCTCCAAAGTCTTGGTTTTTGAGCAACAGCAGCCTACTTGAATTAATAAATTCTATCTTGTATGTCAATTACGAATCAGTCCCTTTCTTCAATAAGTATGCTATGTATACTTTATGCATATGACTTAGGAGAAAATGATGCCGCTCTTTCCTGTTACTAGAGTTAACACTAGATTCAGTCTCCTAAGGCAACACTCATCAGCGACACTGGGCAGATCCAGGTATTTTGAAATTATTTTTCATGCCAATCCAATCCACAAAACCTCCAAGCATGGTATTGTTAACAAGGACAATGCCTGAAACATAACTCATTTTCTCACACAAGGATTTCAAGACACTGACATTAATCTGGACTTATGTCACGCCCTAATAAATTTGAGGAGTGTGGCCTTAGGCAGCTCTTAGATAGGTGGAGAGCGTGGGCCTGAGACTCTAAACTCCTGGGCTGTTCCAGCTCAGCTGTTAACTAGCTGTGTGGTCCAGGGAAAATATTTCATAGCTCCTCCACCTGACCCCCCCCCCCCGCCCGTGGTCTTTTTGTCCTTATCTATACCATGATCTTGCACTCTTAAAGTAGTCAATTCTAAACTGCCCTCTGACATGCAATGAAGAGGAAAGGTCCTGCTCAGGTAGTTTTTGGAGGAGCAGAAGCCAGTCTCAGGCTAAGACAAAGTCCCCGCTTTGAAGGGAAAGAAAGCCAAAGACAAAACTCAACTGCTCCTGGCAATGGAACTTTTTCCAGGAAGGGAACACGCAGGTCATCTGAGGTCAAGTTCAGGGCACGCAGCCAGCAGCCAGGAGGGAAGGAAGCTGCAATGAATGCCTGCCTGCTCTCCCCGCCTTCCACTTTCTGAACACAAGTCCTGCATCAGCCCCTTTGCCAGGTCAGCAAGGGGACCTCAGAGGCTTCTTCCAGACCCAGGCATTCTGACTCTGGCCTTACAGACCTGGCAGAGGTGCTGAAGGGACACAGGTACAAGACAGTGAGTAATGGAGGCTCATCTGGCCTGTCTTGTCTTTGCCTTGCAGAGAAGAGGGGCCCAAGTGCTCTAGTTAAAACAGTGGTCCCCAACATTTTTGGCACCAGGGACTGGGGCTCCTATGAGAATCAAATGCCTGATGATCTGAGGTGGAGCTGAGGTGGTGATGCTAGCACTGGGGAGCGGCTGCAAATACAGATGAAGCTTCACTGGCTCACCTCCTGTTGTGCAGCCTGGGTTCTTAACGGACCACACAGATGGTGTTAGTCTGCAGCCCGGGGGTTGGAGACCCCTCATTTAAAACCTTTGAGCATTCCTCCTCCACTGTTGCCCTCTCCTCCAGCCTCACAGCTTCCCCTCCCCCAGATACACCAGACACTTTCTTAGCTCCCTGGCTTTGCCCATGGTGTTTACTCTCAAAAGCCACTTTTATCCTAACTTTTGTTCTGAAAATCCTACTATCATTTAATGCCCAGCTCAAGCGCATGTGATCCATGAAACTCTTAGCTATAAGTAGCACCTGTTACACTCTGCCTTGCATCACACTCAGGGACATGTTGTCTCTCCCCATTTGGGACCACATTGTACACACTCTTCACCATCACCTCATGAGTATTCCTTCCCTTGCCCATGCTGCTCACCTGTCTGGGATGTCCTACCATTTTACCTACCAACATAGTCTTCATTTCACCTTTCATGCCTCAGCTCAGCTCAACTCTCAAAAGACTTTCCAATGTTCTCCAATCTTTCTACCTACACTACCGGCTCTATTTATTGAGTGGGTGTTCTGTGCCCAGATGTTTGTCTACAGTATTTCTAATCCTTGGAATGCCTCTGCAAAGTAGGTACAAAGTTAGCTTTACTTTCATATTTAAGGAAAACAGAAGCTCAGAAAGGTTAAGGAATTTATCCAAATTGTACTGGTGGTTAGTGTGGCCCAGTCAGGATTGGAATTCAGGTTTGTCTGATGCCTAAACCCAAGCCCTCCATCTATTCCAAGCGACTTCTTCATAAGGCCAATATTTTGAGCATGAAGCTGTAAGGACCCTGAAGGTCATCTTTCTTGTTTTCAAAGCAAGGAACCTAGAGAGGCCTGGTGACCTGTCCAAGGTGACACAGCTCCTCCCTACCTCCTTTTCTTGCTCCTGCCATGTGCCCAGCACGGGTGGCCCAGGAACCATCTCATAATTGCAGGGGGTCCCCAGTACTAGATAAAATTTCATGGGGGCTCCAGTTACAAGCAATTTGACACACAGTTGCCCTGCAAGCAGGGCCCTAAATGAGACAAGAGAGAATGTTGCAATAAACTCAGAGCCACAGGATTATTAGCTCAACTGTATATAATGATAAAATCCCAAACAGTGACTTAGAGTTTATATCTTCCTCTTGTAAAGTAAGTCTGAGGAGGGCAGTCTAGGGCTGATGTTGCAGTTTTACTGAGTCAGGTCCTGGGGCTTCTGTTTTTGGTAATTCCCTCCTCGTGAGGCACTTCATAGTCCACAGTGGTCCCCAGGATCACCTGGCGGTGCTCTGAGAGCAGAATCAAAGGACTCACTTCCCATCTTGTATTTCTACCATTTGCTCTAAGGATCTCAGTAATATAATCTAGTCCAGAGGTGGAGAGGCTGCTCAGAGCCTAACTACCAGCTGACCTGGGACTCGGCAAGTATGTAACAAATATGTAGCTGGCAGCACAAAGGGGTGAGAGTATAAGGAATATTTCATTGCTTAGTCCAAGGGGCCCTTCTCAAACTCAGCCTAGTTCCTTTTGCCTTTTCTCCTTTCTTTCAGTTTGTCTAGTATTTACTTAGTTACTCTTATGTGCCAGGCACTGGAGATTCAAAGAAGACTAAGGCTCATTCTGAACTCTAAGATACGTTCTGAGCTCTGACCAAAAAAAACCCAAAAAGAAAAAAAAAAAAAGAAAAAAATCATTTTATGCTATATGGCATGTGCAACAAGATAGATGCAAAAGGCACTCAATAGGAGCACAAAGGCAGGGCACCTGACCCAGATGGGGAGGGAGCCAGCAAAGGCTTCCTGAAGAGGATGCTGGCTGATGAAACAGATCTGAGAAATCTTAGGGAGAAGTGGCTAGCCCCAGATGATTGCCTGGATATTGAGGATGAGTGAGAAGAGAAGTCAATGTTCCTGGTGGTGAGAGGAGTGATGGGGCCTCCATTGAGAGAGATCACAGGGTCTTCTTCCAGACACTGAGTACTTTGTTGCCCGTAGGGAATACCCACAGCCACAGAGTAAGCTATCACTTTCCTGGTGTCATCATTTTCCATTGCTGTTCCCAAAGGCATGCCCATGGGCCCTTTTCACTTTAAGAGTTTTAATTCAAGTACTCTCAGGAGATGAAGTCCTCATGACCCTGGTCTAGTGAATCAAAGATAGGAGCATAGTGTGTACTGTGCAGACTCCAAGCCAAACTAAGCTGGAGTTTCACGAGTGTCACCTGAACCCGATGGTCTCTAGCGGAAGCTTTGGCTCTAGAAACCCCAGCTGCAGTGAACATCTGCCACTCTGTGGAGAGCCAGCAAATGAATCTCCTTCCTGTGTTTGGGCACTTACCCACCTTGGTTGGAAGTAGAGCCCACCTCCCACAGTGAAGATGAAGTCATAGACTGTCTTTCCCAGACTCTCTCACAGCTACTTGGCAAGTCAGGGGCGTTTGGCCCAGACTCTGCCAGTTAGATATCCCTATCAGAGTCTTGGGTCCATGAGGAACTTTCTGTGACAGCAGCCATGGTGGGCCCTCCAGGGCCTTGCAAATGAAGGGCCCTGAAGCTTAAGCTTCATCGGGTTCACAGTGATTTACTTCTGTTTGCAATTAAGGACCAGGACTGATTTTGGGGCAGCTTATCAGTCGATCAGGGTAAATGGCTAGGACAAATGCAGGGACGAAGAAAGCACAACTCTTTTCAGAGGGCAGTGAGTAAAATCATTTAGAACAGAGGGTCCTTTCACAGGGGCAGGGAAAGAAAAGATTAGAGGACCCCAAAAGCCCAGTTGAGTCTGGTCATCTTGTAAGAGGCACCAACCTTTTTTAAAAGTGAACTTTTATTTTGGAATAATTTTAGATTTACAGAAAAATTGCAAAGATAGTACAGAGAGTTACAGATGGTACAGATGGTACAGAGTTTCCATATACCCCTCACTCAGCTCCCTTAATGCTAACAACTCACATTATATGGTACACTTGTCATAACTAAGAAGCCATCATTGGTACATTACTATTAACTAAACTCCAGACTTGAACTAGTTTTTCCACTAACGTCCTCTTTCTGTTCCAGGAACCAATCCAGGATACCACTTTGCGTTTAGATACTAACCTTTTTTAAAGAAGAATATTCATATGATTTAAAGGTGTTTTAGGAGAATCATTTGATAATAACATACAGATTGGACCCAGAAGGGTAGGAAGGCTTTTGTAAAGGCATTCCAGAACTTTCACCAAACTGCCAAATGCACCCCAGTGCCTGAAGGGGCTCACTACCTTGAAGGTGCAGTTGCCTGGAAGAGGAAATCTGGGATACTGGAAGCATCTCTGTGCCTGCTCAGGGCCAAAGGCACCTGGGGGTGTCCACCCAGCAGTGCTGGCAAGCTATATGGTCTTCCTGCCCAGGTAACCAAAGTGGGCTGATAAATCCAGAGAGGTAGCCAGAGAAATGCGTGCTTGCCTTCTTTTCTGAAAGTCTAGTCCTGTCTCCCCTACAAGGCAGTTTGATATTGTGGAAAGAAAACAGGCTTTGGAGTCAAGATGGGGTTGAGTCCCAACTCTGCCACCTACTGAGGGACCCTAGGCAAGTTATTGAACTTTCCTGAGCTTCAGTTTTCTCAACTGGCAAAATTGGGATCTTAAACTCCTGTCATAGGGTTATTGAGAGAATTGATTTAACATTTTTAAAGTGTTCAGTAAAGTAGCTGGCACACAGTAGGCATTTAATAATCATCAACTCTCTTGACAACTCGAAGGTGGGATCTGGGCCTGTCATTTTCTTGCATATCCTCATAATGCTTAACATACAGAAAGTACTTCATAAACTGATGATTGTAACATGGAGCTCACAAACCCAGTGGCCTCAGAAAGGGCAGATCATGTCTCCAGTTACATCATTCATTTATTTAACAAGTCTATATTAGGCACTCACTAAGTAGCAATAAATAAATGCCAGCCACTATGCTAAGTGACCAAGACATGGTCTGTGTCAAGAATGGCAAAGCTCAGGAGGGAAGCAATGTCTCCAGACTACTTGCATTCAGGTCCGATACATAGTTTGACATAGTTTAATAAGCAGAGTGCCCAGGAGCACAAAGACTGGCTATTTTGTGTGGGGCGAGGGAAGAGCCTCGCCAAGAGAGGAGTGGTAGACTTTGGACTCTGATGGAACGAGCAGTTCTTTCAGGGTAAATGCCTAGGACAAATGCCATCATGTGGGAAACGCACAGCGTATTCTGAAACCGTAGGTAGTCTTGCAGGGTTTATGGAATGAGGGGTGGGATATGAGGTTATAAAAACATGGCACCTCTACTACTTCTGCACAGGAAGGGCTGAGAGGCAGCTATCTGGTGGTAGGGGTGGGGTGGGAGACCTTGACACTGTGCTTTTCCATTGCAACCATGGTTCTTTTTTGTACATGGTTTTAGTTGGGGTGGCTTGGAGAAGAGATGATTACTGGTAATAGTAATAGGTGACGGTGGGGAAGGCAGGGGAGCGGGCTTTCCAGCCACTCCTGGCCACGCTAGGAAAGGAGCCATGTGACCACTATGGAGGTAAAGTGAATGAATGCTGATGAGTCAACCCTAAAGTCCCTGCACCAGAAATGACAGAGACGAACAGGCAGAATTTGTTGAGAAAGGGTGCAAGGCGAGGTAGAAGGGCAATGATGACTCCAAGGCTTCAAATGTGGCCAACTGGGAAAATGGAGGAGCAGGACAAATGGGCTTTGTTGGCTTAAGTGGGGGTGGTGGGATGAGAACGCTGTTCTGTACACACTGAGCCTAAGGGATATCCAGGTAATGACATCCACTGGTGAATATAGCTCTAGCTTTAAAAGTCATCTCCTGTCTGGGATCTGCTTCAAAATAATGACAGTGGTGGGTAGGGTATAGGTGAAACAAAACTGGCTATGAGTAGATAAATGAAGTGGGTGAGAAAGTAAAAAATTAGCTCAGACTAAGAAAAAACCCTGACATTCATCAGGCTGAGAGGACCGACATAGGTACAAAGTTACCATGAAACAATATTCCTCCCAAGGGCATGCTGCAGCTGAAGTGTCATAACCGCCCCCTTCTTTGCGTGACTACTGCTTTCTTACTCACTGAGAAACCTTGTTCTCTAAAATGATAGACCACAGAAACTTTGCTGTTTGAAATTTTATCAGTAAAAATAAAACACCCTTCTGTTGCCAGGAGGATCTAAGTCACTTTGACAGAGAAGCAGTCTTGATTTGCAGCCCAGGTTCAGAGCTTCACATAAGGGGTTTCTGAACACAATATTCCACATTTATCCTAACTTTGTACTTTCAAAAGAAATGAACCTGGGTTTGCTGTGAAGTTCAGACCAGATGTTGACTCCCGCTTTGCTTTGAGCCAATCAAAAACACTGCTGCATTTAAATTTTACTGAAATGCTTTCCTTTCCCTAAATCCTGTAACTTTCTCTTTGCCTGTTTAGTGAGACACCCCGTTGTTCCTCTGATGTGTGCCTCCTTTGTTACAATGAGTTAATAAATCCGATTTTGTCAAACTACAGGTTTGTTCCTGGTGGTCCTAGGCTGTTTGGGCCAGGACAGGGTACTATTCCCTCTACTACTGCCAACGATTCATTTTCCATAAATTTCCAAGTTTCAAAAAAGTCCTCACCCCATGATAATAGTACCAGCATGACAGTGTTTGAGATCTGCAGAAGGCCCCCAAAGATGTCTACATCCTAATCCCTGGCACCTGTGAATATTACCGTACTAGCAAAAGGGATTTTGTAGATGTAGTTAAGGCTAAAAGACCTTGATGGGGAAGAGTAGTCTGGATTGTCTAGGTAAGTTCCATGTAATCACGTGGACACAATACCAGAGACCCTTTCCTGTCTGTGATCATAGATGTAACAATGGAAGAAAAGTCTAAGGTACAACATTGCCAGCTTTGAAGGGGCCACGAGCCAAGGAATGCGGGCAGCCTCTAGGAGACATAAATGGGAAGGAAACAGACTCTCTTCTAGAATCTCCAGAAAGAAATGCAGCCCTGTTGATAATCTGATTTTAGCTCAATGAGACCGTGTCAGACTTCTGACTTACGTAACTGTTAAGGTAATGAGTTTGGGTTGCTTTAAGCCACATTCAGGGCTACTCAATATGGCGGCAATGGAAAACGAATACAAGATCACTCAGAGGAATGAGGAAAGATAGAAATGAGCCAAGGGTGCCTGAGGGCCACCAACACAAGGATGAGTCAGCCAAGGAGACAGAAAAGGAGACTCAAGCAATGGAAGAGCCAGAAGAGCCCATCGAAGGAAAAATTTCCAAGGAGAAAGTGGTATAGAGATTTAAACTGCCTACTCTTTAAAGTGAGGGCTGAAGGAGGTTAAACAGTCTTTCAGATTTTAAATGCATGTTATTTCCTTGCTTCATTTTCCCTGCGATACTAACATTTGCATATAATAAACAGCCTCTTTCACCTGAAACTAACACTTTATCCCTTCATGTTGAAAGCTGGAGTGTGAACTTTCACAGCTTCAATCCATATTATAAACCCATCAAGGTAACATTCTGTTTCCAGAACAGAAGGTTTTACAACATAGTAAGCCAGAAAGAAGTGTAACTTTTTTGTTGTTGTTAATCCGAGTTATTTGACTCTGGGGGAGAGCCTAAACCAAGTCAGAACAGCCACCCAGCTGGCCTGACAGTGCAATCCTAATTTCCATATTTCAACACTTTACCCAGACCTCTCCTTCCGGAACTACTGCTCCTCATTAAAATATTTACTCTCTCCAAACTACCTCAGCTACCAATTTAGAAAATGGCACATTATTTTACCCAGGTGAGACTGTTGATGGCTTTGACTTTCCTTAAAGAATATATTCTAAAAGGCAATGTTCACAAATGAAAACAAATACTGAATTTGTATATTTTCAGGCTTTAAGACCGAGTGAAGAATGTGAAGGAGAGGATATATTCTTAATTTATACTCACCAACCTCATCTGTTTTTGACAATCTGGGCCTAATGCCTGATTCTCACATGAAGGCCTTGCCACATGACCTTTTCCTCTGCCTCAATTCTCTACCTCATTCATTCCTCAGAATTTAGAACAGTTGTGACTTTTGTAGGGCGTGGGCATCCAAGATTACGTGGTTTCTTCCGTTATAGTCCCCCACAGTGTACCTGTACTTCCCCTTTTGAAACACTTGCCACACATGAAATTACTTGTTCAGTGTCTATCGTTTTCTCCATTAGATGTCAAGTTCTGCGAGGTAAGGACAAGGTCTGCTTTCTGTTGTGTTCACTGTTATCGCCTTGGTCTCTAGCATGTGGCAGACACTCATAAATGTTTATTGATAATTAAATACATGAATGAAGGATAAGGGCCTACTGCTCTTACTCTGGGTTTACAGGTGATTTCTACATTAGTGGTTCCTGGAAATGTAAATGGAAATTAATCATTTGGGCCCCTCAAAGCTAAAAATTGAGTTTCCAAAACACACCTAACACCCCATGTTCATCCCTGGTCTTGTCCAAAGCCTGAAGCAGCAAACAAATGTAAGAAAAAGTGGGATAGATTTTCAACACAGTGCTGGCAATTCAATGGGAGAAAAGATTAATCTTTTCTACATATGGTATTGGGACTACTGGATATATACATACAAAAGAATAACATTGAATCCCTTCCTTACGCCATACACAAAAATTAATTCAAGATGGATCACAGAGATGATCTTACAACTCTTACAAGAAAATGCAGATGTTTGTGATCTTGGGTTATTCAAGACTGTCTTAGACATGCCAAACAACAAGTGACAAAATATATTTGACTTCCTCAAAATTAAAAACTTTTGCACTTCAGAGGATACTAGCAATATGAAAATACAACATACGGTATGGGAGAAAATATTAAGTCATGTATCTGATAAGGACTTGTATCAGAATATATCAAGTACTCTTACAACTCAATAAAAATGCCAATTGAAAAACGAACAAAGGATTTGAGTAAATGTTTTTTTCCAAAGAAGATATAAGAATGACCAATAAGCACATGAAAATATGCTCAACATTAGGGAATATAAATCAAAACCACAATGAGATACAATTTTACATCCATTAGGATGGCAATAATCAAAATGACAGACAGCTAGTGTTGGCAAGGACATGGAGGAATTAGAATCCTCATGCATTGCTGGCGGGGAATGTAAAATAGTGTAGCCGCTTTGGAAAAGTCCAGTAGTTTCTCAAAAAGTTAAACATGAAGTTACCATTTGACCTAGTAATTCCATGCCTCCACATATAACCAAGAGAAATTAAAACACATCCACACAACTTGTATATGAATTTTCATAGCAGTATTATTCATAACAGCCAAAAAATGGAATCTGCATGTCTATCAATGGATGAATGGATAAACAAAATGCAGTATATCCATAAAATACTTTGCCATAAAAAAGAATGAAGTACTCATATGGATGAATCTTGAAAACCTGGAAAGTGAAAGCAGTCAATCACAAAAGACCACATATTATGTGATTCCATTTATATGAAACATTGTCTAGAACAGGCAAATCTATAGAGACAGAAAGTAGATCAGCGGTTGCCTAGGGCAGGATGGGGTGCATGGGGATTGTTGGGGTGAATGGCGATAGTGACTAATTAGCATGGCATTCCTTCTTGGGGTGATGAAAACATTTTGGAATTGATTGTGGTGATGGTTGTACAACCCTATCGCTATATTAAAAACCACTGAATTGTATACGTTAAATGGGTGTCTGATATGGTATGCGAAATATATCTCAATAAAGCTATTAAAATTTTAAGTAGAAATCAAGAAATGCTGTGCTGTTACTTAAAACATCGTATTTGTTAGAAACTCATCTCACACTCATTTTCCCAAGCATAAAGGAAAACACAATTTCTGTCTCCTGGGACAGTCTGACTCCCAAGCTCATTCTTTTTCCTGTGTGCCTGCACAACCGTCGAGGGCTCGGTGCAGGAATTCCACTCCCAGTGACTCATGGACCTGCAGGCTTCTTGCAATGGAGCACTTCGTTTTTAATGGAGAGTCATGTTATTTTTCTCTCTTAACAATAAATTGTCCTTGAAGCTTGAAGTACAGCACAAAAATTTTTCTTTCCAGCATAGACAGATTCTCTCCAGAAACTCACTGGGTAAGGTGTTTAGAGCAGGCCACAGTATCAGGATGACCAAACCCTAAATGTTAGATGCTGAATTTCTGGGCTCCTGATTTGTTCTCATCCTCCCTCCCTTTCTTTCTTTTGTTCAGGTTTTCAGTTCTAGGACAAAGGTCTAAATCCCCACCCCATCCTCCATACCAAGAGTGCTGGGTAGAAATTGATAAAGAAGCTTCCTGGAGTTCAGGCTCCATTTCCTAGCTCTAGGGGCTCATACTTGAGGACCCACCCACTCCTGGGCCATTTACTTCCCTTCTTCATCCCTATGTGGCAGGGCCTGGTCAGGGTCCTGGGAGCAATTCCTGCCCTGGCATGTCAGAGGGAACAAGTGAACAACAGGGAAGTCTGCTTGGTGAAGGATTCAAGAAGAATCCTTCTCAGGTGAAAATGACTAGTTAAGAGAGTTCAGAGCAGGCACCGATAGATACACGCTGAAATACATGAACAACTGCATTAGCAAAATAAGCAAAAGGCAAATAAACTTTATTTGAGAAGCCTTTGAGATACAAAATAAGACCACGGCAAAGTCTAAGGGTAAAAGAAACCATACATGGGAGTCTCAGAGCACTCTAGAAGTAAGAGGAGATGGGAATGGGGATGGAAAGGTGACTCAGTCTTTTTCTAGCTTCGGAAAGTCAGAGAGCCCAAATCACAGCCAGAACACCCTGGTATTAGTTACAGATTCTTTATAAAGGTGTTTACCTGTGGGAAAAAGAAAACCCAAAAGTTAAATTTCACATTTTCAGCAGACTATACCATAATCCACCACAATGCACAGGTAGCCAAGCCCATGAGTATTTTGTGAGGAAGGGAAAATAGGTATGGAGAGGAAATGTGACCTGCCCGGGGCCATATGGTATTAAGAGGCAGAGCTGGGAATAGAATCCAGAAGTTTCTTTTCCCTTGTTCTGGACCTTAGAGAAGTAAGCTGGGAAGTACATATTACAAATCAATTATTTAACAATCATTAACTCAAAATACTTTAGAAAATAGGGATTACGTTTGCAACTTGCACAATGCCCCACAGGCTTTGGAGTGTGAAATGCAATCTGAGGCACAGACCACATGACCCATTATATTGAAGTTTGAGGTGAAGATAAAAGTACAATAGAGGAAATCCATCAGAAAGCAGGAATTCAGGCCTTCCACACCTTTTTCATGAGTTCTTCTTGTTTGACTGCTTCTTCAGAAAAATCATCATTGACATCCAACACCAGCACTGGAACATTCAGCAGAGCCTCAAAGTGGAGCCTTTAAGAAGCACGAACATTTAAGGAACAGAAAAAAGAACACTGAGCCAAGCTTCACACACTCACCAAGTCTTAATAATTTTGAGAACAGATCTACAGTCACATGGCTTCTCAATGAAATGGCATGTAAACAGCAGTTTAAAAAAGTAATTCAATAAAGTTAGCTGGAAAAAGACTTTAATTCCTTTTTAGTCTTCAGACTAATCCTGAAGGTGAGGGCCCCAAACATTTTAAGTGGACAGCATACCTGTCCTGAAGAGAGGAAAGGCTAAAACTAGGAATGTCAACTTAGTAAATAGACAATTTCTCTAAAAGTTTTTAGCCTTTCACCCTGAGCCAACTATGTTATCATTAATCACCATGTTATGTTCAACCTAGTAGAACTTTAAAAAACAAAAAAGCTGGGGAAATAGAATCTAACAAAAAGTCTCTTGGAATATACAGATTACACTCAAAATTAAACTTCTGAATGGAATGTTTCACATTTCCAACCACTTCCAGTACATTCTGAACCTGCTTATGGAGCTGCATGTTGAACTTTCTATATTTTAGGACTAGGTATTGGGGGCAGGCTGCTACCCTTTTCTCCGCTTACTTGGTGGTCTTGTGAACAAGCCAGGCTTCGTGTTGACCATGAAGCTGCTCGAGATACGCCAGCTCAATTCCTCTCTCTTCTTCCCTGCCCCTCCGGTGTAGTCTCTTCAAACAAATCTAAAAGACAATTCCCAGGCCCCATTGAGCTCATTTGTTTTCTTGGCTGTTACAGTGCAGTCTTGGGAGGTTCTCAGACCCACTCATAATGTCTATTCTGGGCACTATACACCACGACTTTGCTTCTGCAGTCTAGTTTTCTTATTCAATCACAGGTTAATAGTAAATATTGTCTGCCTGGGGAACCTGGAATTACCTTTCCTTTTTCTGCTCCCAAACACATCCAGGAAGTCACTGAAATGTTCTTCAATCTCTCTCCAGTTCATTCTTTCCCTGCCTCTTTCTTACCTCTGCCCTGGTCAGGTTCTCATCATCTGTCACCTGGACTATAGCAAGGGCCTCTGGCTTTCTGCCTCCTGGAGGCAGTGGAGTGAATGGCCCTAACATCAGAAGCTCAGGATTAAATTCCTGTCTCCACCATGCACTGATGGTGCGATCTTTTATTTCCTCATCCTCTACTCACTGCGGAGGGTCACTGTGAGGTAAGGCAGCTCAAGTTCCTGGTAAGAGCCGTTCTTTTCTCCCCATCTGTCCTTCCACAGGACTCCAATATAATGGTCTTACTCTCATTGAAAATACTTCACCAGCTCCTTATTGCCTACAGCCATCACCCCAAGGTTCAAGAAAGTATAAGTAACATGACATTTATGAAAGGGAAAGTAATTTGAGACATCTCTTTCACATCACAGCACTCACACTGCAGCAGAATACAAAATCTGCATAGGCGTAGATAAAGAAGTAAAAAAAAGTGAGGCTTAGAACTAACTCTCCTTCCCCCGCTCCTTCCAGAGTGTGCATAATTCTTTCCTGCCTTCACCTGACAGAAAACTTTGAAACACAATGGCTCAGAGACTGTCACCTTCTCCTTTACCCGTCACACAGGGCCATTCCCTTCTCGGAGTCTGGCCACCCCTTCTACCTCTCCCCTCTCAACTTCCTTAGCTCCACCCCTGGACTCACTGCTTTGGCCAGATTTGACCTCTAGCTTGCAGGGCAGACCAAGTTCATTCATACCTCCAAACTTTTGCTCCAAATGTTTGTTTTGCCTGAATTGCCTGGCAAACATTTCATTATTCAAAGCCATCTGTCCTGGAAGAACAGGTGGATTAACCCACTGGTTTAGGACTTCCCTCTTTCAAACACTTGAAAAACTTTACCCCCAAACTGCAGTGAACAGTATTCCCAAAGACACAGAGTCTTTGCTGTTTCTCTCTTGTCCCATCTTTCCTTTAAGGAAACAAAATCATATAAACAAATTTCATTTATAATCTTATGTCCAACTTTTCAAACTGATTAACAGAGACAGATCTAACACGTTAATACTTTTAGCACTTACTTATCTCTTCTGGTCTCTCTCTCTCTCTCCTCAATCAATAATCATCCCAAATTTATATGAAGTCTTTATCCTAGAGATTCTATAATGTCGTTAGGTAATAAGTAAAATAAAATATGCTGAACAGTGATTCAAGTGCTAAACTGTGAGGTCTGGATCTTAAGTGAAGCCACCAGATAAGAGAATAAGCAAATAGGCTCCGGCAGTCTGAGAGGTGTTTCCTGGAAGCAGCAGGAGCCCCCTGCTTTATCTCTGGTAACAGCTCACTAAGCCCCACTCTGAGACCTGGGCGCTGTGCTAGGCCCTGGGCAAACACAGGCCACCAGTGGCATTTTGGCTATAACAGACAACGGAAGGAAATCTGTACAGGGTACGCCGAGGGCACGGTGACTGAGGGAGATCAGGAGGCAGGCCAGAGTCCATCTTGTTCAGGCAGAGTAGGTGGTCAATAAATATTTGTTGCACGTATTCATTTAACATTTTAAATGGGTGGGGACACCGAGGCCCAGCCACTTGTTTTGACCTAGTTTCTATCCATTTACCTTTTTCTCTTTTTCATTTCTACTTTCTTTCTGAACCTCTTTTTCTTTCCTTCTTTCTATCTTTCTGCCTCTCCATCCCCACCCTACAGCTGATGGCTTCAAGATCATTCCCCTTATTCCCCTGCCAACCCAATCACACAGCTTTACATCCCTGACTTCCAGCTACCCAGTCCTCCACCCCACTGACAACCAACCAATGTTATTAACTTACTTTCAGACCTGTTTTACACATAATACACATTTCTGCCCCATCTTTTTTTTAAACATACATATAAACATACATATACATACATACATACGTATGTATATGTATACATACATACATATACTCTGGTCTTGTCTTTGTTCACCTAATATATCTTAGAGACTGTTACATATCAGTACAGTACTTTCTTATTCTTTTTCACGACTTTAGAGTTTTCCAGTGCATGATGGAGTATAATATAGTCAACCAGTCCCTACTGATGACCACTTGGGTTGTTTCCAATCATTTGCCTTTACAAACAATGCTGCCTTGCGCGCGAGCCATTTTGCCCACATGGGAGCATAGTTACGGAGTAAATTCCAAGGAGCATAATTAATAGGTCAAAACGTGTGTGCACTTGCTAGAACATTCTGTCAAACTGCCTCCTTAGGGGCTAACCAATTTACATTCCCACCAGCAAGGTAGCTTCAGGGTTTCTAAACATAGCAAAGCTACCCAATTTTCTTCTCTGAGAAAAAAATATTATCAGAATTAATGAAAATGCATATTTTTAAAAATGTGACTTAATGTTTTCAATTATACACAAGGGCAGAGCAATTCTTTTTATAAAAGCTATAATTATTCATTCATTGCTGCAGGCAAACACTGACGCTAAGGTCTCTCCTATTAAAACAGGCTAACATTTCCATTTTTACTATTAATTTGCTTAACAGAGCAAGCCCCCCCCCACCCCCACCAGAAGTCTAGGTAAACTATTTTGAGCATTTGGCATAATTCTTGCTTTACTGATATGGTTATAAAAATTCTTAAAAAAAAAAAATCCTGCACAATCTGGTCCTCTTCATCTCAGTCGTCATGGGGAGAACACACCTGAATGTAAATTGGAAAGACAGTGCAGATGCAAATGGCTGGGGGGCAGGCAGGGGAGGGATGGGCAGGCTCATGCTGACAGACCTCATCTCCTGAACCCTATCGCTCACCCCCCCCCCCCATCCCCCCACCCCCCACCGCCAAACTCCCCTTTCCACACAGACTGCTTGGAATCAGAGATAGCAACTGATTCTTCTCCCGTGTGTGGTTTCTGTTACCCTTAGACTTTGCCATGGTCTTATTTTGTATCTCAAAGGCTTCTAAAATAAAGTTATTTGCCTTTTGCTTATTTTGCTAATGCAGTTGTTCATGTATTTCAGCATGTATCTATCGGTGCCTGCTCTGAACTCCTCATAACTAGCCATTTTCATCTGAGAAAAGTTTTAGCTTTTCTTTTTGAATCCTTCACCAAGCAGACTTCCCTGTTATTCATTTGTTTCCTCTTGACAGGCCAGGGCAGGAATTGCTCTCAGGACCCTGACCAGGTGCTGCCATAGGCGTGATGAAGGGAAGTAAGTGGCTCAGGAGTGGGTGGATCCTCAAGTATGAGCCCCCAGAGCTTTTCCACACACTGTCCTCTATGCTACAGAAGTCCCAGGCAGGGCCTGGCTCTTTGAGGCACACTGGCCAGCTGCATACTCTCTTTCTGAGTTCATAGGATTGGGTAGGGACACTGAGGCCCAGCCACTTCTGTTTTGGTATTTTCTATTGTTGGCTTGCTCGTTTGTTCGAATTTAGGGGAGAGCAAGTGGAAAAGAGAAGAAGGTCCTACTTAGGTCCATCTTACATGCTCTGAACTCAGTATTTCTATCCGGGCTCTGCATTGGAGTATTGATCACCTACATAGCTTTTTACACAGATGTCTTAACTTCTGTTCTGCTCTTCTTTTAGATATAGTTACCTATGAATCTCACAGAAGAGTTCAGGGTGACTTCAGGGGAAGGATACCAGGATTTCTGGGTCCCTTGCTCTAACGCCATCAAAACAGCACCAAAATTTCCATCCAATCTCAAAATGAATTAAGCTAGTTTTCTTTTTCTAACATTAGGTTACAATAATCCTCCAACTCCCCTCATTCTACCCCTGAATTAGTCTCTCCAAAGAGATATGTCAGCCATACTATCATAATAATCACCATCACCATTGTCATCATCATTGCCTCCTTCTCGCAAAGTAATCTGAACGCACAAAGAAGTGATCAAAACTTCCTTGCATATCTTGTTGAGTCCCAGTTTCTGGGTTCAACCTTAACTCCCCAGAAATGAAGCCTTTGCAGCCCTGCTTTGCTCTCAGGAATTGAGTCCACCCACTTCCTCGTCTCCAATACTGTCTTCATGGCACCAAGCTGATTATGTTGAAGGTCTGTTTCTCTTGGAAAAGCTTAGGTCAGCTCTCTCAAATCTCCTCCTAAAGCTCAGCCCCACAACCCACTGCTTCTTTTAGCCATCTATCCCATGACTCTTACTGGAAACATGCCACCACTTCGAACTCCACCTACAAACTTCACTCAGCCCAAGTCCACAGCACTCCTCCTTGGCCCAGGCCAGGAGCTCTCCTAGGGACCAGGCCTTTCCCTCGCCCTGAACCCTACACTCAGCTACTTCGAGCCATCCTCTTTGGCAGGGGTCTCCTTTTCCCATAATCACTGACACCAATCCCCACCCCTCAAGTATCACTTTCACAATATGCCTCTTCTAGTAATGGTCCCAGGCAATGAAGACTACTGAAAGAAATCATATAAATGTGACCCAGCCAGTTGACTTACAATTAAAGCACCTAATTGCAGCTTGCTTTTTTTCATTGAAGGTTCTCAGCCTTCTGGCCTCACTAAATCTCTAGTTCAGTTTCACTTTAAACCTGAGACCCTATTTATTTCTGTGAGATCTCTTTATTTCCTCCTATGATCTAGTTTTTGCCTCATAATCTCCAGGAACTCCCAATATCTGGTCCCAGTCACACTCCTGGCCTCATTCCTAGCTGCCACCTTCCTGAGGTGAGGCCCTTCTTTCTGGTTCTCTCCTCTCTAGCTCCTGGAAGCCTGTGTGACAGGGCTCTCCTCTGTGTTTTCGGACCCTATTCACTCTGTTCTCAGAATTCGTCCTGTCCATAAGGCTCAGTCCGGTCTCTAAAAAGAAAGGTCTCTAGCCCAAAGAGAGCTTTCCCTCCTAAGGCTATGTGGCATACCTAGCATTTGACTATACATGATATATGCCTCGAAGGCTGAGAACAACACTTCTCTCAAAAAATACCTCCTGCCCTGACTCAGAATCCCACTCCAGAAGAGCCCTTAGAGACCACTAGTCTGAGCCACTGAATTAAACAGACAAGAACCCCTCCAGGGGAAAGGTTTCCAGGGGTTGCCTAAGGTCACTCCAGTCAGCAGAGGCTAAGGACCACTGCTGTGCCCAGAGACTCTGGTGTTCCCGCTGTGACATCACCCTGTTGTGTGTTATGCTAGCTCCATGGTCATGGCTTCCAGAGTCATGGAAAGCAACTTCTGTAGTCCACCCTGCCTTTCCGGTGGTATCTTAAAGGTTCAAAAGGGGACTATAAATTGTCGATATCAGGATGAAGTGAGGAAACCCTCCTTCTCTCCCTCCCCACATCCTATTTAGGAAACTATCAAGACCACCACAGACTCTGATGATCCAGTCAGAGGGAAGGGAAACCTGAGGCAACTAGTATAGGTTACCTGGTCAAAGGGTCCAACCTGCAAACCCTAGGTGATAAAGATAATGCCCAATTTGCTCTATGTTGTTGCTACATCAAGAGGGACGCTTTCTATGCACAGTCAACTGCTTTAGTCTTCTGCAGCAGAAAGTCTGTGGAAAACAGGGTGCTGGGTGCTAGAATGGGAGGGTGCTTACTCACTGCTCTCTGTGCTCCAGATAATACCCTCTGTCTAATTTCTCCAACCAGAAAATCAGGGGCTTGGGGAACATCTCCTCTTAAGTTTCACGTGGCCCTGAAGTCTAAGGCTTTAGATTCTGCATTACCTGGGGAGTAGCCTGGAGATAGATGAAGCCATGAAACTGGACCCGGCTGGCAAACTCTTGCAGGAGAAAAGAATGCCAGTCCTGATAGATATGCCACTCCATGTCACCGAGGGAACCATTTTCAAAAAGATTCTTTGCAAAGATATACCTAGTTGGAAACGTAGGTGGGATGGGGGAAGGGGAGAAGAATGGGAAACAGAATGAAAGGCAAAAAAGAGAGAAGCAGAAAAATTAATAACCAACTTGATCCATGTCTGTTAAAACCACTTAACCCTTTAAGAAATCTGAATATTTAACCTGTTATCTCCCTCCTTGCTCAACATTAAAATGGGAAACAGCATCTATAGAAGCTAAAATCATAGCTCTCCAGGTAGATTAACCCACCGGGAGC
>NW_011888818.1:7106808-7133201 GCF_000151845.1 Pteropus vampyrus
GAAGAATGGGAAACAGAATGAAAGGCAAAAAAGAGAGAAGCAGAAAAATTAATAACCAACTTGATCCATGTCTGTTAAAACCACTTAACCCTTTATGAAATCTGAATATTTAACCTGTTATCTCCCTCCTTGCTCAACATTAAAATGGGAAACAGCATCCATAGAAGCTAAAATCATAGCTCTCCAGGTAGATTAACCCACCAGGAGCACAAAGGGGCATTGGAAGAGTGTGCCTCTAATTGGCCATAAACAATTTTCCCCACTGGAAACCTGTTAGGATACAGCAAATGGTGCACGTACACCCAACCTTCTGAAGTTTCCTTATTATTACTGCAGCAGGCCCCCAAACAAAAACTTATCTAGTATAAAGCACCCAGCACATTTCATTTAAGAACTGAGGGCTTCTGAGTCTCCAGGCTGCTGAGCCGCCCTTTTGTTTTGTTTAGGAGTGTAGAAAAGCTGTGTTTCAGTGGCGTCACCTACGGAGCAGGAAGTGCATTTCCTACTAACTTCGGGATTACCAAGAAAGCAGACTTTTCTCCAAAGCATACATGGCTCTTATTTGCTTCATCTACTGCCGAGCCTTAAATCCAGATATAAAAAGCTAAATCTAAAAATCAACTAGCTTTGCCCCTTGCTTACTTCTGCAACCAAAGGAGCATCTATCTGGTAAAGAGGAAGTCAGAGCTAACCAGAAATTGAAGCTTCTGAATGGTCAATTCTGCTTTCAAGCCTCAGGCATCTTGATACAAACACAATTTACATCCTAAACAATGAACTCCAGTTTCTAAGGCAACGCTCAGCTACTGGCCACTTCTGAGAAAATGAAATTCAGAATCCCTATGTATGAATGGCTCGGGGAAGTATACATTGAAAGGTTGTGTGTTGGGATTAAGAGAATGGCTTGCAGAGTCACATTCTTGTGTCTGATCCTGGCTCCAAAATTCTCCATCGGTGCCACCATGGGCACATCATTGAATTCTCTCAGCCTATTTCTTCCTCTGTAGACAGAACAGTAGAACCTAACTCACAGAGTTGTTGTGAAGATTGTACATAATACTCACAAGGTGCTTGGAGGAGTGAATGACACATAGTATTCAAGACGTCCTAGTCAGCATTATAAGTGCTTCTTGGCTAGGCTATCAAGAAATTAATTTGGGAGCTCCAGAAGTCAACTGTCCTGGTCTGGAATGGTTTAGCTATAGCCTAGCTAAAGGCAACAAAGAAAAGAGGTGACTTTTGTAACTTAATTTCCAAAAAAAGGTTTTCAGCTTCTTCATAGGTAATGTGGAAATTAAGATCTTATAAAGAGAAATTAAATATCTGTTAATAAGCCCTATAAAAAGGGCCCTTGCCATTTCTAAGGATGAGCACTTCTTTATTTCTCCAAAGCTGGTGGTGATGGAGAGCGGGAGTAGAAGGGTGTGGTGCTGAATGCTACGGAGAGGAAACTCCTGCAGTCTGAACGCAGGGGCTGTGGAGAAGACCAAAGTAAAAACCTAGATGGCAGGGTCCCTGTCCTAAAACCACATGCTACCATTTCTTTTAACTCAAACAGAAAAGATTTAGACTTCTTCCTCCCTATCGTCCACTCTCCCAAACAACCATGTTCGTCCTTTGAAACGCACATAACATGTGAGCACATGTGCAGTCTCCGAGTTCCCCATTAGACTAGGGTCGCTATGAAGGCAGGGACCGGGTCTGTTTTGCTTTCTGCTGCAGCTCCCAGGCCTGTGCTGAGTGAATGCATGAATTTTTAAGAATGGAACATTTGTAATTCACAAATTTAGCTTTTCTAACATGTAGCTTCTCTCTTGGGGTACATAGAGAAGGAATGCATAGCCCATAGGGTTTGTTTTACAATATCTTGAATGATTTTAGGTAATATTAAAACAAATCACATCACAATTACAAATGTACCCTTATTTTTTCCCCCAGGAGGCTCCTGTTTACAGTAGTGCTAAGAAGTATAACTAGTTTATCTAACTTAGAATTAAATGGGTAACCAACTAGTTTCTTCAGAAGTGAATGGACAATGAAAATGTGGCATTTTCCATTTTGATAAGTCAAAGGGGCTTAAGATAGACTATCACCCTTTAAACCACCATTTCACACTGACACAGGTCGTTCGTAGCCTTCAGATAAAAAAAAACTTTACCAGTGTCCGGATCAAGGCACCCCCACTTTGTCTCCAAATGGCTTAAGTCACAGCCTGGTCTGGTAGCACAGCCAGGAATTCTGGAACCTAGATAGACTAGCTCCTCTGGGATAGATGGACTGATTTCCCAAGCTAACTGCTGGCCTTCATTAAAAGTGACTCCACATCTCACTCCCTCAGGTGGGCAGGACACTGCTCTTCCCCTAACCTGACACAGACAGTGGATGTCTATTATAGACTCTGGCCAGCAATAAGCCCTGTCACATAAGCCAATTTCACAGATCTGTTATTTCTACTTAGAAATCCTTTCTTGAAGAATAAAAAAAGAATGACTATATTTCTTGTATCATTTTAGAACTACAAGGTTTAATTCTGTCTGCTCTCTTCTTCACAGTGACAACCAACCACTAATTCATTTGGTTTCCTAGAACATACGCTGCTTCTTAAGTGTCTACTCAGTGCCTTTTAGTATGTAATGTTTATATTAGGTAGCTACCAGCTGGCCTCTGTGCCAGAAAATTGGAAAATATAATCAGTGGCAATGTGGGAAATTAAGTGCATTTAGTTTATGAAAAATACACATATGACAAACCTGTGGAATTATGAATCTGAACAAATCTGTATAGTGCTGTCTTTAAAAAGAAGACAAAATTTTAAAGTACTTTTTTTAGTGACCAGAGTGGTGCAGAGTCTGAGCAAGAAGAGAACACATGCAGTGCTGAACAGGGGCCTTATGACTGGTGGAGGGCTAGGGCTCTTACCTGTCACTGTACACAGACCTCTCAAAGATCTGTACTGCTTTCTTGGCCTGTAAGAGTTTCTTAGGGAATGGCTCCAGCTGTACTTTCAGACGGCTCAAAAAAGAAAATGTCTGGAATGTGAAGGACCATCGCGCTGGCTCCCGGTACATCAAATCCAGCAAGTTTCCAAGATTTTGGGTACCACAGGCCTACAGGGAAATTACAAAAGAGAATTTCCTAGAAGGCACGTTTACTTCATGGTGTTTACCTTCCCTTTCCCCCTGCAGGTTTACTAATCAATGAGAGAAGCAATTACAAAAGTTTCCTCCTACTAAAAAGATACAATCACATCTTCCAGCTTAGTCAAAGCTACAACTCAAGGAAGAAGTTTTCCTACCTTGTTAGACAAGAATCTGATAGAGGGAGATGACATGCCACCTTCAACATACCAGAGAAGAGCAGAGGAAGCAGCACATATAGAATTAGCACATTACTGATTGATGGGATGGTGGAGTCTGTCTGAGGGGGAGTTAATCATCAAGAACCCTCTAAAACTCTACTTGGAAACAAAAATTTCCATTGTAATACTACGTTGCCTCCCTTTTGAGCCTCCTTTTGTGGTAGTTCTTTATAAAACTTCAACCCAAACAAGAAAGCAACTGATTATTTGAAAATCCGACCAACTAAAAAAAATTCTCTCTCTCTTAAAGAAGGGCTACAATTTGTTAAACAAATGAAACCCTCCCCCTCCATTCTACAGATTTTATGAAAGGCATCTGAAGACCCACTTATTCGGCATGTGTGGGACACTCAGGTGCCCCGAATTCTTTTCTGAGCTCTGCCACTGACTCGTGCAAAAGTGAGTTTTGTGCAAAGCACTTTGGGTCTGCATTCACCCAGTCATCGTTAACTGAAGGCCTGTGTGGATAAGGTGCTACATGGGCTAGGTGCTGCAAGGGGTACAGAGAACAAAACTAAGATTTATTTCCATGTACACTGTACTATGTTAGCTCATTTAATCTTCAGAACAGCTTCAGGTAGGTACCTACCTATAAGGTAGGAACTATTGTTATGCCCATTTTCCTGAGAAAATCTACTCAGAAAGGTGAAGTAACTTACTTGTCCAAGGTCTCATGATGAGTAAGTACTGAATGGTGACTCAAACCTGGCTTCCTCTTACTTCTTCATTCTAATATTTCTCCATATGAGGCGAGCAATATTGGTTCTCAAACTCAAGGAGTTCGCAATGCAAAAGAAAAGATATAAAGAGCTAGAATATAAGGCAGAACGTGTGATGAAGGGGTGCTCACATATGGTAGAAGGAATCTGAGGAAGTTTCTAGAAAAAAGTAGCATTAAGCTATGTGGAATGATACGTGGAATCTTCACAGATCGAAATGGGGATTAAGAAGAAAGTACTTCAGGCAGAGACAAAGATATAGGAGGGGGAAAAAGGTTCGATAACCGTGAGTGCTCCAGTTTGGCTAAATATTACCCCTACATTCCAAACAAGGGTCCCGGCTTTTTGGAAGGCTTCAGTAGGAGCAGTGTAGGTAGAACAGAGTGGATCACAAAAGGATTTCCCTCTTTCCAATCCCCCAAACCACAGACCCACACCAGCTTCACAAATGGCCTTTGGCTAAGAGCTGGAGGTAGAAGCAGGGGGACAAATTCTAATCTACTGGAGTCCCTGATGGTGTCACTAGAGGCTGTAAGGAGCCCTCAGTGTGTGGTACAGTTCCGAGACTTCACAGAAACCTGCTGAATGTAATGGGGCACTGTGCTGACAAATGTACTAGGTTGACTGGGTGGAGGCTATTTTACCAGTAGGCTTTGGGTTACCAAAGAGAGACTGTTCTGGAACAAAAAACTGCACAGGGGCCTACATAGTTTCTGAAAAACACATCTCAGCTACAGAGAACAGATGCAAACATCGCTTCAAACATATTAACAAACAGAGGAATAATCATTGGATATAAAAATATTCAGCAATTCAAAAGAAGACCAATATGTGTGCTCAGGACACAGCCTCTCAGAAGACAGCTGTTGCCAGAAATGGGAAAAAACAGAATTTCAATGAGATTCAAGAGACTGCCACATTGATAAGAACATGCTGTCATAGAAAAGGAGCAACATGAAAAGAACATTCTCAGAGAAAAATGCAATTGCCCAAACAAAACACCCAGTGAAGATAACTAACTAGCAGACTGCATACTGCAGTAAAACAAATTATTAAATATCATACAAAGAGTGTCAGCTCAAGAAATTCTCCCTAAACTAAGAGGGGGGGAAAAAAAGCTGAAAATTATGAAATGAATTAAGACATACAGGTTAGAAGGAGAGCCAATATACATTGTAACATAGTGATAGGGTTGGGTTTTTATTTAAAAAAAAATTTTTTTTTTCTTTTTCTTGCTTTACTCTGGAAAGACACATCAAAATGTAATGCCACCTATGCTTCACCTCACTGCAGTTAATTAAACTTTGAATCAAACAATTTTCCGAATGGGCTAAAATAATCTGCAATTTTACAACACCTGCAGCTCAGACAAAGCTATCTAACCAAGGAAACAATTTTCCTTCTCATATGACAAGAGTCCAATATACAGAGGTGAAATGCCGCCCCTAACAAAAAAAGAGGTGGACAGAGGAAGGCCACTTGTCATAGGATGTATGTCTCCCTCACATCAAATTTCACCATCACTGAGAATCTCTGTATAATAGAAACACTTCGTAGCTCTAGGTATTTAAGAACAGAAATAAAGTTTAAAACCATGGACAACTAGGAGTTATAACCAGAGGTAACTGGTCAGATTAAAAAAAAAAAAAAAGCTAAAATCAAAGAAAAAAATTAAAGAAAATTTCTGAGATGCAAGACTTTCTACCAGAGAAATTCACTGAGTACCAGAAAAGATTCTGTATATATTTACACATACAGCTCGCAAGTGCACACACATACCCACAAATGGGACCTATCTTGGCAAAATGTAACAATTCATAAAAATAAACCAAAAACCTAATGAGGGGAGGAAAACACAAATTATTTATACATATAAAAAAAGGATGAGAAACATATAACAGTTTTCCATGACAGAAACTACCTTTTATATTCTAGAGCAAAAGACATTTTTAGACAAGCAATCACTGAGAAATTATACCACCCACTTACCTTTTCCGAAAAAACATTTCTTTAAAATATATTTCAATCAACTGAAACATTAATCAAAATAAAGAATTAAGAAACGGGAAGATGTGGTAACGAAAAAACAGTGGTCAATGATAACCAACAGAACAGAGTTAGGTATAAAGTCACTATTGTTAATGTGGTTAATGGGTTTAGTCACAATTTCTAATGTTAAAAGGAAATTCCATGATGTTAAAACATTCTGGAGTTCTAAAATTTCAGCTAATTTCAATATACCTGAGGATGGAGTCTGGAGAAAAAGGTAATAAAAAGCAGTGGAGTTCCCCCCGCCCCACAGAGACTCCATTAAAATCATTGATAGGTTTAAATATACATATTTTTAAAATTTAAATGTTTATGGTTAGAATAAAAATAGTAAATTTGCCTTATGAATGAAAAGGAGAAAAGTTCAAATACAGTGAAAAAGAAAAAAAGGAGGTAGAAACATAAAATAAGGTGGTAGGATTATTAAACATAATCATAATAAAAGAGAAAAATTCCCAGGAAAGGCGAACTCTAAGACTGGGTAAAAACTAAAAATCCTGTTCATAAAAGAAACACCTAAAACAAGAAAACCCTAAAGCAAGATGACATAAATTGATTGAAGACAAAGGGACATAAAAATCCACCAAGTACCAGATACAAATAAAAAGAAAGCAGATGTGACAAAACTGTATTAAGAAAAAAGCATTAAATGTCACAAGAGGGTTTTTTATACCAATAAACCAATAAAGACTTCACAAAGAGGTCATGAATCTTTTTACATGGAATAATAAAGCTTGAAATATATAAACACAGAGCAAAGCCAATAAAAATACAAGGAAAACTGGACAAAACAACAAAAGCACAAAACTTTAGCACAGTTCTCTTAGAATTTAACATAAAATGTAGACCCATGAAATGAGAGCTTGGAAGATAAGACTCTAAAAAATTTTTTTTCACATATCTGAAACTGGGTACATCTTAAAATGTTTGTTAAATTAAACTTAAAAGACATTTTGATTATTCTGTAGAAATGTTATTAAATTCATGATGTCTCACAATGACATCTTAGAATTTATAAAATACATCACAAACGCCATACCTTACAGATAATATATGTTCTTCTTAAAAGTCCATGGCATATTTACCAAAACTGATCATACATAAAAATTGATCATATATAAGACATGAAGAAAAACCTCAGTAAGTTCTCCCAATTAGGAATTATATAAGCCACACTGTCTGACCACAACAAAGTAAAATTAGAATAACAAAATAATGCACACACAAAATCTAATCAGAAAATGTGAAATCTTTTAAAAATAATTATTGGGTAAAGAATAAATCAAAACTATAATTACACACAATTTAGAAATCTGAGTTAAAATCTTAAATATCTGTTGGGAAGATGGGGCCAAAGCTTATCTCATAAAGAAAATTTCTAGTTGCAATTGTTTTTATCAAGGCCAAAATAAAAAAGAGAAAAAAGAAAAATACACAAACTAATCGTTCAAACTAAATAGCTTTAAAAATGAAAGAAATTCTGAGAAAGACATGGATAAATTAAAAGGCAAAAATAAGGCACACCCCCATAGAGTTAAAAAATAAAATCCATTAACTGGGTTTCTTTAAAGGACAAATAAACAATCATTTATCTAATCTACCCTTCCCAAAATATTCACACAAATAAGCAACATAAGAGAAAAGATACAATAATTCTGGATACAGAAGAGTTAAAAGTATAAAAAAATAAATGTACTAATTTTACCCTATTAAATTTGAAAATCTCAATAAAAGCAATTTTCTAAGAACACAAAATTATCAAAATTGACTGAAGAAGGTTAAAAAAAAACCTGAGTATTTGAGAAAGAAGTAGTTATCCAGTAAGTATTTCCCCCAAATAGTACTAAATCCATATCTCTAAAAATTATTTCTATCATACCTTCAAGGAATAGATAATTCCTATGCTAAAAACAATGCAAAACTTCTCAATTTTCATAAACCCGATAGTAAAACCTGTTAAAAGTGTACACACAAATAGTAATACCAATCAAACTTATAAATATACATGCAAAATTCCAAACATGTTAGCAAATTAATGGAACAGTACACTATGACTAAAAGGGTTCACTCTAGAAATGTGAAGATGGCACCATTTATCAAATCTGACTAAGAAATTAAAAAAGAAAAACTTACAATTACCTCACTAGATGCTAAGAAGGCTTTTGATGAAAATTCAACATCTGGTCCTGATAAAAAAACAATTAATATCCTAGTAACAGAAAGGTCCTTCTCCACATGGTTTATTGAAATGAAAAATCACAGAACTTAACACATATATCTCTAGAGGTAATTTCATTAAAGATAGAACAAGATAAGAGTGACTATCATCACTGCTATTATTTAATATTGTTTTGGAACTTCTACCCAATGAAAGAAAACAAAAAAATAGAAATGAAGTATGGATATTGGAAAATTCTTACAAATGATTAGTAATTACAAAAGAGGTAAACAAGTGAAATAAAAAACATAAACGAGAATTAAGTCATATGACAAATACAACAATCAGTTGCTTTCCTTTAAAATTAAAACAGCAATAACCAGTGTGAAAAAGATGAGAAAACAGAAACCAGTCACAATAATGACAAAATACATAACCACTCAGGAATAAACTAAACAAGACTATTAGTGGGACAAATAAATAACTATTTGGGAAAAATTAGACTCCTATAACTTTTTATTTTATTTTTTGAAGATCTAATTGGCTTTATTAAGTGATTGTGAATCAAACAGCATCCCATCTAGCAAGTCGAAAGACACTCCCTAGACTCCTGTAACTTTTAAAATAAACATAAAGAGTAAAACCATAAAAGCAAGAGAAAGAAACACAGACACACGTTTTTATAATCTTGGTCTGTTAGAGGTCTTTTTAAATTTAACATCAAAGGCGGTAGCTATGAAGAAAAGACAGATTTGACTACATAAAGACTTATAAGTACTATATGGCAAAATACATTGTATATAAAGATAAAAATGACAAACTGGGGAAAATAGCAGCAATATATGACAAAGAGTTAAGATACTTATAAGTCTTATGAAGTTACTGCAAAAATTTGAAGAACTCAATAGAAAAAAAAAGCAGGAGGTTTGAATAGGTAATGCACTGAAGAATATTAATAAATGGCTGATAAATACAAAAAGATGTTTTCACTGGTAATCAAAGAAATGTAAAATAAAACTACACACAATTTTCTTGCCTCTCCCATTAGCAAGGATGAAAAATAATAATACCCAGTGTTGCTAAAAGTATGAAGAGATTGGTACAACTTTTCTGAAGGAAAATTTTGTAAAACATAGGTGTCAACAAAACACATAATTTTTGCACATCAAAATTCCATTTTTAGATTACCCTAAGAAAATAGGGATACAAAATTTAGCTATTAAAGAGAACAAACATGTAGCTACAAGGATACTCATTATTTTAACACTGTTTATAATAGGGAGAAATTAGAAAACTAAATATTCAAAATAAAAGATGGGATTAGTAAATGATAGTATATTATTTTGTCAGTATACTGCTACCATTAAAATGATATTACTATGAAAGGAAGACTGTATAACAAGTGACATGCAGAGGATAATCACAATTTCTGTTTTAAAAAAGTATATATGTCTTATATATTTATGTAAGTGTATTTTCTCTGTAAAAAGAATCTAAAAGGACAAAATGTTAATTAACTGTTTTACCTCTGGATAATGGAATTATGGGAGTATCAGTTATCTATTGCAGTTTAACAATTTATGCCAAAAATTAGTGGCTTAAACAAAAATATCCATTATTTCAGTTTCAGTGGGCAAGGAATTTGGAACACAGCTTAGCTGGGTGGTTCTGCCTCAGGGTTTCTCATCAGGTTTCAGTGAGGATGTTGACTGACGCTAAAGTAATCTGAAGACTTGACTGGGGCTGAAGGATCCACTTCCAAAAAGATTCACTCACGTAGCTGTTGGCAGGACTCAGTTCCTTGCTGTGTGGGACTCTTCACAGATTGGGATGCTTCATAACATGGCAGCTGGCACCCCCAGAGGCAAAAGTGATCAGAGAACAAGACGAAAGATACAATACCTCTTAGGACCTACCCTAGAAAGTCACATTGTTACTCCTGCTACATTCTATTCACTATAAGCAAGTTACTAAGCCCAGCCCACACTCAAGGGGAGAATTAAGGTCCATCTCTCCAAGGAAAGAGTATCAGTTTGTGGACATATTTAAAAACCCCCACAGTAGGTGATCTGTGGCATACATACTCAGAAAAAGATACATAACTTTTTTTTAAATGGAAAAGTTAATTTCACAAATATTTACAAAAAGACGATTAAAAAAACAAATATCCTCAATAAGCATAATGTGCCTGCCAAAAAAGGTAACACAATCCTGAGTTGGAATAATGGAAAAATGGCACCCAGAACAAGTTTGATGATATTGTGGACCATTTAGATTACATACAGAATGTCCCGTTCAGCTTACAGTACCATTCTTAGGAAATCCTAAATTGGAAAACTAACTGGAGCTCATCCCCTAGACAAAGTTACTTTAGAATGAGGAACAGTCAGAAGGAAAAATGGTGTCTCACTTGAAAGAGTGAAGACCTGAGGGGGAGAAAGGGCAGACAAATCATTGCTTTCAACTATATGAAGAGCTGCCATGTGGGAAAGTTAAGTCTTAAAAGGTAGAACTTGAATTAATGAGTTGGAGTCACAAGTATGCAAAGTGGCTCATACAAGAACAATCAGAGCTGTTAAAAACCAGAATGAGCCACTCAGTGAATGCTCCCATTGGCTGCAGGAGGCATGGTGTTGCCACTCCCTCAGCTACCTCTAAGGTACATGTCCAAACTGGTCCTTCCCTACTCACGCTGATGTGGCTGGTGTTGAAACCAACCCTACAGTCTTTCCCCAAAGCAGCAGACCTGACACTAGGGCCTAAGCCACAGGCATAAATGAAATGTACAGTGCTTGGCACAGTATAAATGTTAGTTATTATATCTGCACTGACTCAAAGTGTGACAAGGTGCTCTCTAAGGTCCTTTCCAATTTCTAAAACTTCATAAATAAGTTAAAATCACTATAATTAACTGCTGATCCTGATGGTCAGCTTCAGTAATATACTTAAGGGCAGGAATGACAAAATTAATCTTCAAAGCCAGATGGCTGGACATGCTTTGGGAAACCACACAGAACAGAGGCAGTCACTTTTGTAGACACATAAAAAACCACGAAAATCAAAACTAAACATATTCAAACAAGTCATATCCTCTCTGGTATACGTGGTCTGCTTTCTGGAATGAAGGTATTTTAAAAAGGAGACTCAAACTGGGCTACCTCACCTACTTGGAGCAAATTAGATTATTACAATTAGTTTACTCACCCATGCCTGCCAACTACCCACCACAACTGAAAACTTACTTTTTGCGTGCCAGCAGCCTGGACATTCTGCCATGTTGCTACAGGTTCTGTAGCTACGTGCCATTCTGGGTAAGTTTTCGTGAGTAACTTCACAAAGGTGGACTTTCCCACAGCTGCAATGCAAACAGCATGTATTGGGACAGTTCCCAATCAGGGCTAAAGGAAAAGCCAGCTATTAAACTCTGCCCAACTCAAGGGAACATGCACTGGTTTTTCCAATTTCAAAACGCAGCAGCCATACCACTGTCAGACTGACGATGGGTCAGGCCATGCCAACCAGAGTTACCACAACGAATGCAGGCAACAGGGAGGGGAAACACCCCTAAGATTTGATTTGCAATTTTAATGTCCTAACATCCCCGAGGCAGAGTATTTAATAACAGCTAAAATGTAATAGACTGTCAAAAGTAGATAAAATCAGCTACATTAGTTGTAAAGCTTGAATCATAGTCCTATTTAGTCTGTGACTGTAAAAATTGCAAGTTTTTCAAGATAGAAAACAAAGATTATGACCCTCATTCATTCAACAAATCTGACCAATATTCAGGGAGTGCTACTACATGCTCAGGACTGTCTGGTACAACGATGAACACAGGATGGATTCTGCCCTCACAGAGCCTGCATGGAGATAGATACTAAGCAAACACACAAGCAACTAATAACAAATTGTGTTAAGTGCTACCAAAGAAAAATTTAGGATGGCTTTAATATAGCTCAGGAGGTCAGGGAAGGCTCCTCTGAAAAACATCTGAGGTAAAATCCGAAAGATGAAGAGTTAGCTAAGCCAAGGGTAGGGGAAAGGTAATCCAGGTAAAAGGGGCAGCATGAATAAAGATCGGGAAAAGCGAAAGTACTAGGTGCACAACAAAACAAAAGAGAAGTCTGTGGCCTTGAAGAAGCCAGTGCAGCTAGAAGTCAGTGAAGGAGAAGAGTGACTCAGAACATGTGTGGAGAGGCAGGTAGACAGGGAGGCCAGGGCCAGGTCACGCAGGGTCTTGTAGCCATAGTAAGAAGTTTGAATCTATTCTAAGGGCAAAGGCAAGTCAGCAATGATGAGTTTTAAGGAAGGAAATGACAAATTTCCATTTCCTTTTTAAAAGATCACTCTACCAGCTATGTAAGAATGGACTGGTACAGAAGTAGGCGGACCAGTTAGAAGACAGTAGCTTAAACCAAGGTGATGGCAGAGGATGTTAGAAGTAGCAGTTGCTCGGAGAAATTCTTTGGAGATGAAACCAACCTAGTACCACAACATTTAAGTTATCTTTTCCCATTTACACCAATGTCTGGGTCCATAGCTTCCTGAACTTCAGACTCAATATTCAAGAGCTCTCTAGACATTTCTACTTGGATGTCTCACAAACACCTTAAAGTCAATATATTCCCTAAATGAACGCATTACCTTCCTCACCAAACTGAGCTTCTTCCCGTATCCTAGACCTCAGGGTATGGCAGCACCATCCACTCAATGTCAGAACTCCCTTCTCTGCCAGACTTCAAGTGACCACCAAGTGCTTTTGCGCCTGCCTTCTAAAATTTCCCCACCTGTCCTTCTCTCTCTTCCCATCTCTTGCTCAAGACAAGGCTCTCATATCTCTCTTGCCTTCCAACTCTGGCCTTGCCCTCTTCGATCCATCATTCATACTGTAGCTATGCCGAACACAAAATTACATTGCTTTAAACTCCCTATCACCTTCATGACAAAATCCAAACCTTTAGCATGGTCTACAAGACACATCATCATCTAGCCCCTGCATACACCTGTCTGGCCTCAGCTTCCCTTCAGGTATTCCGAGCTTCTGTTGGACCAAACTCCTTGCAACTCCAATCATGCATGTCCTCTGCTGGAAATGTGACTGTGCGTATGCTTTCCCATTTCCTGATTCACTTCCTCTCCTCACGTGGCCAATTTCAACTTGGTCTTCAAGATTCTGCTCAGATGTACCTCCTGTGTGAAGCCTTTCCAGATCCTGACACCTCTAAACTGAATTAGCTAATCTTCCTTTATGCTTGGCCTTGTGTTCTGCGTAAGATTCCATTACTGCCATTGTAATTGCTCCTTACAAGATGGGGCTCCTCCAGGGCAGGATCCAAAGCTCTAATGACCTGACTGAATGAATAAAACACTTAATAATTAACATTAATTTTGGTTCCCTCTGAAACCCATATTCGTTAAAAACCAAAAAATGAATACTAAGAGTACATTTGCAATTCAATCTTCTCTATCAGAGATGATCTTTCTCAAGTTCTAGCCTTAGGAGGAACCCAAATAGAACCAAGAGAAGGGAGGCACCCTTCCAGTCAACTCTATCAGCCACTCACAGTTACTGATCGGGAGTATAGAGATGTCTCAGCAGAAGAGCCCACACATCCAATATGTGACATTTATTACACACCACTCCAACTTCTCTCTGAATACACAGGGTAAGAACAAACACCTTGAATCTATGCATTTTGTACAGTCATGCTTATCTTTCAGTCCTACCTCCACCCAACTTATGAGTGCCTCTGCACATTTGCTCAGACTCAGCTCTTCCCACACTTCAGTGAATAAATGCCTTCCCTTGCTCTTCTAGGCTTGTGTCTAAATCCTGTCCCCTACATAGCCTAAGGTCCCATCTCGTCCATGAAGTTCAGGACTTTAGCTCACACCAAATTCCTACCATACTGGACAGCTGAATCAAACAAGAACTGCCTATGATGTATTTAGCACCTAATTGTTTTGATTGTTTCATGTCTTGATTTTGGTTTCCTAACAGGATCTGAATCTCTAGGAGTGGGCCCTAGGAATTCACATTTGTAAAGTATACCCCAAGTGATCCTGATGCATACTTTTTTTTTTAATGCATACACATTTCGAGAATGGTATCCAAAACAATCTGATCAAAGTCAACAGAGGTAGTTTTTTAAAAATATATATTCCAAAACCACATACTAGACTACTAAATTAAACACTCTGTGCTTCTCAAGGTAGGAATTATAAATTGGTTGAGTTTATATATCATCAGATACCTGCCTACGCTGAGTAGCCCCTAGTTTAAAATATCTGGCACAGATGGTCAATATTTAGATTGCCGGTTGCTGATTAAGTCTAAAACATGGTCCCTGCCTATCAGCTGAAAAGCTATTTTAATTAATACAAAAAGAAGAATATCATTGAGTTGTTAGCTGGTTGGGGTTGAATGAGTGTTAGAATAACTTAAATTTTTTATAAATTAAAAAAAATTACCCAAGAAGCAACGGCATATGGAAAGGGCCCTGTTTCTACAGAGTGCTGACTTTACCTCTGAGATCAGACACTATTAGTTCATCAAAGGGCATTCAAGACTCTCAGAAACCAACTCATGCCATTTAAACACACAAAACCCGGAATGCCAACAAATTAGATGTAATGGGAAATATACAGTTCCAATTACTGGAACAATCACACTAGGGCAACACCCCCATCCTGCACCCAACTCCTCATTCCAAAGCTTCTAGAAAGCCAGTTTAGTAATCAGAAGCTGGCTTCAGCAAAGGACGACAGTAAGTGGCAGTGGAAGGTCCTAAAAGCTGTGCCATCCATGAACAGGGCGCCTAAGTCACTTATCACAGGGTAGTATTTCTTAAATTGCATTTCAATCCCACAGGTATGGAATAATTATTTTAAAAAATGATTCAAAGTTATATGTTTATATTAAAACTAGACACAGCAACTGTTTTTAGTGCTGCGATACTTGACTGTAATAGTTTTTCTTCCTGCTTGGGTTTTGACTATGTGTGTTCTTTTTAAAGACAAATGTTTTCAAGTGTTCCCAGGGGCTGCCCAGTGATGATGGCAATGGTGTTGGCTGGTTCTCTACTGCTACACTGGCCTCCTCCGAATGGCCAGAACACTCACAGTCACCCAAAGCTACTCTTCAACACTGGGCAAATTGACAAATTCCTCCCTTTGTCTGGTCTCTATGCAGAACATCAGCCTCTTACATCATTATCACAATTTAGTTAGATCCCAGCTTAACTGTCATCTTTCGATATACTTTTTTCAATATATAATTTTCAGGTGTACATTATAATTTGACATCTATATATTCTATTGTGTGATTGCCACCTAGAGTCCAGTTTCTTTCAGCTACCATATATTTGATCCCCTTTACCCACTTCACCCTCCTTACTATATTTGACTCCCTTTACTTTGTCTACCTCTTCCCTCCTCCCCTACCCTCTTCCCTCCTCCCCTACCCACTACCCTCTGGTAACCACTAGTCCATTGTCCATGTCCCTGACAGCCATGCTACCCTGAACAAGCCCGATCCCGTCTGATCTTGGAAGCTAAGTAGGGTCAAGCCTGGTTAGTAGTTGGATGGGAGACCACCTAGGAAGACCAGGTGCTATAGGCATTAAAAATAAATAAATAAATAAAGGGTTGTAAGCTGACAAGGTCCTTGCAATCTGTGAGGTCAACCAAGGGTTGCCTTGTCTAAAAAAAAAAAAAAACAATATAGTTTTTAACATCATGAAATTTGGCGGGGGGGAGGGGTGGTAATCAGATCTCAGGATCAAATTTTCTCTTTAGGGTCTTGGCTATCCTTGTACTTTATTATATGTGCCATGACTTGAAAAGAGCTGGGAGCTACTTTCTTAGAACATATTACTTCAACAAGTTGATTTTTATTAGCACCAGGATTGTCACTCCACAAGGTGGACCAAAGAGTTCTGCTGTTAATGCTCACCTTTTCCTAAGTCATGGTGTTTTCCTCCCACAATTTTTTTTTTTATAAACTACAATGCCTGCTATAACTACATTATGCTAAAATCTAGTAATATGATAGTATCTGATGTAACAGCCAAAATAATATGTTATTTTAAATTTAATACAGTTGTATTTCATGGGAGCCACTTAAATTTACCATCACCTCCAAGCATTTTCTTCTAAATAAGATGAAAAACATGGGAAAAATCCATTTCCAAAACATTTAACCAAGAAGCAAACAAAAACAGTAAATATAAAACTGTCTATCTTTAAACAAAAAAATTCTTCAAAGAAAACTGAAGTCTTTATTCCAGAAACTTCATTTGATGCTGCATTCATTCACTCAGTCATTCAAATCAACAGATGTTTACTGAGTAGCTGCTAGGTGCTATGTACTATAACTAAAATGATGAACTATGTTGAGGTCCTGCCCTCAAAGAACTATGTTCCAACCCTGAATATAAGTACTCAGGATCAGACAGGCTGAGCCCACAGGCATTTTGGTAATAAAACTTTTCAAAAAGCACTCAGCAGGCTTAAAAGGAATCATACATTTTTCCGATTCCTTTTATTTTCTTTTCATGGGAAAACAAGAACAAAAAAGGTCCCTCATAGCTCCTAGAGTGCAATCTAAACTCATACTGGTCATCATGAGACCCTTGCTGATCTGGAATGCCCTCCTCCCCCACTTTTCCCACAAGTTGATTCATCCCTTCACTGTTGCCTTCTTGAACTCTCTCCAGCTCCTTCATCCCTAGGCAGAGTTAATTATTGCCTGCTCTGGTTTAACAAGGTATTACACTGTAATTATTTGTTGACTCATCATCACTCTCTCCAGTTAGACTGGGGGCTCACTTTTTGAAGACACAGACAGACTTTATTCCCTTTGAATCCTGGGTATATAGCCAGGTACTAAGAATGGAGATGGATGGACAGAATGAGGTGAATCACAGAAAGGGAGACTCTCATTTACAATGTTTGGAATAAATAGGTCTTTTTCCCCTGGAATTCTTTGCCCAGTTGTTTATACTCAATAAAAGATTAGTGACCTTAAATCACTAATCTTGAATGCTGAAAGAAAAATGTTATTAGGGAAGCTCTCCACTGCTTTATGTACAGGTCTCCAGACTGCAAAGTGTAAAAGCTTCCTCTTCTCTGGTGGAGTCTTTAAACTTAAAGCAAGAATGGTCTGAGATGATTCAATAACAATATTTCAAACAGCGCTCCTTTCTTCAATTTAGGTTTGTGATCATAAAATAACTGGTTTTGGAAAGCGATACTTTCCTTCAGTGAATACACTTGAAAATATAGGCTAGGTATCTTATTTGTTGGATTTTAAGGGATTCTAGGTACCAAGCTTTTCACTTTCAGTCACGCATGGCCTATGGCTTCACAACTCATGCTAGATGCCATGAGTTGTTACTTCAATGATCCATTTCCCATATACATGCTGCTGCTGTCTACACCTGCAGGACCAGATTAAGAGACTCAGAGCAGTACGACTACAAGAAAAAGCCACTCTAAAGATATCTAACTTCACTTAAGACAGGGGTTCACCTTCTCCTGTTCAGATTTCCTGACGAGGTATTCTTATTCTGATTTGTTTGGAGATGCCATCTATAATTAGAGAATAAGATAACTCTTCATTTGATTGTAATAGCAATTTAAAATATTTCCTCTGTGGGTAACAATGACTAACTTCCACATGGATATCACAGCATAGGATTCAAGCATCTGGTGAACACTGAATGAGTACAATGGGTCAGGCAGGGGGTTATGCTCATGACACAAAGATGAATAAGACACTAAGTAGCCAACCTGGGGAAGATGTTGAATATGCAAACAATCTCAAGTGCTGCAGCAGTTGTAGGTACAAAATGTTATGAGCACACAGAGGAGGCAGTGACTAATTCTGTCTGGGGAGAGTCATCAGGGTGTGTGGGATGATGGAGAGTAATGAGAGATAGAATTAAAGAGAGCCAGATTAAAGAACCCCAGTCACCTTCTTATTAGTCATATTTTCCTTGGGCAATTCCATTTATTTCCAAGGCTTCAACAACCTGATGGCCTGTCCCAAGTATTTATTTTGTAAAGTACTTTGTACCTCCCTGGGCTCTGAGGACAGAGCTTCCTTTAGCGGCATTTCCCAAAGTACAGGACAGAACATCTTTGAATAACACCATGAGGCAGGTAGCAGGACCTTTCCTTCTCACTCCTTTCCATGTTTCTGATTTGGTTGGAAAAGCACACTCAGCCATGGTGACTGGTCTCACTTTAAAATGTCCACAAAGTCCACGACCACCAAGTCCAATGGGTCCTTAATGCTGCCCAGCAATTCTATATTTCTCCCCTTCACTCACTAGATACTTGATATCTTTTCTCTCCTCACACTCACTCTTAGCTGATCTTTCTTCCTATTTTACTGAGAAAACAGACACAACCAGCAGACCTGCTATAAGTTCCCACTATACTTACTCGAGTCAGTACTCATTCACTATGGTCCCCATTATTAGAAATAAACTGCTAGCTAAGACCAACCTTGCTTCACCTGGGCTATAGGTTCCATTTCTTCTGGCTTACTAACATCACCCCAGCAATTCTACCCTCTCTCCTGTTTTACCAAAATTTTCCCTCTCTACCAGACCCTTTCTACCAGCTTACAAATATGATCTAATTTCTAACAACAACAAAAATTCCTCTTCCCCTTTCAGCTACCACCATGTCTCCCCTGTCTAGGAAAACATCTAAGCAGTTGCTTAACCCACTATCTCCAATTCTTCACCTCCCATTCTCCTTCAACCTGTGCCAGATTTTCACCCCTACTGCTCCTAAAAATTGTTCAACTTCACCCAAGAGCTCCATTACCAAACAGCATTACACAGTTGATCATGGCCTCCTCATGAACACGTTATTCACTTGGCTTCTAGGACAGCATTCTCTTTCGGTTTTTCAGTGATCATTCCTTTTCAGTCTCTTTTGCTGGTTCCTTCCCATCTCCCCAATCTCTTTAACATTTGTGTGTCCCAGGGCTTAATCCTTTCCATCAACACACAGTCTTCTGGCTTTAAATACTATCTACATTTATAACTCCAGTTCAGGGAGACTCAACTCCAGGCTCATACAACATCTCCTACTCAACATCCCCACTTAGATATCTTATAACCATATAAAAACCTAACCTGCCTAAAACCAAAATCCTGAAACCACTCCCTACCCCATCTGTTCTTCCTATTCTCAAGAAAATCGAAATTCCATCTTTCAACTTATTCACTGACTCCTCTCTTTATCTCACATTCTACATGTTAAATCTAATTAGCCCTACCTTAAAATGTAACTGGAATCCTATCACTTCTCACCACCTTCTCTACTACCACTTAGTCCAACTTATGAAACTCACCATTGCAATTACCTCGACACTTTCTACCTTCAACATATCAGCCAGAGTGATCTTTTATAATCTAAGTTAAATCATGTCACTTGACTGTTCAAACTTTCCAGTAGCTTCCCATCTCAAACAGAGTAAAAACACATCATGGACTATAAGGCCTATACAATCTGACCACTCCTTACCTTCTGACTTTGTCTCCCCCTTACTCACTCCACTCCACCAACGATGGCTTCCCTCCTGCTCTTTGAACACACTTTCTACCTAAGGGCCTTTGCCCTTGGTCTTCTCTCTGGAAGATTCTTCTCCCAGTTATCCACATGGTTCACTCTTTCACCTTTTAGGTTTTTTGCTCAAATGTTACCTTAAAATGAGACCTGTTTTGACTACCCTATTTAAAATTACAACGTCCTTCAATCTCTCATCCCTGAATTTTCTCCATCACACTAATTACTATCTAACATTGTTTACTTTGTTTATGTTTCTTGTCTCTCTCAACTTGAGTTCCCTGAGAGCAAAAATATTTATTTGTTCTGTTCACTGCCATATCCTCAAGGTCAAGAACAGTGCTAGCATGTGAATGGGGCTCAAAGGGTTATGAATAAAATAAATTTTGTTTGAATGAACAAAATAAATTCAGTTTACTGCTAGTATGTCATCAATATTCAACAGTTGCTAATCCCCTTTTAGGGCTCACACCGTAGCAGGTAAAAAGCATTGTCAGAATTTAGTAATATTAAACTGAAATGTTTTGCTCTCATTCTGTTTTTTAATTACTTTTAATTAACGATACTGGGTTTCTATATGCTCTTCTAAGTTATTTTTAACTTATACATGTTTTTAGGTCTAAAAAGTGAGTTTCTCCTAAGAAAAACGTTAAGAAACGATAGTGGAACTAGCAGAGAGACATGGCAAAAATAGTGAAGTGGTATTTGAATGACTGAACTTTAGGAACTCTCTTCGGGTAGAGTTGCCAGATAAAATATAGGACACCCAGCTAAATTTGCTTTTCAGTTAAATGATTTTTTTTTTCACCGTATGCCCCAAATTGTCGCATGACACGCACTTGCACTAAAAAATTACTCGTTATCTGAAATTTTATTTTAAATAGGCATCCTCCTCCACCCCCAAATCTGATAACCCTCTCTTAGAAATTAGACCCAGAATTAGAAATCTGGGTCTAAGAAATTAGACCCAGATCCTTGTCGCTTCCATTTCAATCTATCCGTACAAGCTGGTAGAACTCTTGTCCTTCTTACGGACTGTGTGGCTTTTATGGAGAGAACTGAGGGCCGAGGTTCTAAAAATCAAAGAGGCACTGGCAAACCGTGCACTTTGGGAGGGGAAAGGCCCTGGCAGCTCAGAACAAGCAGCCCCGCCGCATCAGACCGGGGGAGGAGAAAAGGGAGAGGGGGAGGAGGGGTTCCGGGCCCAGTTCCATTCCCAGCCTCTCAGACACCTACTTAGCCGAGGCCAAGGCTGGGCAGCCACTTTCCGGCCCTTACCAATGTTGCCTTCGATGGAGAGCCTTCGGGGCCCGCTCCCCGCGTGCAGACCCCTGGAAGGGCGTACGCCCTCGAATGGGCCCCGAGCCATGGAACTGGAGGGTACTCGCAGCAACCTCAGAAAAAGCCTGCCTGCGGTCATCCCACCCACGATCCTCGCAGCTAACACTTCCGCCGAGAGCACTTCCGCCCCCAGTAGCTCCGCTCACGCAGTCTGACGGGCCTCAGACGTCAGAAGACCACCAGGCAGGAAGTAGGTGGGGTTGAGCTGACTTGGTGGGAGGGGCCAAAGAAACAGCTCTGTTCTCGCGATGTTTGTAGCGAGCGTTGTGAGAGGAAAGTAGCTGGCGGTGCGGAAGAGTTTGCTGATAACTGGAGTTGGAAGGGCACGATCAGCCCCTTCGGATTTGTTCATTGGACAAATAACATTTTAAAAGAAATATAACAATTCCATCACTTTCGCATTTTTTTGTAACTTTAAAATAAATTTTATAACTAAAGGCAAATAAAAATAATTGTAATTTTAAATGAGATTTCTTTTTTCTAGGTGTTTATTGTCTGGTTTTTATTCTAATATGGGATGAAATTGGATGGATTTAAGTAGGAAACTGACGTAATCTGATAATGTACACAAATTAATTTTTTCCCATTCCGCGTAACTCGCAGTCCAATACTGGCATGTTATTGCCTAATCAACAAATTAGTTCAATTACACCCCCACCTCTTACTTTTTCTCTTGAATGAATAAACGTTCACTCAATCGATTTGCATAGTAGCCAAAAATCCCATTAGGATCAAGTGGGTAGAGACTCGGAAGTGCCTGAAACGCATTTGAACTTGATGGATTGGGCTCTTGGGCGTGAACAATGGCGGGGCGGGGGTGAAGTGCGGGGCGGGGTTGGGGAGTGGTGGGGATTCTGAATGGGATTTGTGAAACGTGGGGAAGAGCCAGGTTGGAGAGGAACTTGCTAGTGTATAAAACGAGTCCTGCTGTCGGTGGAGAACTGCTGTACAGAGGGGCAGGGACATTTCTGACCTTCTGCCATTGGGTGAGGCCCTGACTGTCTTTGTCCTGCCACACTCCAACTTCTTAACGACCTCAGAACTAAAGATTGATGGAATGTTGTCAGGAGGTGCTTCCATCTTCCACGCTTAAACCGCAAGAGTCAAACCAGAAGTCAACAGGCAAACTATTCAGGCAGCGATCTTAGAGGTGGGAGCTTTTACGAAACAGCGCCTTGGTTGCAAGAGAGTGGGGAGGGGTCTGTGGCCGGGACACCTGTCTTGAAGCTGTTTGTAGAGCAAGCGCAGGCAGGGCCTTTTCCCTATATCAATGTTTAATATGGGATGGTTGAAGTGATGTTTGTATATTAAACACATTGTTTTAAAAAATAGATTGTAAATTTATTTAAGGTAACCTGGGTGTAAGGCTAATGGATATTGGAGCTGTTAAAGTCTGTCCCATGCCCCATTCCCACTCCCGCAGCCACTTCTGTATAAAAATAATGCTTACATTTCTTTATGTAAACTCAGACTTGGAAACTATTCATCACAAAAAGTTTGAGAGGCTCGCTGCACCCCCAATGTCTAGCTGCTTCACTGCCCTCAGAGTCTTTGCAAAGGTTAAATGAGTAAGTTGTCAGCAGGTTTATGTGCCGAAGGCAGCTAACCTGCTCCTAAAAGTTAGAGCTCCTAAAAGTTATTATTCTTTAAAACTTTATAGTGAAGTATAATATGTAGTGAAGAAAAGAGCATATTATCATTAAGTGCACAGTTTTATGAAATTTTCACAAACTAAACACATCCCTGGTATCTGGATTCAGATCAAGAAATAAATTATTACCAGCATCCCCAGAATCCATTTCCCCGGCCAGTTACCAACAGCCTGAGTTCTAACAGCAGACATTAGTTTTGCCCGTTTCTTATGTAAATGAAATCATATAGTAAGTACTTTCATTCAACATAATATCTGTGAGATCTATGTTATGTATGTAGTTGTTCATTCATTTTCATTACTGTATAGTATTTCACTATGTCACTATACCATAATATATTTTAACCATTCTATTGATGGACACTTGAGAGTTTCTAGATTTGGGCTATTATGAATAGCATTGCTGTGAATATTGAAAACGTCTTTTGGTAAAGTTAAGCATGCAGTCCTCTTGGGTATATACTTGTGAGTGGAATTGCTGTATGATGGGTTATTTGTATGCTCCGCTTTAGTTAATATTCCCTAATAGTAGATAGTTCTATAGTGTTGTACTATTTGACACTGCCACCAGCAGTGAGTGAGCACTCTGGTTGTTCCACATTCTCTCAATTGGTAGTGTAAGTTTTCTTTTTTTTTAAATTTTATTCCGCTTTATATAATGGCATCTTATTGTAGTTTCAATTTGCATTTTCCTGATGATTAATGAAATAGAACACCTTTTCATGTATTTATTGGCCATTTCAATAACCTCTTTTGTAGAGAACTTGTTCAGTCCTGTGCCCATTTTCCTATTGATTGTCTGTCTTTTACTTATTATTGTTATTATTCTTTATATATTCTGGATATGAGTCCTTTGTGAACATTTTCTCTTACTCTCTTCCTTGCTTTTAAAAGCTTTAACATTTTTTGATATGTAGTGTAAAGTAAGAAACTAAAATGTCTTTGCCCAAACGCCTATTGGTTATCTCAATATTAGAAATGATTCTATTACTCTTTATTTCTTTATGCTTGTTTTATTATGTTATACCATGCATAAAAATTCAATATGTTTCTTGGTCCTAATTCCAGATTCCCATGAGAGAATCTGATTGGCTCAGCTGTGCCCTAAAGATAGGGTCTCATTGAACGAAATTGAGTTTTGGGGCCACACCCCTGTGCATGAGGAAGGAGGGTGATTAAATAGATTATGAGCAAGAAAGATACCCCAAAAAAGGCAGTGATCAGTTTCTTCTGGAAGCAGTAAACAGAGTGTTGGCCAGAAGACAGTAAGTAGTGGCTTGTTTGTGAGCAGAATTACATCCCACTTGCCTGGAGGAATGAGTCTACTTCCTGTTCCTGCGGAATTGTCAGATATCTGCCGGAGTTTATAAGAGTTGATTGGCTTATGTGGACTCTAATTATTCAGCATCCATTCCTTCATCTAATATTTGCTGAACATCTGCTATGTACCAGGCCCTCTGCTTAGTTCTCTCTAAGTGCTGCTCTAAAGGAATTACTATTTTCAAATATTTGTAACTACAATGGTGACAAAATACTGACCCATATTACAAATATGCTATGCAACCATTAAAAATGGGGAGATAAACATACACGAATGTGACCTTGACTTTCTTCTGCTGCTTGGATGTCTGGTCAGTTATATTCTCATCTCATCAAAGATATTCTAACATGCTAGATTGGGCTAATTCGAGTTGGAAGCTGGTTAAGTATGCTTCCAGCATTCCCTCCTGAGAGGGCTCTGAGTTAAAGGTGGCTAAAAGAGGACTTGGTGTGAGATTTGGAAAGCAGAATGGGAGTCTCAACCACTCCCCTGGAGAGATCTCCATTGTTAGACACTGTGACAGACAGATGTGCCCACAGAGATGCCAGCTAGTCCTCAAGTCTTTAGTGACTCCTCTCTGATCAGCCTACAGTTCATTCCAGACCTTCGCTTCCCCAGCTCCTCCCACCTTCCGGCAAAGTCTCATTCCTATAATAACTCCCTTATTTCCATAAGGCTCCTGGTGGCTCTGCTCCCCTGAATGAAGTCTGACTGATATACCTTATCATAAAGGGAAGCACACAGGGAGGTGGTTAAGAGTGTGGGCTCCGGATTCAAACAGCCAGGGGTGAAGAATAACAAAGATAATCCACACACAGCTTTTAATATAATGCATGACACACAGCTACCACCCAAAAGACGTTATATAATAAGTAATGGCTCCTTCAGTGCCTGAGACATAACTTCTATTTATCTTTAGTTGACTTCCTGTTGGATTTCCACTTTCCTCAAGCCATTGTAACCAATCCACTGAAGAATTCTAGGACAGCACTTCTTGAAGTGGGGCATGATTGGGTGAGGGAGGGAGGGGAACTACCGGTCAGCCTTCCCTTCTTTCCCCATATGGAGAGTCCAGTATGCCCCTCTATAGTGGGCGTGTCAGTGCTCCACAGCTCCATGGGTCCCTACTTGCACACCTGCCCTCCAACCTCCTCCCCGTGCTTTCTCTCCCAACAGCCATGCCTGCAGCTCTTCTTTGCGGGACTGCCCTCTGCCTACTGGAGCCCTTTCCCTGTTCAAGAAGAAAGCCTGGGACTACATTCTTGGAAAGCCCAGCTCATAGGCTTATTATACTACAGAGCTCCCTGGGGACCAGGCTGAAGCTATGCCTGAGAGTGCTGGGCTTCCTCTCCTTTCTTGTCCTGCCTTTCCCATTCTGCTCACCAGTTTCCCCTTCGTGCACTTCCTTAATAAGTCACTTGCATGTGAATCCTCACTTTAGGATCTGCTTCTGAGAATCCCTTTCTAAGACATTAACCCTCTAGGGCTTTTTGAATATATGCTTCTCCACCTCACCTTCAGAGGGAAAGTGCAGAGACGGCAGAGGAGGAATGTCTGACATTTAGGTCCCTGCACTTCCAATGGGCTCTGTTGTCTCCAAATAGGTGTGTCTGGGAAAGCTCATGGACCTTTCAAAGTTGGATCTGCCCGGGATCATCAAGGATGGGACTTGGCTAGGTGAAGAGAGTGAAGGGTATACCAGATAGAAGTGAGGATCTAGTTCCACCATGAACTAGCTGGGTGATTGAGTTAACTAGTAAACTAGCTATAAAAAAGGAAGGATACTAGTATCTGCCTCATAGGGCTATGATGAGGATTAAATGAGGAAATCCATGTAAAGCCCTTAACCTAGTACCTAGCATATGGTAGGCACTCAATTAATGTTAGCTTTTATTATTGTCCCTTATTTTCTTATAGTACTTTGTGGGTGCTTCTATTTCACCTCAAATTATTGTCTTGTATGTATGTATCTGTCTCTCACTTTATATAGTGAGACCCCGATGGGCAGGAGTCATCTTTGTGGAATACATAAACCCCATGTGGGTAAGGCCACATGGGGTTGATGTGGGTAATTGTAGATGCCCAAAATTCTGTAAATACTTGTGAAATTAAACAAAATTGACCAAGGGCATGAATGGGAAGCAAATGACAGAGAGAGAGAGAGAGAGAGAGAGAGAGAGAGAGAGAGAGAGAGAGAGAGAGAGAGAGAG
>NW_011888818.1:7133625-7142471 GCF_000151845.1 Pteropus vampyrus
ACAGATTGCAAGGAACTTGTCAGCTTACAATTCCTTATTTTTTATTTACTTTTTACACCTACAGCACCTAGGTGGTCTCCCATCCAAGTACTAACCAGGCCCGACCCTGCTTAACTTCCGAGATCAGACGAGATCGGGCTTGTTCAGGGTGGCATGGTGGTAGACTGAAAACCCTTGTTTCTTAATCGCCCCTCCCCAAGAGTCATTTGGCTCTCATTCTTACTCATGTTCAAGGGAAAGGAAATAAGACGATATAGTAGGAGTACTAATTAGCTTTAGAGTCAGCTACACTTGGATTTTAATCTTGGTTTTGGGCTAGCTTCAACAAGTCCTTAACTTCTCTGGGCCTCAATTTCCTCATCTGTAATTTGGGGGTAATAATATCACCTATCTCACAGAGTCATGTATGGATTAGAAATAAGGGATGAAAAACCCTTTGCACTCTGAGATACAGCCCAGGGGAATAAAGGAGCCCCACACAGAGAAGTAAGCCTTGCAAGTTTTAATGTTTTGTGAGTGGTAACAGAGCAGTCTTAAGGAGATTCCCAGACGACCTGTTCTGACTTTAGAAGCACTTCCTGTGGACAATGGAGGGCCCTGCCTCATCATACTCTGGCTTGCTAATCCACATCTGCTGGAAGGTGGAGAGAGAAGCCAGGATGGAACCTCCAATCCAGACGGAGTACTTCCGCTCTGGGGGAGCAATAATCTGCAAAGAATAAATAAAGTGAATCATGATCAGTCCCTAAGGAAATAGGGAAGGTGGTCCAGGAATCATCTCATTACACTGCCAGGCTGCCATGGAAAAGGACAGCCTCCATGATCAGAAAGGAACAGGGTAAACCTTGTGGTACATTGGATTATCGCTCAAATCTTCGCTCTCTTCCATCCCCCCTCTAGGAAGAGCGCACTGTTCCACCCTGTCACTTTGGCTAGACCAATAAAATGTTAGCAGACATGACCCAAACAGGAGCTTAAAATACACTTCAGGCATGCAGTTGGGCATGCTCTCTTGTGCCTCTGCCATCTTCCTGAGAAGAGCTTCCCTTGATGGGCTGCTGGCCCTTTAGCCTGGGTCCCATGATGAGAGATGTGGACCTGACCTGAGCTGGGTGGACCTGCAGAGATGCCTTGGCAAGCCTGACTTAGCTTAGCTGACTCCCAGCTGAACTACAGATGCACGAGCAATAAATGCTAATTGTTACATGCCCTGAGATTTCATAGATGTTTGTTATTCAGTAATAGCTGACCAGTACAAACACCTATAAGGGGAGTATGTTCTGTTCTTGCCTGGAGTTTGTATACATGGGTAGCTCAGGCTGGGCTTCCTCCATTCCTGAGTCTGAGCCAGCCTACTCAGACCCTGTCTTGAGCTTCATCTGTATTGTATCTGAGTTCTCAAATTCATACATACATTTTCATTCTTGCCACGGGAGTCTGGAGCTTAGCCTTCAGAAATTGGTTGTCCTGTCAAACAACTTTGAACGCTACCTAAAAATGGATCTAGCAGGACTGTGATTCTTCAACTAATTTCCCAATTTTTGAAGGGTCTAAGAATCTAGCGCTACAACAAACCAGAAACTAAATCGACTTTTTGTGTCCTTAGAATCTCTCTACATATTTCCTAACTTACAGAGATCACAGTATTGCAGAATAAGAAGGGTCTTTAGAAGTTATCTTATTCAGGCAGACAAAAGTCACCCTATCACTCCTTGAACAGATACCTCAAGGAATGGCACAGGCACATATTTTATTGCTAGGCAGTTCTAGTTATGAGAAAACTCTGGGTTGTCTTGGGCCAGAGGTCCTCGGCTTCAGCCCCACCTGTACCTGATATCTCTTCTTCCATATCCCGAGACTTGCCTCATCTCCTCCAATTCCTCTACACAAATCCTGCTATCCAATATACACACACACACACACTCCCCTGAGCACCTTTGCTCACTCTATGTCCCCTGCCTGGGGTGCTCTTTCTCCTCCTTTTATCTTACTTAAGTTGCCCTTTCATTGATCATGACTGCTAATAGATCCTAAACTCCTTGAAGGCTGGCACATATTGTTAAACTCAGGGCAGCGGATCACAAATTGGGACATGCTTTAAATCACTGGTGTTCGTTTATCAGTAGAGGTGGTGGGAGTACCTCAGCCCTGATGAACCAGAATCTGGGGTGAGGCTGGTATGCTGACACAGGGTCCTGATAAAAAGCCCCTGCTTCAGGCCTGGCAGGATGCCCCCCATGTGGCAGGCCTCAGTAAGCGTGACTGCTCCAGGGGCTCGGCTGCGAATAAGAGCCCGCAGGTTCTCACCTGTTTCCGCTTTGCTTCCCTGTGCTGAGCACTATCTGCTAGGCAGTGGGAAGGCCTGGGACAGCCTTCCTGTGTGAAGAAGGTTCTTAGAATACTGACAGAGAATATACTTCCTCAGATCAGGCCTACTCCTCAGAGACCAATTTTATTGGGAGACTTTGTAACTTTCAACCTATTTGTTATCTCTATTCTATTCCCCATTCTTTTTCTAAACCTGCTAGCAGCAAAGTTCCTAGAAGCCCTTAAAAAAGACTGTATTATTGATAGCCTATGGACCAGAGGCTGGGGAGAAGCAGTAAGACAAGTGGGCTCCCATTCTATTGAAGCCTATGAAGTGAGAAGCCCTGGGGAGACACCGTGTGGGGAGGGCTATGGCCCAGCAGGGACAACAGGCTGTCCAGGAATCAGGAAAGTCTCTGTGAATTCTAACCAGCAGCCTGCCTCCTGGCTAAACTTTCTCTCTTTGAAACTTCCACCCTCTTCTGGGGTAACACTCAAGTCCTTTTTAAAGTTTAGAGATGCTGAAGTGTTGCCTCCTTTTCTTCCCCTCTATTTTCTTCCTCTTGATTTCCTCCTCAACCTCCTCAATACTCTCTTCATCCCAAATTCTTTCACCCTCTTCTCATATGACATCATGTGATTATGTTTGAGAGCTCATGCTAAATGTGTGTCCAGCTCATCAGTGCCCAAGGAACACAATCCCCCAAGATGAAATCTGGCCCAGACCAAGATGGTGCTGAACCCAAGAGACCACTGAGCTACAGGCCTGGCAGTGTGTCTGAGCATCTGACAAATCATTATATGAAGAACGTAATGGAAAGAACTGGGTCAAGAACCACCTTGATCTTCATGGTACTGGGGGCCAGGGCTGTGATCTCCTTCTGCATCCTGTCAGCAATGCCAGGGTACATAGTAGTACCCCCAGAGAGGACATTGTTGGCGTATAAGTCCTTGCGGATGTCAATGTCACACTTCATGATGGAATTGTAGGTTGTTTCATGAATTCCAGCAGACTCCATGCCTAGTGGAGATCACAATATCCATCCAGTCAGCATACATCACCCAAAAAATGCCCATACCTCCAGCTCCTCAAGTGATCATTCTATTATTGCAACTATGCTAGTTCAGCCCCTTAATCAACTCACTAAATGGATTGCAAGACCAGGCCTTCTAACTGGTCATCGCCCTGTTCTGAATGATCTTTCACATTGTTGCCTGGGGTATATTTCTAAAGGAACATTTTCATTATATCATCTTTTTTTCCAGCTTTATTGAGCTATATAATTCACATACCATAATATTCACCCTTTAAAAATGTACACTTTCGTAGTTTTTAATACATTCACAGTGTTGTGCAACCACTGCCGCAATGTAATTTTACATTTTTAACAGCCCCCAAAGAAATCCCATAGCCATTAGCAGATACTCCCCATTTTCCTCTTTACCCCTTCCCCAGCTCTAGACAACCACTAATCTACTCTCTGTCTCTATAGCTTTGCCTATTCTGGACATTTCATATAAGTGGAAACATACACGGTGTGGCTTTTTGTGTCTGGTTCCTTGCATGTTTGCAAGGTTCATCCACCGTTATAACATGTGTAAGTACTTCATTCTCTTTAATTGCCACATGATATTTCATTGTATGGATATATCCATCATATCATCTTTGACAGTCCTCCATTGCCTACAGGTTGACATTTAGCTACCTTAGCCTGACACCAAGATCTTCCTGCATGCCAAACCAGTTCATCTCCACCTACCTGGCCTCCCCTATTTTAGTCTTTTGTCCACGTGATATAATTCCGCTTAGTAGATTGAAGAATCTTTCTAAAATACAAACCTGACCTTGCTACACTGATACCTAAAAGCTTTCAGGGGAGCTCCATTGCTGATATGATTAATCCCCACGTTCGCTGTGTGGCCCAGCCATTCTCTCCCATTTCCCCTGTATGCAAACACACAACACACACACACACACACACACACACACACACACACACACACACACACACACAGAGAATTCTCTCACGGTGTCCTAAATAAAACATGACCTTTCACATGTCCATATCTTTGAACATACCATTCCATCTGCCTTGTATGCCATTCTCCACTGTGCACTCTTTCCATCCCCAGATACCCTAAAATGATACTCATTCTTCAATGTCCTGTTCACATATTCACATTCTCTAAGAAGCCTTCCTTGTCCAGTTTGCTACTTCCCACTACACTGTATACCAACATTTGCTTATAGGCCTATCTCTTATACACCCCTCAAGAAAGTAGTTGTCCTTGTATTATTCTCTTATTTAATCCTTGTTGCAACTTTATCTAGTAGGTACTATCATCATTGTCACTTTATAGATAAGAAAACTGAGATTTGAAGAAGGTAACATGTCCAAGGTGACAGGGCTTTGAGAGGCAGAGTCAGGAGTTAAAACCAGGTCTGACCCCCAAGTCCATCTGTTTACTACTATAAATTTCAGCCCCATGGCCTAATGTTGAGTGATCCAAGAAATGTCTTGTATATTAATCTCATTCTTAGTTTCATATTATATTCCTTCTCCTGCTTTTTCTTTATCTTGATTTCCTTACCCTTTTATTAAAAATCTGATTTTATCTAGTCGTACTGTTAATGTATTTTTGCCTCTTCTTGGAAAAATATGGGCTATGTATAAACAATAAACAAAGTGTGTGTGACTCCTGGTGTTTCTCTTCCTATCCTCACTCACCCTTCCACCCTCCCCACTCTTGATTGGCAGGGACTGGGCAGCACCTCACCAATGAAGGAAGGCTGGAAGAGGGTCTCTGGGCAGCGGAAGCGCTCATTGCCAATGGTGATGACCTGTCCATCTGGCAGCTCATAGCTCTTCTCCAGGGAGGAAGAGGAGGCTGCTGTGGCCATCTCATTCTCAAAATCTAGAGCCACATAGCACAGCTTCTCTTTGATATCTCTCACGATTTCTCGCTCGGCTAGAAGGAGTAGAAATGACAGAAAGCAGACACTTGGTTCTATTAGTTTGGTTGTCCCATTTTGATCTCCATGAAAATCTCCTTCTTACTTCTATTCTGGATTCAGTTTTAGGATGAATGTTAATTTTTTTTATTTCTCTTCCTAAAGGGGAAGTTCAAAGTCTTGATTCTCAAGTAAAATGTTGCGCAAGCTTTTCTCCTTGCTGTCTTCACTCTGCCCTGACAATGCTGCAGACCTTCCTGAGGGCCTTGCAAGACACACTTCTGGTCTGGATGTAAGCTTATATGCTGTGACCTTTAGACTCTGGGACAGCCCCTACCTAAAACCCCATTTTGCTCAGAGTGGCCACTGAGGCATGACACTATCTCCTTAGATATTCAGACTTTATTTGTTCCATGTGTCCTCAGACAAATCATCAATGCCCCTAGGTAATAAAATGCATCACCAGGTCTTACTACCATTCAGCACTGTTAAAAACTAGCTCTGATCCTGGTGTGGACATGGACAGAGGTAGCATGTCCCAGGGGAAGGAGGGAATGCTGTGAAAGGGCACTTAAGGGGCCCATAAGAGCTCTTCTTACAATAAGTAGGCCTAAGCCTTGTCTCCATCCCCAGGGCATTTTGGTCGGGAACCTTCCTCCTTAAATAAGCCTTCCTAAATTATCTGGTCTTATCTAGAGGTCCAGCCCCAGCCTAGGGCCTTCCCATCAAACCAAATAGAGTTTGAGGACACAGAGCTACAGACTTTTCATCAGTCCTGAGAACTTCTCGTGGAGATCAGATTTGGTTCTGAACTGATCTTGGAATCAGACAAGAGGCTGGATACCTGTGGTCACAAAGGAATAGCCTCTCTCTGTGAGGATCTTCATGAGGTAGTCCGTGAGGTCGCGGCCTGCCAGGTCAAGGCGCATGATGGCATGGGGCAGTGCATAGCCTTCATAGATGGGGACGTTATGAGTGACACCATCCCCTGAATCCAGGACGATGCCTATGGACAGAGGGGATATGACCGATGAAAGTCTTTCTTGTCTCATCTGTCTCATTCTGGGACCAGTTCCCAATGATCTCCAACTGCCATATTGTTCTTTAGCAGCTGAGAAACACTATAATATTGTTATTTTATTATTATTATTTAGTATTGTCCTGGTGTTCTAGACAATGCAATAAGACACAAAATGAAAAAGAGTATTATTGTCAAAAGGAAACAGAACTGTCATCTGCCGGTTATATGGTTATATACCTAGAAGACCCAAGAGAATCAACTGGAAATGATTATAACTAATAAGATGATTCAGTAAGGGCTAGATGGAAAAATAAATATCCAGGGACTAGTAGATTAGTCTTGTACAAGGATGTTGATCACAGCATATTTTATAATAAAAAAGAAAATGGAGATAGCATAAAGGTCGAGCAGTAGACAAATGGTAAAATAAACAAATAAATTATGGAACCATATACAATGACTACCACATGGCCATTAAACATGATATTTACAACATAAAATCAAGTGCAAAGCACAGGATTCAAAACTGTATATACCCTGTACTTCCCTATCACTGTCTCTATCACCTACAGTGAAATTATCTTTTACTTTCGTTTCTCCCCCACTAGACTGTTCACTCCATAATGGTAGGGTCTGCCTTGTTTATAAGTGTGTGCCCACAGCTTGGTGCAATGTTTGGCACATGGCAGGCAGGAATGGAAAATATTTGATGAATAAATGAATGGACAAATCACTGAATACATGAATGAATGTTTGAATGATGTTCATGGAAGCTGTGAAGTCCCTGCTAAACATCACTTATTTTGAAGCTTCCTCTGTTTCTTTAAGCACCTTTCTATACCAAAGACACATACTTGCATAGTCACCATCACAGGTTTTGCTGCTGCTGTTTCATGAGCAGAAATATTCCGATATTTTTGGAAAGTGTATATAAGTTCCTGGACTGACTACTGTGAGGGAAATGGTCCTTGCTAGATGTACTAATTATGGTTTGTTCATGTGAACTCTTTCCAGCTACACTGGGCAGATTCACATCCACATGGTTTCCCCTCTGTTATCCCTATGCGAGGTTTTCCTTGGACTTTGGCTATTCATTTGATTCTTCTGAGCAGAAACCTCTGCAGGAGCCCAGCTTTCCCTTCCTCCCCTTTAAGTCAGAAAGGGGACGATTACAGCAGGGCTACCCACCGGTTGTGCGACCAGAGGCGTAGAGAGAGAGCACAGCTTGAATGGCAACATACATGGCAGGGACATTGAAGGTTTCAAACATGATCTGAAAAGACAATGAAGAATTAAAGACTGTCTGGCAGAAATCACAGCACCTCTTGACCCAAAGAATGGTTTGCAATCTTTTTAAGGGCAGGAACTATGTCTATTTACCCTACTCCCACCCCCTACAGAGCCCAACATTGTCCTAAAAAAATTCTATTGCATTGATGCATGAATGGGAGAAAGGATCTGGCTGAACATCCATGTTGCATATTTGAGCCAGTGCTCAAATCTGCCTGGCCTCTTACCTGGGTCATCTTCTCCCTGTTAGCCTTGGGATTAAGGGGTGCTTCTGTGAGCAGGGTAGGGTGCTCCTCAGGTGCTACCCGCAGTTCGTTGTAGAAGGAGTGGTGCCAGATCTGTTTGGGACAAAAGTCAGATGAGTCCAGGAGACTTCCAGTGGGCTGGAAAGTCCCCATTGACATGTCCGTGCTGTGGAAGTGTGGTACAATGTTCTCAGGGTGGGCTGGGTCTGGGGAGGAGAGCTGTCAGCCCTGAGAATTTCTGATTGACCTTTAGAGGTTATATTCCTTCTCAGCAGAGCCCAGACAGGATTCAGACCTGGGGCCAACACACGTAGTGTATTGATTATTTCTATTAGACCTTCCCTCCTCTTTCCATTGGACTCTTCTCCCTTCTCTCCCCTGCTTTGTGCCCAGTGGGGCCAGACCCATTGCATTTCTTAGTGTTCCTTGCTTCCTGTCATCTGATTATGTTTGGCTGATGGATGGTACCAGCAAGAGTTGGGGAGTGAACGGAGGGAGAGCAGTCAGGGTGCTTCTCCTGGCAATGGTGGCCCTTCATCGGGTAGCCCCTCCTCCAGGACTCCAGCTCTCACCTAGTTCTAGTGACATTCCCACCTCTCACCCTCACCTCCAGTCTTAGGGGTGTAAGAGCTTCCCTCTGTTGCTAGTACCTGGGTGCCTCAACATCCCTTTCTGGTTCCCTAACTCTGTAAGTAGTCCTTCCTTAAATTAACTCACCAACCCCAGCTGAGTGTATACTGTCTCCTGCTGAAAACCTGACAGATATACTTGAACTTCTATTGTTGCTATTGATTGAGCTGGTGCCTTGGAGCAGGGTTTCTCAACCTCAGCACTTTGACATTTCAAGTTGGATAATTCTTTGTTGCGGAAGGGTGCTGACCTGTGCGTTGTACGATATTAAGCAGCATCCCTGGCCTCCACCCGCTAGATGCCAGTAGCACCTCTTCAGCTGTGTGACAAGTGAAAATGTCTCTAGACATTACCAAATGTCGCCGGGGAGGCAAAATAGCCCCAGTGGAGAACTACTGTT
>NW_011888818.1:7144283-7158413 GCF_000151845.1 Pteropus vampyrus
ACCCCCCAAATAAGTAATCAGTTGTCCCAGAATAATTCACTGAATAATATTTTTTTCCTCTCTGGTTTGGAAGTTTCATTTATCATGTAAATACATGAAAATTCTCTTTACCTTTGTGCTGGTACCAAATTGTTTTAATTTTTATAACTCTATATTACATTTTAATATCTGGACATGGCAAGTCTCCTCTCATAGCTTTTCTTATTCATTTTGTTTTAATAAATTTTTCCTTATTTCTTTCTCCAAACATACTTTATGATTATCTTGCATAATTAAAAATTGTGATTCTTTTTTTTAGTCAAACTCATAGAAGTAGAGAGTAAAATGGTAGTTACCAGGAGGTAGGGGAGAGGGAAATAGACAGATGTTGGTCAAGGGTGCAAAGTCTCAGTTATGCAGGATAAATAAGTTCTGGAGATTTAACGTATAACATGGTGATTATAGGTTACAATACTATATTGTGTACTTCAAATTTGCTAAGAAAATAATTCCTAAGTGTTCTCACTATAAGAAAAAAAGTCAGTATGTGAGGTGACAGCTATGTTAATTAGCTTGAATGTAGCGACTGCTACACACTGTGTATGTGTGTATGTATATGTTTTGGATCATCAAATTATACACATTAAGTGTATACAATTTAAAAATTATGATTTTTATTGAAATAGCAATGAGACAATAAATTAATTTGAGAAGATTTGACAACTTTATCCTATTCAGTTTTTCTTTTTAGGCACATCATATATTTTTAGGGGTTTCTTTAAAGAGTTCATATTGTTACTACTGTGAATAAAATGTTTTGTCTGTTATGTTTTCAAATTAGATATTGTTAAGAATATATGACTAGTATGTGCCATTTGTTGAGCATTAAGTATGTTCCCTGCCTTGGGGTTATACTAAGTATTTATCTCATTTGATCTCCAATGCAACCTAATGAAGAAAGTATTTTTATCTCTGCAAATAAGGAAACTGAGGCTTGGAGGGAAGGGTTTGCAACCAGATCTCCTAGTCACTGGCTCCAGTGTCTTTGCTCTTCACTGTTCCACTGTGTGAAGTGAAAGCTATTGCCTTTTATCTATTTATCTCACATCCAGAGTGACCGAATCTATGAGTTAGAGAGAAGTATAGTGAATTACAGATTTCAAATCAACATTCTTTATTCCCAGGGGCGGTCTTCTCAATAAGCCCTCTATTACATTTCAAAAGGCAGTCACTGCAGAAACAAGAACTCTCAGCCAACTGTCAGCAGAATTTATCAAAAGGATATAAAAAGGCTCTATTAGCATTTTGCACACATGATTTTGTTGATCACAAACCACCATTTAAAAATTCCTCCCCCTCCCCCCACACCCCGGCCTGGTATTTCTTACACACACATACACACACACACAAAATGCTTCTAGAAACCTCTATAGATTCCTGCTTAAAAATTTCATTAGAGAATCATCATAATAATATAGCATCAATGCCACTATCTGAGGTCATGACAGGGAAAATAAAAGGAAAAGAAGCCATTTACCTCTCTAGGGACAATAGTAGCATTTGAAAGAAGGGATAAGCCACTGGCTTAGAGTGAAAGCTGTGTGAAAAGATGAAGCTGGGAATTAAGGCAGAGCCAGGTCCTCAGAGGCCAGATAGGGAGTTCAGAACCTACTGTTGGTTAGTGAGGACCTACAAAAAGTTCTTGAGAAGGTGAGTGACATAACCTGATCTGTTTTTAGAAAGATAAGCTTTGCAGCAGTGCAGAGAATTAATTAGGTGGGTGAGGCAGGAGACAAATCAGTCAGGAAGTCACTGCAGTAGTCCAGTGAGAGAAGATGGCATCCTTGATTGGAAAATGGCCATGGGATGCACAAGAAGGAAAAGAGGATGTGAGAAGCATTTTAGAGGAAGAGTTGACAGGGCACAGAGGACTGTGGGATATGAGGGGCATGATGATGTATTATCATTAAAATAAGCACGTTAAAGGAGAAGTCCACTGATACCTTCTCCATGTCATCCCAGTTGGTGATGATGCCGTGTTCAATGGGGTATTTGAGAGTCAGGATTCCGCGCTTGCTCTGAGCCTCATCCCCCACGTAGCTGTCTTTCTGGCCCATTCCCACCATTACACCCTACAAAGCAAAAGAAGAGAAACGTGAATTGGCTGAGGGCTCACATTAGAAGGACTCAGGCATCAGAGGGTCTCCAAAGAAAGATGAAGATAGGAAAAATGTCCTTCTTCCCCAGGAAACAAAATAGCAGGAGACAAGGGTAAGGGAGATACCAGTGAATGAGGAGATGATGGGGAGAGAAGGTGGAGGGTTTCTTGTGGGCTTGTTTCTCTTCTCTCTCCTAAGATAATGTCCTTTTCTGAGAGAGAACAAGGCCCACTCATACATTTCCTCCCCTTACTTTACTAACCACACACACACATATACACTCACACACACACACACGACTTGTACTTGCCTTCCTCAGATATCCTGTGCTCAAACTTTACACCTCCAAATCTTTGCTTGTGTTGTTCTCTCCATGTGCCGAGATCCTCCTTAACCTTAGTTACCTTTTTTTTTTTTTTTTTTTGCTACAAACGATTCCTGTTCCCTAGTCCCTTCATTCATATTTATTCTCTCCTTCCTCTGTGCTCCCCTGGTGAAATATTTTGCCTCTATTCCAGCTTGTGATCTCAAATTAGTTGTGGGTATATCTTCACAGAATATAAATTTCTTAAAGGCAAGGGACTTGTTTAATCACATATATTTTTAAAAGTTTTTTTTCAAACCTAGAAACCCCAAAGACTTAAGCCAGACATAGTAACATCATTGCGTGTCTGATGGATGTTTTAGAATCTGGATATTTCTATTTAAAGGGTCTTACTCTATTAATCAGAAGAGAGAGGCCACCCCCAACACACACACACACACACACACACACACACACACACACACACACACGAACACAGCGTAACGTAGTCTCCACAATGCAGTGCTTACTCCTAGTGGCTCAAAGCCTTGTATACAGATAAGCACACACCTGGTGGCGAGGGCGGCCTACGATGGAAGGGAAGACAGCCCGCGGGGCATCATCTCCTGCGAAGCCGGCCTTGCACAGGCCAGAGCCATTGTCACACACAAGTGCAGTGGTCTCCTCTTCACACATGGTGAGTGTGGCCAAGTGAACCAGGAGCTGGAGCACCTTGGGGGTTGAGGGAGAAGAGAACTAGTCAGCCACTTGTCAAAATCATGTTGGAGGCAGTCTTCTTGACTTAGGGGGGCTGACCCCACCTGCAGCCAGGGCCCATTTCCAGGAGAAACAAGTGTGTACCTGGCTTCCCAGTCTCTGGCACTTGGGCCTCTTCCCTCTACCTTGCTGTTATGGGCTAAATGGTGTACCTCCCAAATTCATATGTTGAAGTCCTAACTATATTTGGGGATAGGGCATTTAAAGAGGTAATTAAAGTAAAAATGAGGTTGTTAATCCAATATGACCGTTGTCCAATGGACTAATTTAATAAGATGGGTGACTCAATAAGAAGAGGAAATTGGAACACAGACATGCACAGAGGGAAGACCAGGTGAAGACACAATAAGAAGGCAGACATCAAGCCAAGAAGAGAGGCCTCAGGAGAAACCGAACCTGCTAATACCTTGATCTTGGACTTCTAATCTCCAGAACTGTGAAAAAATAAATTTCTGTTGTATAAGCTACCCAATCTGTGATGTTTTGCTATGGCAGTCAGAGCAAACTACTGCTTCTTAAAGATCTGAAGTGGCTACAATGCTTTCATTCAATGGAGAGAATCTCTAAAAGACTTGAAGGTTAGGCAAGGAGTTGAAAAAATGTGCGGTATATATAGACCATGAATAGACAATTGACAGGAAGTCCAAATACCCAACAACTACATGAAAAGATGCACAGCTTCACTAGTTATCAGGGAAGTGCAAATGAAATAAGACCATTTTAACCCAGTGTTAAAGATTCAAATTTTTTATGATAGGTGTTGACAAAGGTGTGAGAAAACTGGCACTCTTTAACTAGAGAAAGACGCAAACACACGTCTTGGGGTAGTTTGGAACTACCCCAAGGTCTAAATTCTGGGATACTGTACTGAAGTTAAGAGAGGAGCCAGGCCGATCTTTAAGGACTAATGGCCAGGTTTCTAAACCATTCTACTGAGCGAACAAAGCGAGTTGCCAAATAGAATGTATAGCATAAAACCATTTGTATGAGTTCTTTTTAAAACAAGAAAACAAATATGGTGTATTTTCCATGATATTCTATTTGTGGATATAAACACATAGCAAAAGAGCTCTGGAAAAACGTCTGACTGATCACCATGATTACCTCTGGAGGTAGAAAGTGGCTGGGGGCAGAGGTGCTGAGTTATAGTTATAATGTTTTAAATTTTTAAAAGGAGACTTATTCATGAATAGTTTATAATTAAAACCAACTTAACATGTCATTAAGAAAAAAAGATTCAGTAGTTATAGGTGAAACATACAATCCTAAGGAGGAAGGGGCAGCCTGAGAGGAAAGGAAAGCAAGAGATGCACGGTGGGACCCACTGCCTCCTGATGCTTCAGATGGAGAAAACAGGGAAGTCCTTCTTCCAGTGCTGATAGCTGAATGGGACGGCTGTAAATTGGATGAGGGAATTCATTTTTCCAACATCTGTTGTGGGTTTTCTTTCTTTGGGGGAGGTTAAAAGATAATATCTGACAAATCCTTGGCACTTAGTGATAACGGAGGAGTAACAGACACTCAGGAGGCAGTGAGCAGATTGCCTCTTAGCCTGGGAACACCTGGGTGGCACAGGGTGGATGGGAGTGGGAAAGGTCCTAGCTGAAGGGTTGGGAAGGCCGGCTTTCAGGAGTCCAGAGAAAAGAAGCACCAGGCATGGAAAGAGAAGGTGGTGGCGAAGGAAGCCCCAACCAAGCTTCATTCAGAATGAGCAACCACAGGAGGGGAAGGAGATGAGTGCTAAGGAAACCTATGACTTTGGCCCTTAATAGCTTTATGCTGAACATGGACAATGAAGATGATGACCAAAGCAAAGAGGAGACAAAGCCATGAGCCAAAGTCAGAAAGGGCAAGTAGAGACTGAGCAAAAGCTTATTAACAAAACTTTAAGGGTAAAAGAAAGCCCTTTCCTGTTATGTTCAAAGCAGAGTTCATACTTCCTCTCCCTTCTGGACCATTAGACGAAGGGTCTGGAACACCCTTCTCCCTACCTGTTTGCTACTCTTAACTTCTATCACCTGCCAGACTTCTGTGTTGACACTGCATCTTCATGAGGCCTCTCTAGCCACTGATCCTAGTGGCCCCTCTTCTTTGCCCCATGGCACTTCAAACTTGCCCAAGCAATGATCAACTCTGCATATCCCGACTCATTTGCAGCTCTATTAAGGAAGGAGATGGAACTGTCTTGTTCCCCAGCGATTCTTCAGTGTACCTAATACAATATCTGGCACAGAGTGGGCTCTTTAAACATTTGTTATCAAAATGAAGGAGTGAATGAATCAATGGTCGTCAAGGAGAAAGCTTTTCGGAACAACAAGGATAAAACAAACAATGGTGAGAGAAGATCAAGGTCTGAGGTAAACTGGAGATTGAAGGAAAACACCTAGCTGCTCAAAACGATACTGTCTCTGGGTCTGGACAGTCTCTGGATTGCAGAGAAGATTCCCAACCTCCTACAATATTGGAGGAATGGAGAGGTGGTGAGATGTTAGAAGACTGGAGATGGGCAAATGTTCAACATTTAAAAGGGAAAAAAGGAAGATCTCTAAACCTCAGATAACCTTGATATGCAAGTTTGATACGCATTATTAAAGAAGCAGTGATTGCTTAAATTGGTAATGGCTTACCAAGAGCAAATGTTGTCAGGGTAGCAGCCCTCCCTTTCCTCTCACTGCTGGGCAGAAGGTGGGGGATGGTGAGCTTAACTTGATCTTGACATCTGACAAGTTCTCCTGTGATATCCCTTTTGATAAAGCCGTGTGGGCTGAACAATAAATCAATTAGGCATATTTGTAGCTGCCTGAATTACTGTCCCTGGAAGGTATTAATTGATGGGTCAGCATCAACCTGGATACAGCGATATGCCTCAGGGCTCTACTCTTGTTTTTCTTTCTCATGTGACATTATAATAAATGAGTTGCATGAAAATATAGAGCACATATTGATCAAATTTTCAGATAAAACAGACCTGGGGAGAAAGTAATATTAAATATGTTGAATGGAAGAACCGAAACTTAGAAGAGAAAATAAGCTGAATCTAGTAAGATTAAATTTAATAGAATAAATATGACGTTTTGCATGTGAGTCTAAATAACCAAACTGTGAAAGTTCTCATTCAGCACCTGTGAGCAGGTCCTGGGGTCTCATCGATAGCCAGCTGCATTCTGAGGCCAGGATAAGTGCTAACCTCACCTCTAGTTAGAGTACTGTGTCCAGTTTTGGGGGACAGACCTGCTGGGAAAAGTGTGGGGAAGTGGGCTTGCATTCACTGCTGACGTGTCAAATTGTAATACTTTTTGGAAGAGGAATTTGGAAATGCTATTCAAAAGACTTAAAATGTATATATCAATATCTTTTGATATAAAATGTATATATCCTTTGACTTCATAAAGGCACTTCTAGGGATTTATTCTTGGGAAACACTCATGGGTGACTTCAAAGATTTGGCCAAGAACTAGTTTATCATAGGTTTGTTTAAAATAACCAAAATCAGAAACAACTTTAATATTGAAAAAGTTATTGAATAACAAATAAATTATTTTGCAAACCAATTGCCAGAAACCTCCATACAGTGGAGAGAGCAGAATATTTAATGCAGTGGAAAAGTTACAGCTGCTTTATTAGGTGAAACACAGCAGTATTTCAGTGTTTCCAGTGTTGAGTAAAAAAAAAATGTATTTTTAATTTTAAAAAATTAGGAGCCCTTCACGTATATTTAATCTTCGTAAAGTCCTGAGGGAAGATATTTTTATCTTCGTTTACAGATTTGGAAACCAAGTCTTAGAGAATTGAGAAGAAACAGCCCAAGTTCTCCTAGCTGGGAAGAGGCAGGGCTGACATCGCCAAGACAGGTTCCAAAGCCTGAGCTTGTACCTTTCGTCACCACCTTTGTGAAACTGTCATAACTTCTCCATGTTTGGTGTTTTCACGTCTGCCTCTCTATCTCTTTAGAGCTGTTAGCATCAAAGCCCTAAAACAAAAGGGTCTATGTTCTTTCCTCTCTCTGAGCCTCTGAGTCTCTCCAATGCCTGGATTACAATTAAATTTATGTTTATAGCCCCTGCCCCATCTCACTGTTTAGCACATAGTAGGTGATCAATAAATGTCGAATGACAATTCTACCACGTGAGTGGTGCCTACCCAGACCTGGTCTGCGCTGCCCCTGGTTTCCCTAGGTCCCCACAGTCCAGTCTCATGACAGCTTGGTTACATGGGCCTGATTTAGAACCACACAGGAACCGTTTTCTCTTTACAAGCTGTTCAGTCAACGGTTATGCCTCCCTGTTCTGGCAGGGGGTCCACTTTGAGGGGAATGCGACCTTGAAAGCTAGAAGGTGGCCAAGAGGCAAAGCCACACCCCGTGACTATCCCACTCTAGGGTCCCCTCAGGATCTCTCTCTTGCGATTTATAGCTCAAGCCTGTCTGGCTTTCAGTGAGCCCTTTTGTCTCTCTCTGAGTTCTCCCCCACCTCCCATACAGAAAGAGGGCGTTGGACTTTGTTACCCAGCATCTGAGACAAGCCACGAAATGACATAAAGCTGTCAACAGTACCATTCTGCAGCGCTTTGGGTGAATTTAAATCTGCTTTCTCAAAGGTGGTACCAAAGGAAAAGTGAGAGAAGCGAGGGAAGCGAAGGCGGGGTTAGGGCTGCTGGCCTGGACCGAAGCCTCTGCGGGGCCCCACGCTGCCCTGGGAAGAAGGGCTTTGCCATGGAGCCTGACTCCTCCGGAGTGTCTCTGCGGGGCGGGGGGAAATTCTACACCTTCCTCAGCTGTTTGCTGGTAACTTGTGGCTAGACTTGAGTGTGTCAGCTGAACCAGAGCCAAAGTCACTGTGGTTTCCTGGGGTCACAACTGCTTTATACTTGCCGAAAGCAGAGTAAAGTGTTCCGGCTCTGTCAGCTGGTACTACATCTGGGCTTCGTTGAGGATTTCACAAAGTTAGCTACCTGCCCCTCCCCCACCTCACCCCAAAGGTGGCCAAAAACCAAAAACGTATTGAGTGCAAAGAATTTGCTCACTCACTCATGTCCCTACCCACCTCACAAGCAAGTACGAGGACAGAGGCTTTGAACCCACTCCCTGTCATTCTGAAGGTTTGGTGTCAGAGTTCCTTCCACCTCTCTTTTCTTTGCCCTTCTCCTCCTCCAGGCATCCCCTTCCTGTAGCCCAGTTCTTTGTCTCCTTCTCTGGCTTTCAGTTTCCTCAACTATGAAATGGAAACCATAGCATCTATCTCTTGGGGTGATGAATCAAATGAAATAATGGAAACGAAAGTGCTTTATAAATTGTACATCAGGGTTGGCAAACTAAGGCCTCTTTCTGTGTGGTCCATGAGCTAAGAATGGTTTTGACATTTTTCGATGGTTGCCAAAAAGCCAAAGAGAAATATTTCCATAACTCAAAGAGTTATATGAAATTCACATATCAATATCTACAAATAAGTTTTATTGGAACGTGGCCATGCTCTTTGTTCATTTACATACTGTCTTTGGCTGCCATTGCTATGACAGAGTTGAACAGTTGCAACAGAGACATTTAGGTTCAGAAAGCCTAAAATATTTACTATCTGGCCCTCTACAGGAAAAGTTTGTCCATCCCTATAGTAAAAGTCTGCAAAAATAATACTTTTTATTTTCTCTCTTACTCTTCTCCGTCAAAACTTGCACCCAGGATGAAGTCTGTCATGCTGAAAGGAGCTGAATGATCCACTTCACAAATCAATGGTTATTAAAGCCTGAATTTATGTTAGTTTCCAAAGTCAGTTTGGAAATTAGCAGAAAGTTTAAGCCCTAAAAGGAAGGCCCGTCAGATGGTGAGACTTCAAACAATAGTGGGGAGACCTTGGAGGTGAGGGCTTCCAATGACAAGTAAGCAGCTGCCAATTATAATTTGCACACACACATATTCACATGATCAAAGAGCCTGGCAGAGGGAAATCACTTCATGAAAAACATTCCTTCAGTGAAAAATTCTAGTACTACCTATAATTAACTTCAGGGTATCTAGACTTGGTAGATATATATATATATTGATTAAATTTAAAATGATTCCTGGTGAGTGATATTTCTGATCCTCAGCATTCTGCTATTTGGACCTGCTCTGCTGGCTTTTCTCTGGGCCTCTCATTCATTCCCCTGGCTCAGTCCAGGACCCCCTCCTAGGCTGCAGATAGGCAGAGTCAGCTGCCTGCTGGGCATCTACACCCCATGCCCCCTGGCACCTCAACTCCACTTCCAAGACTGCTGTCCCCATCGCCACCCTCTAAACTGGAATTGCCCTTCAGAGAATCATGCCACCCTCCCTAGAGCCTACACCCAACACCCTGACTCCTCTCTCCTCCCTCCCAACCAATCCCTAGGCTGTCTTAATTCTATCTCCATACCACCCTGCATGACCAGTTCAGTACCACTTACACACAGCAGTAGCACTCTTGCTCTGTTCCGGTCAACTCTCCTCACAGCTGCCAGAGAAATCTCTTCAAAGGACAGATCTTTTCCATCACCTTTCTGGAGTTCCCCGTTGCCCAATCTTTTGGTGTAGTATATACAAAACCCTTATAATCCAGTCTACCTGGCCCTCTGATATTAGCTCTCCCTGTTTCCTGCCTTGAAGTCTAAATTCAGTAGAGTCGAGCCACTTAAAGTGTCCCAAAGATCATGCTTCCTCTCTACTGGGACAATCTCAACTTCGGGACCTCTTCCTCCAGGAAGCATTCCCTGATAACCCCTGGGCTGAGTGAGAAGCTCCTCTTGGAGCCTTTTCATACATTTACTTGTTCTATGGTTCTCACCTGTTTTTCTGCCTTACGCAATGATTGCAGAAGTCCCAAAACTGTCCCTAAGAAGCTGAGACAACATCTGACCCATAATAAGTGCTCAATAAACGTTAGCGGAATGAATGAAAGGAAGGAGGAAAGAAATAGCACCTCAAGGTCAGAATGTCATACCACCTATCTTGGTTTCCCAGGCCAGCATGTAGAATCTCTCTGCTCTTGGCAGTTTCTCCAGCACCCACTCCTCTCTGTCACAAGAAGCTCTCTTTTCAGCCCAAGGGATAATCTAAAAGTCTAAACCATTTAAATAATAAAAGCAAGCACTTAAGAGCCTTCTTGTGTAAAGTGTGGTCCCAGACCTACAATCTCAGCACCACCTGGGAGGTTATTAGGAATGAGAATTAGCGGGCCCCAACCCAGCCTCCTGAATTGAAATCTGGGGTGGGGTGTATGCCGTCTGTGTTTTAACCAGCCCTCCAGGTGGTTCTTAAAGTTTGAGCACTCAGGGACAGTGCTGAGCCGAGCCCTTTATACATATATTGCCTCATTTAATCCTCACAACAGTACTGCCAAGTAGATAGTATTACTATTACTCTCATTTTACAAGAGAGCAAACTGGGGTTACTCAGTAACTTTGGTAGCTGGCAGTCTGCCTCCAAGGCCTGCTCCACTGCACCAGCTTGCCTCAGCCATAAAGAAATGTTAGCAGATTGATCACAAAGTGGAAACAGCCCCTTGTTGTCATTTTCCTCTTAATTATTTGTGTGTGTGTGTGTGTGTGTGTGTGTGTGTGTGTGTGTGTGTGTGAAGTGGGGTGTGTGTGGGAGAATAATTGCATTGACAGGTGGTTTCACAGGTGGGTGTGAGTCTTTTGGACAAGTCACTTCTGTAGGCCTCAGCATCCTCATCAGAGAATGAATTAGATGGTTCTACGTTTCTTCTATCCCTAAAACTGCTCCATGCCACAGAATGCTCGTCCCTATGCTATCCCTAATTTTAAACATCCCCCAGTGACCCTGGAGTCTTCAAAGGATGAGAAAATTCTCTGTTCACCTAAGCCAAGCACAAATCGGAGGACAATGAGACCCGCAGGAAACTGAATACACTCTTATTCTGAACACAGTCATCTCGCCGACACTGGACGTCATTGGCTTTGATACAAATACCCTGAGAAGAAGCGGGCTTTCCAAAAAGCATCTGCCCCCCTTAAGCAGTCTGCCAGACATTTGGAGTCATGATGAAGGATGTGAGAGTACAGACGTGCACTGCCCTTGGCAATCAGGGCGGGTAGAGACCACAGTGCAGATGTGATATTCTACCCACCACCCAGTTAGTAGGGCAGGGAGCGCTGTTCCGGTCTGCCCCTGCCCCCGGATGCCCCACGGCCAGAAATGCCTTTTACTGGCAGGCAGCAGTGTATCTGCAGGCACTCCTGCCCACCGAGGGCCTCGACGTGTGACCTGGGCCAGTGTCACGGAAGCCAGGCCAATCTAGAGATGCTCCTGCACCCAGGGGGCCAGGCAGCCCCAGGAAGGAAGAGCTGCCAGAAGCTGTATGGTACTCACCAAACGTATGAGAAGTCCTTCTCCCAGTGACTGAGGGCTGGTGTGTCTTGGGCAAAAATACCAGAGCAATATAAAACCCAGAGGCGGATCTTCTTTAAACAGAGTCCCTAAAAAGGCCAGCTGACGGTGTGTTAGCAATATTACCATATAAGGTGTTTTTTTCAATAAATCGGCCTTGAGGGGTGGAGAAGGGGGTTGGGTAGAGTGCATTATCATTTGAAAAATGTATGCAAAAGGACTTGAGTGGCAACAGCCCTGGTGCTGGAGGATTTGTTCCTTTTATGCTGCACTTTCATAAACAAAACTCACATCAGGCCTTATAAGCTGCCCAGAGTGAGGCCAGATGTAGCTCGGCTCCTGGAAAGAGAACCATACCAAGAATGGCAGTGGGCCTCCTCCCTCCACACCTCCCTACTAAGGCCCTGCTATGCGCCATCTCGGCTGGCCTGGGACACCCATGCAGTGTCCCCAATGTGGATGCAATTGTACCTGGTCTGGTGCAAGCCCAGGACAGCTAAAAGCTCAAGAGAAATGTCATCCATGCCTGGGAAAGAAATGTCCTGTGTCCTACTCACCTACTGCCCCTCACACAAGCTCCTAAGCCCTGGCTAAGTCACCTGGGATCCCAGGACATCTTAAGCTGTCTCTAGAACTTCACTGTCTCCTACCGTTTTCCCTTCCTTACTGGATTTCCTCTACCAGTCCCTAAATATTGGGAATCACAGAGCAAGAGAGCTGCCTTGGAGTTAAGCACACCTAACAAGACTCATGCGCTGGTAGAATTTTTCGCAGTCCTGTGGTTCCTGCTCTTTTTATAATTCATGTATTCTTCCTGGACAGCTGCTATATTTCCCATATCATCAGCTACCACCTCTGTGGCAATGACCTTCAACTCCATATTCCCACAGTCCAACTACCTCATGCCCAATCCAGACTAAAATTACCAATTGTCTATGGGACATACCCACCCAGAGAATGCTGCAAAACTGAACCCTACCCTCAGTGCTGGTGTGCCTCCTGGGTTTCCTACCTGAGTCCTTCCACTTGGCCCTTCAAGCTAGAAACCCCCAGTCAGTCTAGACGCCTCACTCCCTCTCATGCTCCACAACCACCTGGGCACCTTTCCTGGTGGCCCTCCCCTTAGAAATGTCTCTCAGCTCTGTGTCCTCCCTTCCGGCCCTCCTGGTCCATCCCTGCTGGCCCTGCCTTGCTTCAGGCTCTGGTCCTGTCTGGCCTGGAGCCATCACAGCTTCCTGACTGGCCCTCCTGACTGCCCCATCTTTAAACGCAGCAGTTCCCAAAATATAATCCTTGTCCCAATGGAAGGCAGCATCAACTTGACCTGGGACTGTGTTAGAAGTACAGATTCTCAGGCTTCACCCAGATGACCCTGGGGGTGGGGCTCAGCTATTTGTGTTTTAAACCCCTCCCCTGCCCAAGTGCCAGGATACCTACCCTTCACCAGAAGAAGCATGCATCATGCATTGAACACCTGCTTAAAGTGTCCTGGGACCCCAGGTGACTCAGCCCAGGGCTTAGGAGTTTGTATGAGTGGTAGCAAGTGAGTAGGACACAGGGCATTTCTTTCCCAGGTGTGGATGACATTTCTCTTCGGCTTTTAGCTGTCCTGGGCTTGCACCAGACTAGGAACAATTGCACCCACTTTGGAGACACTATATGAGAGTTCTGGTGGCTTCCAGTGTTCTGGAACAATGGCTTGGTGCAGGTCTGTCTTCCCGTTAACCGAGAACTGAGGGGTGTGGCTAAGGAGTTCCTGCTGCTGAGAGAACCCCCTGTGGGGACACTGTAGCTATTGTGGCACATACTTTCTCATCTTTTGACCACTGTCCTGCGTGCTTAGCACTAGGACTAAAGTCCAGGACTCCTGGGAAGCTTCCCCGAGCCTTGCAGGTCCCTGAGCCTTGCAGGGAAAGTCCTCATGTGGTGGTTTGATGGGGGCATGCGAAGCAGACACTGAGGTGGGAGCTGTCCAGCAGGAACAGATTTGTCAGTCCTGGCTGGCAGAGGCAACTAAGAGTAGTACCAAGATGGTGATCTCCCCTCCAAGTCTCCCACCCTGGGCGGGGATGGGGCGCCAGTCTCCTTTGCCCTGATCAGGGGTCCAGAGGGGCATTGTTTCCCTTCACTGTGGCAGGGTTGGCTCCACTCCCTTCTAATCATTCAGCACTGAGGCCAGGTGGACCTTTGCACCTTGGTTGGTGCAGTAAGCTGATAAACAATAAAGAGCCTGTAATCAAAGGGAATCTGTTGTGACTCAGGGTCCACAGAGCTCAGAGAACAGAAAGGAAGGCTGTCTGAATAAACCGGAGCCCATAGGAAATGCTTAGGGAGGTGGAGTCTGCCTTGAGTTTGATAGAGAGAAGAAGGTAGGGGAGGTGGCAGGTTAACCCAGGTGCCAGAAGTACTCATTTTTTTTCTAGTATGAGCAAACCCACCCTTAGCACTTTTTCCCCCTGGTTTCAAAAGTCAATGCAAAAAAATTCAAAGAAGGCAAAAATGTTCATTTTAAAAAGCAAATGTCAGTCTCCAGCCATGCTACCCTGAACAAG
>NW_011888818.1:7158463-7188462 GCF_000151845.1 Pteropus vampyrus
GCCCACACCAAGACACATCAAAATTAAAATCCCAAAGTTTAAAGACAAAGAGAGAATCTTAAAGAGAAGATTCTCTTTAAGAGAAAAGCATCTAACTACCTATAAGAGAGCTCCCATACAACTGTCAGCTGATTTCTCAACAGAAACTTTGCAGGCTAGATAGGATTGGCATGAAATATTCAAAATGATAAAAAAACAAGGATCTGCAACCAAGATTACTCTACCTGGCAAAACTATCATTTAGAATCCAAAGACAGATAAGCAGCCTTTCAGACAAGAAAAAGTAAAGGAGTTCATCACCACCAAACAAGTATTATAAATGTTAAAAGGAGTTCTTTAAGAAGAAGAAAATAAATAAATAAAAAATATAAATAAATAAAAAGCAAACGTCCCTTACAACCTCACACAGGCCTGAGTCAGAGATGGCCACTGTTAACAGTATGGTGTGTATGCTTTCAGATTGTTTTCAGATTTTTCCAACATTTTTATATTACTTCATAAAAATAGGATTATGTTATAACATATGTTTTTACAACTGTTCTGAAACTCGCCATGTTTTTTCAATAATATTCTCGGCTGTCTTTCCAAATCACTTTAGGTAATTTTAAAAACCCTGCCATAGTTTTCTATAGTAAGCATATACCATAAATTATTTAACCAATATCCTATTGATGAGTTCTTGGGTCATTTCTAATTTTTTACTTACACGAACATTGCTGCAATTTCATAATAAAACTTTATATGCACCTTTGTGCATGTGTGAGTATATTTGTCTGGTAAATTTCTTAAACTGAACTGTTCGTTAAAGCAAGAACATTTGAAATATTGATGGAAACTGCCAAGCCGTCCTCCGAAAAGTTTGTACAAGTTTACACTTCTGCCAGCAGTATGTGAGACCACCTCTCCACACACTCTCAGACACTGAGCATCGATGTTTTTTGTCCAGTACATTTGTTTATTACATGTGGAAACTTGTTAATTTTCATATGACTCACCACCTAAGAATTGTTTACCTTTTTTCCTGATTATAATAGTAATACGTCAATGGTTTAAAAAAAAAGAAAAAAAGGAAAATGTGAAATAGGTGTCAACTGAGCCACTGTGCTCAGCTGGCTCTCCTTGTGCCCAAAAGAACCATGTGGAACATTGGCAATTATTCATCTTTTCAATTTTTCCTAATCTGAAAGGAGACACTTAGCATCTTCCTGTTCTAAAATTGAAATTTGAAATTATTTGGTAACTAATGAGAATGAATACATTTGGCCTTTATTTAACTTTTTTGTCTTTCTCTGAGAATAGCTGGTTCATTTTTCTCTTAGATTTTTCACCTTTTTCTTTTTGGGTTATAAGTGTCCTTGGCATAGTACCTTGGTGATATTATCAGCCTTTTGCCTGTCACAAAGGTTGCAAATATCCCCCCATCCTCGATTTAATTTTTGCCTTTTGATTTTGTCTGGTATCATTGGCTTTATTGAAGCTTAATCAAATGTCTTTCCTTTTCAGTGTTTGAGTTTCTTAATACCTAAGGAAGGCTGAGCACTTCTTATTTTATTTTTAATTGTGGTAAAATACACATAACATAAAATATACCATCTTAACCATTTTAAGTGTGCAGTTCAGGAGTGTTAAGTATATTCACTTTGTTGTGCAATCTCCAAAAATTTTTCATCTTATGAAGCTCAAACTCTGTACCCATTGAACAATATTGCCACTTTTCTCCCTCCTCCTAGCCCCTGGCAACCACCACTCGGTTTTCCAACTTTATGAATCTGACTTCTTTAGATACCTCATGTGAGTGGAATCATGCGGTACTTGTCATTTTGTGACTGGCTTATTATACTTGCGTAATGTCCTAAAGATTCATCCATGTTGTGGTATGTTTTAGAATTTCTTTCCTTTTTAAGGCTGAATAACATTCCATTGTTTGTATATCCTACATTTGCCTATTTATTGATTCATCTGTTGAAGGATATTTGGGTTGTGTTCACCTCTTGGCTATTTTGAATAATGCTGCTATGAGCATGGGTGTACAAGTATCTCTTTGAGACTCTGTTTCAATTCTTTTAGGTCTATATCTAGAAGTGTAATCTCTGGATCATGTGGTAATTCTATTTTAAATTTTTGAGGAACACCCATACTATTTTCCACAGTGGCTACACTGTTTTACATTCCCACCAACATGCACAAGCGTTCCAATTTCTCCACATCCTCACCGACACTTGTTATTTTGTTTTTTGGGTTTTTTTGCTTTTGTTTTTGGATAGTAGACAACCTAATGGGTGTGAGGTGGTATCTTATTGTTTTTTTAAAAAATTAGAATTTATTTTTAAAATTGCTTTAGGTTCACAGCAAAATTGAGCAGAAAGTACAGAAATGTCCCACATCTTAACCAACTCCTCTGCAACATGCATATTCTCCTCTACTATCAACATCCCCAACCAGAGTGGTATATTTGTTATAATCAATGAACCTACACTGACACATCATTATCACTCAAAAGTTATAGTTCAATTTAGGGTTCACTCTTGGTGTTGTACATTCCATAGGTTTTGACAAACGTACAATGACATGTATCCATCATTATAGTATCATGCAGAATAGTTTCACTGTTCTAAACATCCTCTGTTCTCCATTTATTCTTCCCTCTTCACTCACACCAACCCCAGGTAATCACTGATCTTTTACACTCTCCATAGTTTTGGTTTTTCCAGAATGTCATGTAGTTAGAATTGTACAGTAGGTAGCCTTTTCAGATTGGCTTCTTTCACTTGGTAATAGGCACTCAAGGTTTCTTCATGTCTTTTTATAGTTTGATAACTCATTTCATTTTAGTGTTGAATAATATGCCATTGTCTGGATGTACTTCAATGTATTCATCCATTCACCTATTGCAGAGTATCTTAGTTGCTTCCAAATGTTGTCAGTTATGACTCAAGCTGCTCTTAACATCTTTGAGCGGGTTTTCGTGTGGACATAAGTTTTCAACTCATCTGACTAAATACCAAGGAACGAGATTTCTGGATCATATGGTAAGAGTATGTTTAGTTTTGTAAGAAGTTTCCAAATTGTTTTCCAAAGTGTCTGTACTATTTGCATTCCCACCAGCAGTGAATAAGAGTTTCTACTATTCCACATTGTTGTGGTTTTGATTTGCATTTGAGCAATTCTTTTTAATGTCAAAAAATTTCTCTCACTTGACAGTAGATCTTTTAATTTCTTTGAGGGAAAGAAATAGTGAATATTAGTTATTCAGATATTCTTTAAATAAAATTTTTGTCATTTTATTTTCATCAATATAGAAATTGACTTATTTCTTCTGATTTAAAAGGAATACTCACTCAAAACATTTCAGAAAAAAAATGTATGAAGTAGAAAATAAAAAACTCCCATCATCCAGATAACCACTATGAACGAAAAATTTTCCCAGATATTTTTCAATGTAAATACACATTTAGAAAAATGGTATCATACTATAACACTGCTTTATATATTACATAATTTATTTCAATGTTTATTATCTTTCATTTGCCACTAGAACATCAACTCCAGGAGGGCAGTAATTTCTTTTCTTTTTTGCTCACTGCTGTATCCCCCATGCTTAGAGAAGAGCCTGACCCATGTGGGCACTCAATAAATACCTGCTAAATGAAGAAATAAATAAATTGTACCTTTACCACTTAAAAATGTCTTGGAATTCTTTTTTCTGTGTTCATTAATATAGATTTTCAGCACCACCTATTTTATTGGCTGTGCATATTTCAATGTGTTTATCAAACCAGTCTTTTATGGATTGATAGTGTAAGTGGTTTCCAATTTGTCACTATTATAAATGATACTGTAATAAATGTTTTTATTTGTTTGTGTACCTGTGAGATTCTCTCTTTAGAGCATTCCAAAAAGAGAGATTTCTTGGTCAAGTAGAATGCACATTTTAATTAAAAATCATTTCGCTAAGTCAAATGTCCAGAAAGTAATTGCAATTTATTCTCCCGCTCAGGTATGAGAATATTAATTTCCTGACAATCCAGATAGAGAGCATCAAATCTTTTAATCTTTGTTTAACACTTAAAAAACAGTGCTGCACTGGGTTCTAATTTTCATTTATTTGCTTATTAGTGAGTTACATATCTTGTTTCTCGACCATTTGTATTTCTTCTTTTGTGAATTGCCTGTTTCTGCTTTTTGTATCTGTATTAGAGTTCTTAATCTTTTCTTATTGATTTACAAAGTTCTTTATATATTAAAGATACTAATTAACCTTTCGCAAGTCGTAAATGTTGTAAATATTTATTCCTAGTCCACCATTTCTTCCCAAATTATTTTCACTGTTTCTTTTTTCAAACAGAACTTTTATCTATTTTTTAAAACTGAGAGATAACATACATACAGAAAAATACAGAAATTTTAAGTGCATAATGAGTCTTTACACCCACAAAACCACTACTCAAATCAGGTTTCCATGTAACTTCTCCCAGCCAATAATACTCCCAAGGTAAATGCTATTCTGCTAAAGTTTCAACTTTTATCATAATAATATGTCTTATCCTTCATGGTATCTATCTTTAGAAAAGCATTCTTCAACTCATAATTATGTAAATATTCACCTACATCTTATTCTGGCAGATTTAATTATTTAATTTATTATATTGAAATCTTTAATTCAGCTGAAATGTATTCTAATGTATTTTAAATGTATTCTAAACCATGATATAGGGATCAAACTCTCCTGTATTCTCTATTCCCTCAAGGGCTAATACTTAACACCATTTATTAATCATCCAACATCATTTGTAAATTAGTCAACACCATCTCCATGATTTGAAATGTTCCCTCTTTCTATACTCTGCTATCTTCTTTTGTCTGTTTATTTCTGAACCAGTATCTCACCATTTTAAATATAACTCTAGATTTTAATTATCTGCTGAAGTAAATATTGCATCAGCACTCTCTTTCAGATATTTCTTGGTTAGTATTGCTTATTTATTCTCTCAGGAAAACTTTAAAATCATCTTGTGAAATTTCGTCACTACATCCCCTGACAAAGTTGAGCTCTTATTGGATTTGCAGTGAATTTATAACTAATTTAGAAAATATTTATAACTTTACATTGTTGGACTTTCCATTTGTGTCTTCCCATTTATTTAAAACTTCATGTTCTTCAATAATCTTAAAGTTTCCATCATATGGATCTTGCACAGTTCTGGTTTTTTAACTAGGTTTTTATATATATTTTTATGCCTACTATATGAACATTTTGATGTATTTTCTGATTACTGACAAATAGGAAAATATATATACATATAGGTACACAAATAATACTGAAGTATGTATTCTCCCACTATACTATTAAGAGCCCATTAAATATTATTCAATATAATATGCATTATTTTATATTCAGAAAGTATTACTTCATTTTAGACTTATTAAGAGTTATTCATTGGGAATTGGATTTAATAAAATGTCTTTTCAGTATCTCGATGATCCTCTTTCTAGGATAAAATATGGAAAAAACATGTTTGAATACCAGAGAACTACCAATGAAGACAGGATGTGAGAGGCCAGGTTTCTAGAGAGAAAAATCTCTTTTGGGTGAACCTGACATTCTAATCCATTTTCCTCTTGAGGCATCTTTCACTGTTAAAACAGCACAGGAAATAAGTCAAGAAGTTGAGCAAGAAGCAGTAACTAAGGGACTGTGAAAGTTATCAGCGCTTTTGTCAGACTTATGGGGCTGGGGAGAAAAATAATGAAGTTCTATATGAACTTTACATATAGTGCCCACCGTGGAAGAGGGGCACTGGTAAACACTCCAGGCTTTCCGCTGGGACCTATGATGGTTGATTTTACTGTCAACTTATCTAGGCTACAGTATCCAGATATTTGGTCAAATATTAATTTAGATGTTTCTGTTAAGGTATTTTTTAGATGAGATTAATATTGAAATCAGTAGATTTTGAGTAACACAGATTATCCTCCATAATGTGGATGGGCCTCACTCAATCAGTAGATGGCCTTAATAGAGAAGGACTGATGTTCCTGAAAGAAGAGGGCTTCTGCCAGCAGACTGCCTTTGAACTCAAACTGCAACTCTTCCTTGGGTCTCCAGACTGCTAGCTGCACACACACGCACACACACATGCACACACACAGAGTACTGGTTCTATTTTTCTGCACAACCCTGACCAATACGGTTCCTTTAAAAAAACTATGTACTAAGAGTAAGAGCAAGCCAGAAATAGAAAAGGACTTACAAAGACTGAACACAGCTTTGTATAAGTTTAATTCCAGATTGAGATAAGGTGATCTCTAACTACCTGCCAAAATCTAGAGTGAACATATATGAGAGAGAGAGAACAAAAATTGTCTTAAAAAAGGAGAAAAAGAGAAATTTGCGATCATAATGGACGATTTTAACACAACTTTCTCAGTAACTGAACAAGGAGAGAAAAATATCAGTAAGGATACAGAGGATTTGAACAAGGGGATTAAAATTTACCTGTGTACAGAATGTTGAGTGAACATTCTTTCTTCTGTTTCCCTGAAATTGTCGCTATGGCCCCAGCTGCAAACATCAGGCTCTAGGAGATGGCTCAAAATGGAGGCCAACACTTCCCCTAGGGGTTACTGAGGAGCAGCTTTACAGTGGGCCCCACCCGCTAGGTGTCCATGCAGGAAGCCCCAGGTGCCTATCTTCATTCCAGGAGACAGGAGTAGCTTGCGGGGCAGGATGATGGGGGAAGAGGGACTAGAAGGCTTTAAAAGCAGGGGTGGTAGCCTCCCTCCTGGATGGTTCTTTTAAAAGTCAAGTTGTACTTGAAACACAGGCCTGCTCACTCAGAAGGGCAGCTTTTAAATGGAAAGCATTTTGTGTTAGGGACTCAGCTGAGCCTGGGCTGTTAGGATCCTCTGCCCATCTCTCTAGGCAAGACAAGGATGTTCCCTTCAAGACTAGAATCCTCAAAGGGCGATTTGGTGTGAACTACAGGCCTCAGGCCTCATTATTTTTACTATTATTGCTATTTATTATTATCGATAGCTGCCATTTATTGAGTCGTGTCTACATTCTACACGTTTTACTAGGCCCTCTGTATACATTCTCTTATTTAATCCTGGTATTATTCACATTTTATGGAGTTGAGGACTTTGAAGGTGGGGAAGATAAGACACTTATTAAAGTGACACAGGCAGTAAGTGAAGAAGCCAAAAATCCATCCCAGGCCAGTCTAGCTCCAGAGCTTGTTTTCATAACCTCAGTATCCCCCAGGACTGAGGGAAAAAAATACACTTATAACTTAGTATTAGCCGAGAACTTTTAGAAGCATCATTTGTAGTGTTCTAAAGTTGAGGTTCTCCCATAACAACATAACTCAATAATTTAGAATTAGTCTTAATTTCAAAATGTTACCATAAATGCAGGTCCTGGTTTTCCTACATGCGGCGTGAGAATTCTTAGGTACCCAACATAACCTTTAACAAATCAAATGAAGCTGTGAAAAACCAAAATAGGAAGAGGCCACTCAGGACCTCATAACAGTTAAGAATACATTTTTCACGGTCTTAAAAATACTTTACTTCGATAACACCTTGTGGTGAGAATGGGATCTGGCAACACGGTCAGACTCCAGAAGAGTCTTTTATCTTGAGCCTTTATCTCGGAAAGTGAGTTTGCGTGGGACCAAACACTGAATAACACCTAGGGAGTTCACTTCCTTTGGCTCTCACAAAACAGTCAAGCGCCCCAATTTTTGTAAATATGAGGCCAGTCTCTGACTAGGACCCAATTATGGCCCTTCAATGCCCAGACGAGCTAAATAAAGCACTTATGGGGGACTTTGTGCCTTTGGAGTTCTTAACAGTTCTCCTGAATGGTGAGCTTCTGTCTTCGGTTTTATTTTCCGTTTTATTTATTGATTGTATTTATTATTTATTTTCTTTTACTCTATGGACTTAGCTCTGTTTGGCGATACCCAGAGTCCAAATCTGTGCCTCTCCTAACTCAAATTAAAGGTTTATTTTTTTTATTGGTCATTTTACCCAAATTCTATGCCAGCTCTTTAACAAGTCGTGCAGATCCAGGATTCTCAGATCAGCATTTGATATAAGGAACAGATGGGCTTGGAAGAACAATTCCACCACAGGTCACTGCCATAATTTTTGTGCTAAAGTGGCAAGAATAATATCAAATTGTCTGTAACTTCCATTGACCTTTCCTCAGTCTGCACCATGGACAAATTGATTCAGTGCTGCTGTTCTACTTCATGGGCCAGAGCTGGGGAAAACAGCTTTCCTGAGGGCCGATCCAGGCTGAGTTCTGGCACCAATGTTTTTCCACTTGTTAAGAAAAAAAAAAAAAATCCGATACTATCTTTGGATAAGCTGGCCGCATAGCCCCTTGCTATAAAAAAAAAGGAAGGGAGATACTCTTTTTACTCTGATGATATGAATTTATTTTCTTGGACAAGGGATGATCTGTATATAAATGTACCCTGCTAGCAAATTAGGACAGAACGAAAGCCTACAGATCAAAACCTTTAATGTTAAAGTAATTGCCTAGGTAGTTATTCCTGTGTTATTCCCAAGTACATAAATAAGGAGAAAACCACACTGTCCAAAACTTGATTTCCTGAATTTGCTCATACAGAAATCCTTTGTGGTTACTGCAAGTTCCTTTTCTGCTTAAAGTGGAAATCAATATAGTAAGTGGGCCAGGAGCTCTCATACTCCACCTGGATGAGCTGTGCTAACACAAAACAAAAATGATTTGAAAGTCGAGAACTTTGGCTCTTACTCAGCCACCAATAAAGAATGGCAGCTGCGTCCCAGGCACTTGCCAAAGATTACAATTCCGAGTTCCCTGTAACTAAATATTTGGTAAAATGTCACCAAAAAGAAACTTGGAGTTGTTTATAATCCATGCAGTCCATCCGAGCTCTCAGATATGGTAAAATGCATCCCTAGGTTAAACCAGATTAGCAGCTGGCTAGGATGTGAGCTGAATTATATTGCCCTCACCCCTGCACCTGAGTTTCAGCAGAATTACTTCTACTATACTGTGCTTTAGTGAGATGCCATCTTTTATATGGAAAAACAGAACTTTCTATGTGCTATTTGCTTATTACACAAATGTTTATATTACTTATGACATCACACATCATGTGGCCCATCCACGGTAGAAATGTAAGTGATCCTGGTTTACATTTTTTCCTCTATTACTGGATCCATTTTGTTGTATCCCTGTATTCTATATTCCTTTGCCCTTATGTTCAATTTATGTCCTCTTTGTAATATTTTACATATCCTGGAATGCCTTTCTACTAAGTATCTGAAGGCTAGGATGGGGCTTGGCACTTAGCAGGCATACAGTAAATATTTGTTGAAATAATTAAAAGTGGAGTACAAATAAATTATAAAGAGTATAAATTAAATTATAAAAGAAGAGTATAAATAAATTAAAATGAAAACATTTATTTCTCCCTTACTGGGGTTCCCGCAATACTTATGCATAAAGTTGGTGCTCATCCTGTGTACACTCATCAGTTATGAAGAAACTGCTCTTGTTATTTCATGGGCTTCTTTATCTTACTCAATTATATTTTCTTTGAAGCCAGGGAGCATAATGTCTACTTCCTGTGTACTTTGAACAGAGCTCTGCACACAGTAGATGTGTGCTCAATAAAAACAAATTAAATAAATAAATGACCCATAGCCTGGATATGTGACCCACCTTTTTTAGGATTGAGTCAACTGCTATTATCCAAGCCAGTAGCACCTGGTGATCCCATTTATATATTTTTAGCTTGCTCACCTTGGGTCATACTGCCCATATGACACAAGTGGTAATGGTAGTCCCTAGGTTTTTCTCCCATGCACCTGTTAGAGACATCTGTTGCTTCAGCCTGCCCAGCATCCACTCTCCCTTCTACTGTTAATGCCATCATGATTTTTCTTTGGAGAGTGAATGCTCCCCCACTCTCAGTGCCTGTGGTTCAGATGGGGTGTAGGTATATGACTTGGGCCTGGCCAATCAGAGCATTCCATTCCCCTGGCCAGTGATTGGTCCTAGGATGACTCATAATCAGAGCCTGTCCCAATCATTCAATTCCAGAACTTTTGTTGGAACTATTAGACACAGAAATTCTTTTTCCTGCTGGATTTTCCAAGACAATAGGGTACAAACCTATAGCTGTCAAAACTACCATATTGGAAAAAATCTAATTAAGTGAATAAACACAGAGCATATATGAGCCAGAGAGAAATACAAAATGAGTCTCAATGACAATGGGCACTAGATCTTGCTGTGCCTGAATACCAGTTGGAATTGAGTTTTCTTTCAGTGCAATGAAAAGGATTCAAACTAGCACAGCATTCTGTTTTCATTATGTGGTCTCTTCCTAGGCGATGCTAAAGTCCCAAGTACCATAATTAGAGGCCTTGTACTTACAGAGTAACACTGGGACTGAGAACTAAAATATTTGTGTCAATGTATCTTGAGCCTACCATGGTTCAATTAAAAATAATTTAAAACTCCAAAGACATGGAAAAGGTGTATAACACTAGGCTGGGTGAGAGAAGTTCTAGACACAGGCGCTTAAACATAGTGAGCAAGGGTGTTAAGACTGTTCAAAGTGGCAAAAGGGGCAGTGCTGTCGACGGTATGGACTGTATTTTGATGGAATTGTGCTTGAGTATGATGTCATTGGCTTGTTTTAAGGTGAAGTGAGGTGAAGAGAGAAGACTGCCAGGGATGGGGGAGCTAACTACAGGGAATGACTTAGGAATATCTAAGAATAGTCTTACTTCTTTTAGCCTAGGTGATATTTCCACTTCTTTCACCCACAAAGAACCCATTACTATTTGTCCAACACAAGTAAGTAACATCCTAGGTTCTTAATCAGGCCCAGGAAAAAGACAGAAATAACTCTGGGAGTTCTTTTTTGGAAGAGGGTGAGGTGGGGAAAAGTAAGCCTTCCCTAGGACCTGATCACAGAGGAGACTGGCTAAGCCCAGATAGTTACATTAGACTTCTTCAGGCCATAAGCACAGAAGTTTTCTCTTCATTAGGTCAGTTCTTTCTTAGCTCGTCACCCTCCAGGTTTGGTCCAAAAAACTCTGCTAGCTCTTGAAGGCAAGGTTTATGTTGAATGGGTTCCCATGGTGAGGTCATCTTCGTGGAAGGTTTCCATATATGACATGCTTCTGCTGCTGTGCCCAAGAGCATTCCCAAGGCTCTTCACTGATGCTGTCCAAGAATAAGGTTTTGGCTGGACTCCCACATTGGAGGGAAGTGGAGCTTTGGTTTCTGAAAATAGTAGAATTGTTCTCTCTGTCCAATTATAAAAGCAATACAAGTTCCCTGTAGAATATTTGGAAAATTCAAAAAAAGTATAGCGGGGGAAAAAAGATCACATCATAATTCTATCACCTAAAGATAACTAATAATAATATTTTGGTGTACTTATTTCTCATGGTTTTTATGAATGCATGTATCTATGTATATTTTAGGAGGATAGTATTGCATCATGGTTAAAAATGTGGTTTGGAAGTCTGACACTACTCATTTAGAGTTCTGTGGGCTTTGGCAATGTAATCTCATTAAGTCTTACCTCCTTCAACAATAGTTTGTGAATTCTTAATCTAGTACTCCAACAGCATAATATCATTTTAATTTATAGGTTTATAATGAGTTAACTGGTAATAAAATTTTCCCCAACATTCTTCTTTCAGTTTCTAAAAATGGTTATTTCATTCATTCCAGATTAATTTTAGAATAATCTTTTCAAGATAAAAATAAATATTTTTGTAGACTTGCATTTAAAGTTATTAAAGAAGGATTAACATCTTTAAAGAATTGTCTTCTCTCATGGAATATAGCATATCTGTCTTTTCATTTATTTTCTTCATGTCTCTCTGCAAAGCTTAGTAATTTTCTTCATGTAAGTCCTATACATTTCCTACTAATTTTGTTCCAAGGTAATTTATAGTTTTGGTTGCTAGGGTGAATGAGATTTTTTTTACTCCCTAATCACAACTGGCAATTACCTATACTAGAAAGTTATTTTAAAAGTTATACATATATCACATGTATATCTTTTGCTGCTCTCTCGTTAGGTCTGTTTTTCATGATTACCTTCAGATTTCTAGGTAGATATCTAGTTTGAGCCAAAAACTGTCTCCTTTCCAATAGCAAACTCTTTATCCTGCTTAATTACAGTGGCTAGTTATCCTTTCCGGACACTGTTCAATAATAGTAGTTAGAATGGGTCTGTCTTGTCCCTGACGACATTATCTCTATTAAAATTGATGCCGGGTGTTGTTTCAGAAGATTTATTTTATCCTGTTAATGAAGCTTCTTAACTTTCCTAATTTATTAGGGGAGTTTTTAAAATAAAAAATGTGTTGATTTTCATTTTCCAATACTTTATTATCTATGAGAGATTCCTGGGTCTGATTTTTTCCTTTGACCTACTTCTGTGATGCATTACGTTAGTGGATTTCTTTTATGGGGCCATCAATAACTTCTCAACAAACTCACCAAATGCATAGTGGGCTCTGGAGGCAGACAGACCTGGGCTGCCTTCCTAGCCCACCATTTACTAGCTGGGGGGTTAGGGACAGGTTCTAAATGGGGATTAACAATAAATGCTGGCAGTTATGATACATTTCCTTTCATATATTGATGAATTTGTTAGTGCTTTACTTAGGGTTTTTGCAAGGACCTTGTCATCTTACAATCCCTTATTTTTTTAAATTTTTTATGGTTACAGCACCTGGTCTTCCTAGGTGGTCTCCCATCCAAGTACTAAATCAGGCCCGACCCTACTTAGCTTCCGAGATCAGACGGGATCAGGCTTGTTCAGGGTAGTGTGGCCATAGACCAGAGTTTCAGTTTTGCAAGATGAAAAGTTTTGGAGGTCTGTTTCACAATAATGTAAGTACACTTATTTAATTAATATGACAAATTTTAAGTAATGTGATTTTTTTATAACAATAAAAAACGGCGTAAGAATTATCTGTTCCTTGAAAGTTTGAAAGAATTTATTCATAAAAGCATGTGGAGATAATACTTGCACATTTTTCCATTTCTTCATTGAATATTGATTTTTCAAGCCTTCCAGTTATTTTAAGATTTTAGTTTCATTCATATATATATATATATATATATATTTTTTTTTTTTTTACCAGAAAAATCATCTACTTTGTTGAGTAGCAAATTCATTTAGCCTAGTTCTATATAGGACTTTCTTATCATGTGCATTTATTGTATCACCTTGTTCATTTCTAATTTTTTTTCCTCTTTGGCTACTTGCTTTTTCAAAGAATGATATTATGAATTTATCTACCAATTCTATTTTAAAATTCAGTCATATTTGCTTTAGTATGTCTTCCTTCATGGCTTTTCTAGTATATTTTGGTATTCTTTTTTCTAATTTGAGTCATATGCTTAATTTATATCTTTCGATTTTTATTGAATAATTAAAGCATTTAAAGTTCTAAATTTCCTCCTCTGTTCAATTTGTAGAATTTCCAGAAGTTTTAATTTGTGATACTGCATTATCACTAAATAAAAACAAATGGCTATATAGTAGTATTTATTTTCTCATGCTTTCCTTCTTTTACCTTCAAAAAAGTAACTTTTAATAATTAACTTGTTAAATTTTAAATTATACAATCTTTAAAATCATTATTTAATATGTGTCTACATTTACTTCTCTGTTTCCCCCATGAAACCAAAGCTTTCCCACTTATTAACTGGGTGACTTTGGACAAGTCTGTGCATTTATTCTCTTATTGCATGTCAGGCACTATTATTGGAGCTGAGAACACAAGGTGAACAAAACAAAGTTGCTGTTTTCAAGGAGTTACTTAAGGAGTTACATAAGCTAGAAATAAACCAACAGGATGACTTTAGCAAATGACAGTGCTGTACAGACAGTAAAAGAGCTGTGGTAGAATGATGGGGTGGAGATGTTTTAGAGGGGTTGCCAGGGAAGACCTCTGCTAACTGCCAGATCCCATGGACTCATCTTGGTCCTTAGCCCAGAAAACCTCTCCGGAGCCATTTGACACCACTCCTCTCCTTTCTTTAAACTGTTGCCTTCCTTGGTTTCTGCAACAAAATAGCAATGTCATTATCTTCTGGTTTCCTTCCACCTTTTGTGAGTTCCCCCTTTAGACTTTATTGCTGGCACACCTTCCCTTGACCACACGTTAAATGAGCCTGCTAGGCAGGTGAACCATCTATCCTGGCAGCTGGAAGGAGAACTCAACTACTGGCTCCCTCTGCTGAGAGCTCTTGCTCGTATTCGGACCTTCGGCACAGGTTATACTGGGTGATAGCACAGGCCCAAGATATGATGTCTAAGTCAAGGCGTTAAGATGCCTTCCCACAAGGTGAAGATGGAGCTTCTCAAGGTTAGGGCACAGGTCCAATTGGCTTCCTAACACATGATTCTACATCAAGTACAGTATTTCAAGAAAAAGCTAAGCAAAGGAAAGTAAGGAAGTGCTGATGTAAAGGCATTTAACACAGTGCTAGAAAGCAAACATGGTCCCTACCTCTACATTACTTGACAGTTCAAAGACATGACTCACATAAGAAAATACTGCAAAACAGCAAAAAAACAAAACCAACCAAAGAACACCACACATCAACTTGTGGGAAACAGGCTATAAATGCCATGGGAGTTCAAAGAAGTAAGCCCTTGGAGAGAATTGACCAGTGAGAGAAGACACTGGAGGGTGAACTTGAACCAAGCCCTAGGGGCAGCAGGTTTGATCACCGAAGGACACAAGAGCCCTGGTTATGCAGAGAGACAGGGCTGGATTCTGGATCTGACAGGCGTAATGAATGATACTGGAAACATCCTGTAAGCATAATGCTCTGTTCTAACCCAAAGTAGTCTAAGGTTAACAAAAAATTCAACCCTGGATGAAGGAGTGAAGACTTCTGTAAGGAGGGTCAAAGTTTTCTTCCTCTTTCATCTCAAGAAGCAGTTGGAACAACAAAACTGGGAGGTTCAAATCAGAGTGGGGTAGAGCCAAAGGATCAAAGACAGTGCAATCTCTAGGTCCTGGCTCTGCTCTGAGTCTTAGGGGAAATGAGTAGAAATTTGGAATGTTTCTTCTGGCTCTTGAGATTCTGTTTTACAGCTCAGAATATCAGGGCAGACCAGACAAGATACTTGGAGCTGAGGCCCAGCTATTGATAAGAAATGTGGATCTGCCTGAAGAGTCCTCTAGCTGGAAGTTAGATGGGGTAGAAGTCTAATAGGTGAGAGCCACTGACCTCAGTTCTAACATTTCCAGAGATACAAATAGCAAACACCTTAAGCCTTTATAGCAGCTTAAAACGGTAGATGTATTAGACTGACCTTATTGTATAGATTATAAAGAAGTTTGAGAAGTTAAGTGACTCGCTGGTGAATAAATAGCTGGGCCTAGAAACAAAGTCTTAAATGTTTTATCTGGCACTTCTTCTTGAAAGTATAAGTTCCAATGGTCCTGATCCAAACAGGCCTTCTCAGTGCCCCAAGCAAAGCTCTTCGCAGAAACAGGCCTTGACTCAGAAGTACTAGTCGGGGCTCATAGGCTTGAAAGATTCTTGGTCAAACTGGTCTCTTTGTGGAGTTAAAACACTGAGATACTGGGGGAGTGGGGTTGGGGGCGCACAATACCTATTGACAAACTGTTCTATAGGGACCAGCATCTGGTCTGGTCCTAAAACTGTTTTAAAATCCATTTGAAACAGACTAAAGTTATTTACTGGGCCTTCATGTCACTAAAGCTTTGCTCTTGGCAGATTCCATTCCTTTCAACACCCACATGAAAAATACCTCCTTCCCTTGGGGTAACTGAAATCTAGAAGAAGCAACCAACACTTAAAGGGGATATGTATTATGATTTTAAAAACCAAGGTGCCAAAATGAGAGTTGAAACCCTTGCCTCTCAAGCTACAAATATCCACAACACTACCTCAACTGGGGTCTGCTTTTCCTCAAGCTGCCTTTTAAGTATGTGAAAATGATCATCTGTAAAAACCCAGCCTGGCCCCAACCTCCATATGAGCTTCTTTCCTCTGGTTTCTTGGTCTGATTTCCTTTTATTTGCAATATTCCTTTCCTCCTTTCTTTACATCTCTGGTGTCTTCTCTCTTTCCCCTGACTTCCCAGCCTTCCTGCTTCTTTGTGGGCTGGCTTGATACCACAAGAGTCTCTCTCACAGAGGTGGGGTAAAGAGAGAGACATTGAAACCATGCAAAGTGCTTCTGCCATGGCTAGACTACAGCAGGTACAAAGAGGGCATCTGCAGACTGATTTCGTGTGCCCATCCAGCCACTGAGCTTTCTTGTGCACAGGTGCAGAGGCAAGGGGATGTGGCTGTTGATAAACAGTAAGTGATCAATGTGGTTGCAATATATGATACATTTAGTTCACTTTGGTTCAATGAACAGTTGCTGATTATCTCCAATGTGCAGAGACTAATAAGAGAGCTCACCATTTGTAGGTATAAATGACTAGTGCAGTGGTTTTCAACCTTAGTCACACTTGAGACAAAAACAAAATAAAACAAAAATAATTTCTGAGGTCCCCAGATCTCACTGGTGTGGGGTAGAACACAAGTATCAGTATTTTTTTAAAAGCTTTTCAGGTATTTGAATGTGTAGCCAGGGTTAAGAACTTTATGTGACCATATGTAGAAAGTTCTGAATAAAGACTAAATTTAGGTTTTAGGCAATGGAAAGCTTTTGCAAGTTTTTGAGCAAGAGAGGAAAGATGAGGATGGCTATAATGTGGGAAGTTTCTCCTGAATGTACTAGGCAGAACAGACTGGAGCCAAGAAATACTGAAAACAGAGAGGCCTGGTAAAAGCCTATTGTGATAGTCCAAGTAAGGGGTAATAAAGTCCTAAACTAAGTAATAGCACTGAAAATGGAAAGAAGGGATGAATTTCCTGGAAAGTATGAGGCCGGGTAATGGGAGGACTGTCAGGCAAGGTGGACAGCCCAGGCTGCCTTGCAGCCACAGTAGGAAAAGGAGGACAGTGACAGGAGAGGCACTCTTCCCTATTTGGCCCCACATTCTCTCCTACGCCAAAACTACAGAAGAAAGAATTTCCAACATCTTGGAGGTTAAGAACCCAAGAGAAGAGCAAGAATATAGGGACTTGGCTCTTTCAAGGGAAAAGTTCAAGGACCACCAAACTAAGTGATAAAGACTGAACATATTCGGGACACAAAATTTTGAAATGAAGCAAACTCCATACAATTGCAGACTTTTTTCCCACAGATTTTTGATATGAAAAGAAAGTATTCCTCTCCTCTTCAAGTTTACTCGTCTGTGCCCCCATCTAAGGGGTCACGAACACCATTATTTCTAGGCCACCTTAGAACACTGGGCTCAGCTCATAGAAAGAAAAACGCAGGATCCACTGTAGCTGTAAACATCTTCCTAGATGTTGCCTAAGTTAGAAAAGAATAGTCAACACAATAAAATTGGTAGGGTGGGACGGCATGGGAATGTAATTATTTATTTGGAGTGTAACCTGGCACTCCAAATAAAGGCTCTATTATTTTCTTCTGAAAGCTTTAGGGCATAAGGAGGAAGTGAACGGGATGACCCACTTGAGACAGCACCAAAAGAACAGATGACTTCACAGCCCTGGCTGATGGCAACAGGCAGACAAAAGGCACTGAACAATTAAAAGTGAATTGGGACACACCTTCAATGGTAGTATATCTCAAATTCCATTTCCCCTCACCTTTCCCCAGACCACCAGACCTTTTAGTTAGCCTGTTTAGACAATATTTGATTAAACAGATTGCTCTAGAGCATGCATGTGCGCGTGCACACACGCACATGTAAATAAATTAACTGTTATTTTATTGTAGAGGAAAAAATATCCTGAAATATTTGTTAAATAACAATAATTCCTGACAAAAATCACTTTTCAGGGTTTTCAAGCCTCAACATCTGGTCAGTCATAGCGAGCTGTCCCTGGCCCTTATAATAAACCATTGTCATACATCACAGGAAAACCCAAAGATTTTCTGAATGGCTTCCAAATTTCTGCATAGATGCCCTTAATTAGTCCAAAGGTAGACAATAAACGAGTTGGCAGAGAAAACAGAAGGAGAGCTGAAAGAAAATAATGTTAACTGTTGGTGACTCTAGATCAAAGAGTATATGAGTGTTCATTATACCATTCTTTCATCTTAGTTTTTTAGTTATAGGCAGACTGAAAAGTTGCTTTAGCATGATAGTGCTATTTTCCAGAGTTGCCAAAATACATATTCAATTATTTCTTTTCAAGCTAGAAATAGAAAATCAGTTCTCCCCTAGGTAATACTCATTTTCTATTCTGTCTAAAAAAGCTTCCAGTACTTTCTGGAAAGTTTAAATTAAGGGGCTACAGTACACTGATGTAGTTTTATAGTTCTTGACAGGTGTTTGAGTCAAACTCTCATCGAAGGTCTGTGATGGTCACTGCTCTGTCCACAACAGTCACGTGGCTGCAGCTCTGTAACAGGGAAAAAGAAAGGAAAAGTTTGGAAAATTCTGAAAAGTCATTTTTTAAAATTGCTTATTTAACATGCTCATTCTGGCTAGTGGTTCCCAACCTGAAACCACTGCTGTTTAACTGGTAGCTATAGTAAGGAGTCTGGGGATCATTACTTTCGCCAATCCCTACCTGTAGCTTGAATCAACATGGGCCCATACGCTCTCATTTATTTTTCAAATGTATCTATAGTTTAGAGTCATTCATAAAGTATACATTTATCTAAAAGAATTGCAGACAATAAAGCACATCTACTCTCACATGAGAAACGCTCACTTTTGGTATGCAAAAGGGGTCTTTATAACTGAAAACCTGGGCATTCTGGGGGCGTTGTGCAGCCTCTGTCGCAATATCCTGGTACCTAGACATTTATTACATTTAAGGAAGACTGACCTATTTTTTAATAGATTTGTCAGAAAATTCTTTCTCATTCTTAGCCAAAAACTGTCATTCTACAAGGCCTTAGTTTTAGTTCTCTGTGTCATAAGAAATATGCTCAATACCTTTTTATACAACACTTAAAGTCAGTTCTCAGATTCTCCCTTGGGTTTCTCTTCTAAATAGTCCCAGTTCCTTTTATGTGACAAGGTTCTGAGTCTCTTTTCCATACTATTCATTTTTCAGTGAACCCGAAAGAAATAATAATACGCCATGGCCAGCATGGAGAGAAGCAACACCATCACATTAGATTTGTGGGGCAAACTGAAACACACTGATCTTATCACCAACTGAAATTTTTTATTCAATGCAACTTAGAGGGAAAAAACTTCCTAAGAAGGTCATAAAAATCCCTCTTATTTAAGCATAATTCCAGAATCAAAAATACTTTACCTATCTTAAGTGGCTTTTTCCCTTTGAGTTCAGATCTCTTATTGAAATATGCTTAGCGACTCATGATGAAGAATAAAACTAACATTTAATAAGCCAGCTCACTGCACTAGATAGTTTCTGTACCTTATTTCATTTAATCCTCTCGATAATCCTATAAAGTAGGTGTTATTATTATCATCCCCATTTACAGAGGAGAAAGCTGAGGCCCAGGAAGGTTAAGTAGCCCAATCAGACACACAGTCTTTAAGTGGCAGAGCTAAGACTCCAATCCATTCCTATCCCACACTGCTTCCCATGTATGTCCTTATTAGGAAGAGCTGGAAAGCTGAGTGACAAGGCTAATCTATGTGTGTCATCAGCTCTGTCTTCTCTGCTTGAGGCACAGCCCCCGATTTCATCTAACAGTTACATACACAGAAGAGAGGTGGATCCTTGCTGTGTGGATGAAATCCCTTCTGGCGACAAGAAGAAATCTCTTCTAGTCCATGGTCAGTTAATTTAAAGAATCCAGTTCTGAAATAAAAAAAAAAAGCAGGCCCAGAATCAAGCAAAGGAGGCCTCCCAGTCCCTAACACACACACAGCAAGGCAGAGCTCATTTTGGGACAGCTTCAAAAGTACGCTGGCTCATAGGTCTCTTTTCTGGTGAATGAATCAGAATTACAGAATGACTCATCACTGCCACCGCGCTAATTTTGCTGAGAGATTTCATAGTAAATAACAGGATTTAGAATGAAAAAGAAGTTAACACTGAGATAATCTGTTTGATTTTGAAATTCTCTAGTCTGACGTCAATCTCTTGAAATTCCTACTGCTTCAAGTCAAACACTTCAAATTTCTTTGTCTTTTTCTTAGAAAAGCACCTAAATTGTTGCTTGGATATCTTTTTAAATAAGCATAAAACAGATTTATCAGGATATGGGGCTTAAAAAGAAGTCTTGTAGAAAAACCAATTAATACCACAATCTATATATTTTATAGAGAACAAAGGGCCTAAGAATAGAGACCTTATCCTCTGAGGCTTTTCCCCCACTATCTCCTTGTAATGCCCTGAACTGCATCCTATATACTTACTCCTGGAACTTGGGGGAGCAAACAATGGCTATTGACTCTGGCAACATCATCTGGTAGGAGCAGTGAGTATGTAGGTCAACACTGGAGAGGAAAGCGGTCTGTGTGGGATGAGTCTGAGAAGAGAAAAAAGTAAGAGACACCCTCAGTGAGAATATTCAGCCATGAAGGAAGCTAGAGTCAGATAGTTCTCAACAGCTGGCCATAATGTCTTTCTTAGCTATTTGCAGCCATGAGGAGTATGCCTGAAGTTCGTAATAAGTAATGAACTTCCTTTCTAGCATTGTAAACAAGTTTAACATAAGTGTGTGAAGAAACTCATAATTTCTAGTTGACCATGACTTACTTGGCTCCTCACAAGCTCTCTCTGTACAATATCCCATTCTGGAATAGACAGTACATGCTGCCCAATACTTCAACATGATAGAAGTCAAGGATGTAACAAACCACAGTTAGATGAATGATTCTTCTTCCTGATAGAGGTGTTACATGAGTCTGGGGTTCTAAAGACAAAAGTGGCAAAAGCTATCCTATGGATAAAGCATATTATCTATGAATATGAGAGGCAGGGGGTGACTGGGATTTCAGTGGGTAGTAGCTAAATCACACAAAGGACTCAGTCTTGTTTGGGAAATGGATCAAGATATTGAAATTTGAGGGTAATTTGTTAAAGCACCATCTAAATGTGCATTCGAGTTCTTTCATTTGTTTTCAATTATTTAATGTGTTATTGAGCATATTCTTTGTGTACAAATGAACAACTACATAATGACTTATGTTCACCTTAGAGGGGGTGTGATCTTAGATAACAAGAATGGAAAAAGAAAGACCCAATATGTCTCAAAAAGACCACCAACTTTCACTGACAGAAAAGCACAGAGAACAAATAGGTATACTTGACAGTGTTTTCAAACCTGCTGTGCAAAAAATGAAGCTCTTGGGCAGCTTTTCAAAAGCACAGGCTCCTGTGCTCTACCCTGGAAATATCCACACTGAAGGGAAAGTAGTTTTCTTCTTTAAAAAAGCTCATTAAATGATTCTTATGTGCTGCCTCGTCTGAGAAACACCACTCCACAGAATGCTGTGACGAGCTCACTGCAGAGCAGGTCTGCGGGACAGGAACATTTTAGCTGAGTGCTGACAGGAAGTCTGCACACAGGTCTTCGTGGGGCAGGTAAGAACGTTGGTGACCATAAGGGAAAAGTTTTCGACCTGATAATAATTTGATCTTATAGACTGCGAGGGACAAATGGCCTGTGCCAACACATTTCACCCCACAGTTAGAGCCAGGGATTCTAAATAGGAGCAAATGAGGCCTACACAAGCTGATCTAGGTCTCTGATCTAGAATGGTTGGCTAGGACAATATAAAGACACACAGCAGGGGCTCAATAAATAATTGTTAAACTAAATCAAAAAACCTTGCCTTGAGCCTTTGCTTCCCTCTAACTACTACGGCTTCTCTTTCTCCTTCCCTTCACAGTTGAGTTTCTTGAAAAAATAGTTATGTCCACTGTGCCCACCATGCTGGAGACAAGAGAAGGCATTTTTGTGAAGAGAAAACAATACACCAAAGGAACAGAAAGGAGCAAGGGGAGTGAATGCTGAGGGCGGCCTGGGCACCCAAATGGGAGTGGACTGGCCACAGTAGAGCACTGCTGGCTAAGTCAGGCTGAGAGTACATGGAGTTCTCGAATACTGGGTTGGGGGTTACACAATAGTTGGTGATCGATACAAGACTATGCAGTGCTTTTGACCAGTGAACCTGATTTATAGCTGGCAATATACAGAAGGAAGAATTCCTCTTTTGTATTCTTCTCTTGCCAATTATAAGATCTAAGCATACTGTGTGGTCTGCTATTTGTTTTTAATCCCAGGTTAGGAAGGAATAGTACAGAAATATCATGAGGAAAAAAAGCTGAGACACTATCAATTTAGGCTCTAAATTTGTTCTTAGGTAGGCCCTCAGTAATATTAGAAATCTTTTTATCCATTTGTGGCTAAGGTCTACCTGAAGTCTAAACAGTAATTATTCCAGACTTTCCCCTATCTACTCCAGTTTCAAACCCACTCTGGCTCCCTCCCGCTGGGCAGTGGATCTAGAAGCCAATCTTGTTGAAATAAAGACCTCCTCAACCCCTCCAAATAAACCTCAAAAATCCCTCTGTGTCTTTCTTTTTTCCTTCAATTCTATCTCAGAGGAATGTTTTCTCCCCCATATAAACATCAATGTCCTTATTGTACTTTTGATTTGATACATTCCTACCTCCACATTACCTGTCTCTCCTGCCCTCTCACATCTCTTCCACTGACTCACTGGGCACTAAAAACACATTCGACTATACACAAGAATGTAGGTAAACCTTAAATATGTTAAGCAAAAGAAGCCAGACACAAAAGAGTATATATTATAAAATTCTATTTATGTAAAGTTCAAAACCAGGCAAAATTAAACTATCACATTTAGGTGGTAAAACTATAAAGGAAGCAAAGGATTTCCAGAAGTCAGGAAAGGGATTACCTGTACCACGGAGGAAGTGTGGCTAGGCAGGAGCAAGGGGTGGGAGTGTGCTTCTGGCAATGTTCTTTTTCTTGACCTAGGTAGTGTGTGTACATAGATGTTTGCTAAATGATTCATAATTCAATTTATGTACTTTCTTATGTATGTTGTATTTCACATATATAAAGGTCTTGGAAAAAAAAATCAAAACAAAACACATGGTCGAGGCTTTCCCATGAAACCATAAATCAAGCAAACTTTCTCCCAACCTGGCTACTCCTTAAACTACCATCCCATTTCTTTACTTTCAAGCTGAGTATTTCAAAAAATTAGTGTGCATTTCACTATCACCACAACCTCAATCCCCATTACTTCTTAAATCTTTATAATCTACTCCTACCACTGTTTAAAACCCACTAAATCAAGGTCATCAGTGACTCTGCCAAATTCAACAGGCCCTTCCAGGTCTTTATCATTCTAGAGCTCTCTGCAATGTGTGATATAGTTAATATCCTGAGATTTCTTCTTAAAATATTCCTCCTCCTTTGGCTTCTGTGCCTTAACACTACCCTCACCTTCCTCTTATATCTCTTTGCTTCATTACTGCGTACTCCCTATGATCCCCTAAGGAGCCTGTACCACAAGCTGCCAGTGAATCTCTTCTTGCTCTCAGTTCTGAGGCTTCCCACATCAGCTCTATGCAGAGGTCTCCCAGATCTCTTTCCTGCCTTGGCTTTGTTCCCAAGTTCCAGCCACATTTCCAACTTCCTGATAACTATCTCCACCGATTTCCTGTCTCACCAGTACCTTAAATTCAACATACTCAGAAGTGATCACACCATTTACCCCATTTCCAATACACGTTCTCTTCTTTGAGCCCCTGTTTCTGCTTATGAGATGATCACTGCCACTCCCATGAGTCAGGCCAAAAATCTCGAAGTCATCACTGACATTTACTCATCATCCTCTCTTACTCATACTCCCACAACCTCTGAAATCCTACATTCATCGCCTCCTTCCCAAATGCTATGCCATCACCCACGCTCTCATTATTATGAGATTTTATCACCACACTGATCTCTTAAATGATCTCTCTGCCTTGACCTATCTTAAAACTACCTTTATTATCAATCTTCTAAAGTATAGCTTTGATCATCATTCATTGATCTATCCAAAATGTCAAATCACTATGTTGTACATCTGCAACTAATATAATATTGTATGTCAACTACACTTTAATTAAAAAAAGAAATCATCATGAATACAGAGGAAAAAAACAAAAAAACCTTTAAGAGTTCTCTACTTACCAAAAAAGAGAACTATTCTGCCTGTTCACCCAATGTATCATTTTAATGCTTATCTACTATCCATTTCCTGATAGGAACCTCAAACTCCAGCAAACTGGACCACTCAATGCTCTAGGAACACAGTCTGCCTATTCCAGTGCTTTCCCTCCATAGGGAACTCCCCTTTACCCCATTTGTAAAAATTCTAGTAAACTGGTATGACCCTCCCCTCCTCTGAATTCCAGTGCTCTCTTTGCACCTCTTGAGGCACTTGGCACATTCTGCCTCACATGAAGAGTTATTACTCGTCTATGTGTCTAATCTCCTTTATAAGACTAAAATCGTATCTTACTCAAATTTGTATCTCCTGACAGGTAAGGAACAAGTTTTCTATCTCCCACATACTATAATAGGGGACACACAATAGAAGGCAAATATTCATGTAATTAAACTGAAAAAAAAATGACAGAGGCACAGGAATTTCTCACATTCTAACATAGAAGCGTGTGTAATCTTCCCAAATCCAGAAATGAGCTGACTTGTTTGTATGTAACCCTGTCACATAAAATGAAAAGCAGCTCAGTCTATGAGAGTGAAGGATTAAAAAGGAATAGCAAGAAAAGTTAAGAAATAATCTTTAGAGATAGAATTATATTTTACCTAATTATTGTCAAAAGACTACATAAGATATGCAGACACTTAAAATCACCTATATTGGGGGCCCCTCTGGATTACATAAAGGTATATGTTACTTTAAGAAAAACAAATGCAAGCATCTGATTAATTTCCTTGGCTCATGTAAAATATTTTGCTTTATATACTTTTAGGAACATATATACTATACATGAAGTAGATGTAGTCAATGTGTACATCTATTCTAGGCTAACGTCCCATCATCATTCGTACTCACAGAGAAATTGTAACTTTAGGAAAAGAAGTTTATTTTTATTAAAGAAATTTTTTTAAGTAAAAAAATTAAAAAGCCCTAAGTAGTTCCCAAAAATCAATACCAGAGTACAAGCAATCAAGTATGGTGGGGAAGTCAAGCCTGAATCCAAGAGAGGGAAAAATAATCATCTAAATAATCTGAATATGATTTACTTTGCTTAAAGAAAGAAACTAGCAGTGTGTTTGTAACATTGTGAGAGAAGAGACCGATCCTTAGAGAGCTTGGAATTGCTTACATGAATCCAGCCCAGTGTGATGAGGCCCTGCTGATCCTGTATGAGAAAAAGCTCTTCTTCATTCTCGGTGTTACAATAATCAGATCCAGCACTTTGCTTGGGGATGAGAACATGAGTGATGGTAAATTCATTCCTCATCTGTTAAAGGAGAAAACAGCTTGTCACAATTCCCTGGAGCTTATGCAACCCCACTCTGTCACAGCAGTGGCAAATTAAACACCCATGAAAGAGAAGGCCTTTCCCACCCCAGTCTACATCTTGCTCCCTGAGTCCCTCACCTCAGTGGTTCACAGACTTGGCTGCTCATGTGCACTGCCTGGGGCTGCTCCGCAAAGCCACAGATACCCACAGCCCTGGGGAATTTCCTGCTGCAGTGAAATGGGTTTACTCATGGTTCTTAACAAGTTCCACACATAGTACTTCTCTTCCTTTGCTCATGTCTAAAGTAATTTCCCTTTCATTGTTTCTTTAAGTCTTTCTCATCCTCTAAGGCAGTCTAATTCTATTCCACTTCATTCATTTGTTCATTAAGGAGTTAGTAATGGGTTCTGTAAGTGCCTCCATTCAATGATTTTTCCTTCTTCAAAAATTCCTAGTCCTCTTATTGTACATACTATCTGTCATGTTATTTATCTTTTGGTGTATATCTCCCATTTCTCCGGAGCGCTCAGGTACTTTGTGTGGACATGTGCTATGTGTCTTACATATTTCATATTTCCAGGTCCTACCATAAAGCAGGTTCTCGAAAAATGATATAAAGGTGATGAATGACTGGATCTCCCTATCAAGTTTAGAATTAGGTATTTCTTATTGCTAGCATTAAAATAATCAGTTCAATTCAATGGACTCTGAAAATCAATGAAATACAAGGTCACCAAATTCAAAGTGACACTGCATTATGCTGTCCATAGTCCCTTCAGTGCAAAGAGTAACTGACACTGGATATCTTCTCTGAGAGTCACAGGAAGCCAAGGGGAAAGAAAGAGTCTCAGCTCAGGAAAGCATTTTTACCAGTTTCCCACAGAGAATTCCACATGTCTCTACTCCTCGTGCAGTGTTGGCACTGGCTAACTGGAGAAACTGCGGGCAGAGCCTCCCGGGTACCACCACGTGGCGCAGTCCATCAATCGTAGGAGCTGTAATGGAGAAACAGGAAAAGTCTGAGACCGTGGGCAGAGCCTCCCCAAGTAGACTCAGAGTTGGCAGCCCTGAGAGAGCAATCACTGGGAACACCCCAACTTCGGGCAGTGAGTGGGAATTTCATCCTAAATGACAGAGAAAGAGCATTGTAAAGTCTCTTCTCCAACGTCTGGCAACAGCTGTTTGGGAGTACATTATTTCAAGAAAAGAAGAGGGCCTGTAACCATTCAAGTTAAGATGGGTAAATTTAAAAGACGTTTCTGAGTTATTCAGGAATTCTGACACCATCTAATATAAATGATTTAAAATAAACCTCATTCAACTAAATTTTTATTTTTATTTTAAATCTCTTTTATTTTAGAGAAGAATATCAAAGAATATGACTTTCAAAGAAACACACCAGGCTATATTCTAGATAACAGGAAGTAATTTGGGTAACTACTTACTTCTGAATTTATTTACTTAGAAGAAAATTAAAATGGTAAAATGAAACAAAAAACATACTCTGGTCCTCAAAAAGGCACTCATGAACAAAGCAGCTCATAAGCCTGGTTCAGAATGTCAAGAATGAACCCAGGCCCTGAAATCTAGGGGGAAACTCCGTAAGAGAGCCAGCAGGCTAAAATCAGAGGGTATCTTTCACAATCACATTTTCTTAAAAACAAAAAACAAAACAAAAAAAAACAACTGAAAAAGGATGTTCTGCTTCTGCACATTCGACAGCAAGATCTGAAATGCTAGAGGGGTAACCACTTCGGACCAGGAGCCAAGCAGTCACATGGCAGTCTGATGACAGTATGTGAGGAGTCCGGATTAAGGTTTGGCACAGTCCTTCCCTTTCAATTCAATAATCACTTACCAAATGCATATCAAGTAAACACTGTGCTCAGCCCACAAGGAACACAAATAGGAATAAGACCCAAGCCCTAACCTGCAAGAAGTTAAAATCTAGTTATTGACAACTAATTACACTATCGGGTAATGATCTCCACTATATTACAGATAGTAAGACTTCTGAGAGTTTTAAGAACAGAATCAATCAAATTGAAGGGAAGTGTACCTAGAAAAACTTTAAGAAAAGCAGGGAAGGCAGAGATAGAGAAAGAGGATTTTACCTTCTGGGCAAATGTTAACAAATCTCCTTGGGTAAGACAGTCCAGGGACTATTTTGGGAACATGAGAGTCCAATTTGACCAGAGTACAGAAAATGTATGAAGGAATAGTAGTGAGAGACAAGTCTCTCTTGTGAGAAGAAACTCTAAAGGCCGGGCTTCAGAGTCCAGCACCCTTTGCCCACTCTTACATTGTCCTCTAAGTGGATCTTCTGCAAAGCTGACATCCTTAAATGCCTACCTGAAAGGATATTCCTATCCAAAAGTATCTATTCTAATAATCAAAGTATACTCATCATTTTACAGCTATTGTTATTTTCTCAGGTAGTCAATCAATGGTGAGAGGAGGAAAGACTGTCAACAGTTTTTATGGCTTGAAAGAATTATCACCAACTACATATAATATTTACCTTCACTAAGCTCCTTAAAGATTAGGAATGCTTTCAGGGCAAGCACAACTCAGTAGGCACCCCGCCCTCTCCCTCTTGAAGTCAGTTGTTAAAGTGCAAAGTGGTGCAATAAATTTCAAGTTTTCTTTACAAAAGGCTAACAGTGGTCTCTCATTCAGTGAATATTTCAAATCTCTATATAACTCTTAAAAGCTGAAGGTGTGACTTTCGAGGATATTATTAGCTCTTTAGAAAATCAGCCTGGGCCAGGGTAAATAACATGGCTTAAGCAAAGGCCACTTTCATAACATAGCCAGTATTATAGGACACAGTATGGCAATGCCGATAACATGCGTTTCTGTGACCAGAGCCTAATGAGCAGAATCATGGAGGTAATCTTAGGCTGAATCCCCTGGAACGTCATCCCACTTGGTTGCAGCTGAGATGGAAGAGGACATGAGCAAAAGGACTCACTACTTTCTGAGTTGCTCAATGCTCCAGGTTTCAAGGACCTGTCCACCACAGGTGGCTTGGCAGGCCTTACAGTTGTATTACAGTCCGAAGGCTGTGTGGATGCGACAGGTGCTGTGGGGGACACATCTAGGGAGGGCTTCTCCAAGTCAGGCACAAGTGGGCCGGCTAGGCCAGGGTCCACCTTCCCAAATTCCTGTACAATTTTTAGTCGCTCTTTTTCTAGCTCCTGATTCCGGATCATCTCCTCAAAGGCATGGAACTGTTCCTGCTCCAACTGTTGCTGCTTCTGTTGTGCTACCCTCTCTCTCTCCTTTTCCAGCTCCTGCTGGATGGTCACATTCCGGGCAAATTCCTCTGCTTCCTTCTTCTACAAAGAAAGAATAGGAGTTAGGCTAACACTACACTCAAGCGAATGCATACCTCAGGAGGACAAGGCTTTTACAGGGGGAGTTCCCAAAATGTATTTTTGCTCTGGCCTGATTTCCTAACACAGAATTCATGCTTCCCTCAGTACCTATACACACACAGAAGAGTCACCACTCCTGTCTATCTAGCCACTGCATAACTATTTTTCAAGGACAGTTAAAGCACCAATCCTCTCAGTACCCTTCTCGATGACTCTAATTAATGCATTTTCTTCTTTACTGAAATCTTGATGCAACTTATTGTCTGCACCTCATAATTAGTATCATATGCAGTTTTATTCTCTAACTGTGCCATGTATACATTCTATCCCAAGTGAGGCTTTAAAACGGGACCAAATCCAAACTTATAGCTGCTATGTTGGGTGTCTCTACTGAATTTTAACCTCCGAAAACGAAGCCTCTGAAATTTTTCTGGTGATCAGTTCAATATGGTGTGACATTTTTAATGAACAAGAAATTCAGGTAATAATCTCTTTCATTAAGGTTTTCACTCACTTGGCACCTTAGAAATATATGCCCCATAGCTGTTCACCCCTCTGCTGATTTTTACCATCAGAGTCTAGAACAGAGCTCAGCAGAGTGCTACAAAATAATGTGGAAGTGCTTGCAGTGTGTATTCACATCTGACACAGACCACTGACGGTGCCTTGGGATTTTCTCCACATGCCTGAACTGATTCTTCCTAAAAAGAATCATTTGAAAATGGCTTGGAAAAAAAATCAATTATTTCAAACAGTTATAGCCTGTTTCAGGTATAACCAAATGTGAATCAAGCCTGCCAAATTATCTAATCTGAAAACCTATATTTTACTGAGAATTTCCATTGTTCTTAGGTTCTTGCTCTAGATACAGCAGCCAGGCAATATATTTTGTCCCTAAAGTTGCCCTCATGGATAAGCAGGCTAAATCTGTGTTAGAATCCTCAGCCTAAACACTTATGTTCTGTTTTTTTGAGCTTCTGGCCTTTGCCAAATAAAGTAAAGTATCACATTCAAATCACATGATCTGCCGAAATATTGTTTTATAATCCCAGG
>NW_011888818.1:7188512-7214900 GCF_000151845.1 Pteropus vampyrus
TGGGCAGAGCCTCCCCAAGTAGACTCAGAGTTGGCAGCCCTGAGAGAGCAATCACTGGGAACACCCCAACTTCGGGCAGTGAGTGGGAATTTCATCCTAAATGACAGAGAAAGAGCATTGTAAAGTCTCTTCTCCAACGTCTGGCAACAGCTGTTTGGGAGTACATTATTTCAAGAAAAGAAGAGGGCCTGTAACCATTCAAGTTAAGATGGGTAAATTTAAAAGACGTTTCTGAGTTATTCAGGAATTCTGACACCATCTAATATAAATGATTTAAAATAAACCTCATTCAACTAAATTTTTATTTTTATTTTAAATCTCTTTTATTTTAGAGAAGAATATCAAAGAATATGACTTTCAAAGAAACACACCAGGCTATATTCTAGATAACAGGAAGTAATTTGGGTAACTACTTACTTCTGAATTTATTTACTTAGGAGAAAATTAAAATGGTAAAATGAAACAAAAAACATACTCTGGTCCTCAAAAAGGCACTCATGAACAAAGCAGCTCTTAAGCCTGGTTCAGAATGTCAAGAATGAACCCAGGCCCTGAAATCTAGGGGGAAACTCCATAAGAGAGCCAGCAGGCTAAAATCAGAGGCTATCTTTCACAGTCACATTTTCTTAAAAACAAAAAACAAAACAAAAAAAAAAACAAATGAAAAAGGATGTTCTGCTTCTGCACATTCGACAGCAAGATCTGAAATGCTAGAGGGGTAACCACTTCGGACCAGGAGCCAAGCAGTCACATGGCAGTCTGATGACAGTATGTGAGGAGTCCGGATTAAGGTTTGGCACAGTCCTTCCCTTTCAATTCAATAATCACTTACCAAATGCATATCAAGTAAACACTGTGCTCAGCCCACAAGGAACACAAATAGGAATAAGACCCAAGCCCTAACCTGCAAGAAGTTAAAATCTAGTTATTGACAACTAATTACACTAACGGGTAATGATCTCCACTATATTACAGATAGTAAGACTTCTGAGAGTTTTAAGAACAGAATCGATCAAATTGAAGGGAAGTGTACCTAGAAAAACTTTAAGAAAAGCAGGGAAGGCAGAGATAGAGAAAGAGGATTTTACCTTCTGGGCAAATGTTAACAAATCTCCTTGGGTAAGACAGTCCAGGGACTATTTTGGGAACATGAGAGTCCAATTTGACCAGAGTACAGAAAATGTATGAAGGAATAGTAGTGAGAGACAAGTCTCTCTTGTGAGAAGAAACTCTAAAGGCCGGGCTTCAGAGTCCAGCACCCTTTGCCCACTCTTACATTGTCCTCTAAGTGGATCTTCTGCAAAGCTGACATCCTTAAATGCCTACCTGAAAGGATATTCCTATCCAAAAGTATCTATTCTAATAATCAAAGTATACTCATCATTTTACAGCTATTGTTATTTTCTCAGGTAGTCAATCAATGGTGAGAGGAGGAAAGACTGTCAACAGTTTTTATGGCTTGAAAGAATTATCACCAACTACATATAATATTTACCTTCACTAAGCTCCTTAAAGATTAGGAATGCTTTCAGGGCAAGCACAACTCAGTAGGCACCCCGCCCTCTCCCTCTTGAAGTCAGTTGTTAAAGTGCAAAGTGGTGCAATAAATTTCAAGTTTTCTTTACAAAAGGCTAACAGTGGTCTCTCATTCAGTGAATATTTCAAATCTCTATATAACTCTTAAAAGCTGAAGGTGTGACTTTCGAGGATATTATTAGCTCTTTAGAAAATCAGCCTGGGCCAGGGTAAATAACATGGCTTAAGCAAAGGCCACTTTCATAACATAGCCAGTATTATAGGACACAGTATGGCAATGCCGATAACATGCGTTTCTGTGACCAGAGCCTAATGAGCAGAATCATGGAGGTAATCTTAGGCTGAATCCCCTGGAACGTCATCCCACTTGGTTGCAGCTGAGATGGAAGAGGACATGAGCAAAAGGACTCACTACTTTCTGAGTTGCTCAATGCTCCAGGTTTCAAGGACCTGTCCACCACAGGTGGCTTGGCAGGCCTTACAGTTGTATTACAGTCCGAAGGCTGTGTGGATGCGACAGGTGCTGTGGGGGACACATCTAGGGAGGGCTTCTCCAAGTCAGGCACAAGTGGGCCGGCTAGGCCAGGGTCCACCTTCCCAAATTCCTGTACAATTTTTAGTCGCTCTTTTTCTAGCTCCTGATTCCGGATCATCTCCTCAAAGGCATGGAACTGTTCCTGCTCCAACTGTTGCTGCTTCTGTTGTGCTACCCTCTCTCTCTCCTTTTCCAGCTCCTGCTGGATGGTCACATTCCGGGCAAATTCCTCTGCTTCCTTCTTCTACAAAGAAAGAATAGGAGTTAGGCTAACACTACACTCAAGCGAATGCATACCTCAGGAGGACAAGGCTTTTACAGGGGGAGTTCCCAAAATGTATTTTTGCTCTGGCCTGATTTCCTAACACAGAATTCATGCTTCCCTCAGTACCTATACACACACAGAAGAGTCACCACTCCTGTCTATCTAGCCACTGCATAACTATTTTTCAAGGACAGTTAAAGCACCAATCCTCTCAGTACCCTTCTCGATGACTCTAATTAATGCATTTTCTTCTTTACTGAAATCTTGATGCAACTTATTGTCTGCTCCTCATAATTAGTATCATATGCAGTTTTATTCTCTAACTGTGCCATGTATACATTCTATCCCAAGTGAGGCTTTAAAACGGGACCAAATCCAAACTTATAGCTGCTATGTTGGGTGTCTCTACTGAATTTTAACCTCCGAAAACGAAGCCTCTGAAATTTTTCTGGTGATCAGTTCAATATAGTGTGACATTTTTAATGAACAAGAAATTCAGGTAATAATCTCTTTCATTAAGGTTTTCACTCACTTGGCACCTTAGAAATATATGCCCCATAGCTGTTCACCCCTCTGCTGATTTTTACCATCAGAGTCTAGAACAGAGCTCAGGAGAAAATAATGTGGAAGTGCTTGCAGTGTGTATTCACATCTGACACAGACCACTGACGGTGCCTTGGGATTTTCTCCACATGCCTGAACTGATTCTTCCTAAAAAGAATCATTTGAAAATGGCTTGGAAAAAAAATCAATTATTTCAAACAGTTATAGCCTGTTTCAGGTATAACCAAATGTGAATCAAGCCTGCCAAATTATCTAATCTGAAAACCTATATTTTACTGAGAATTTCCATTGTTCTCAGGTTCTTGCTCTAGATACAGCAGCCAGGCAATATATTTTGTCCCTAAAGTTGCCCTCATGGATAAGCAGGCTAAATCTGTGTTAGAATCCTCAGCCTAAACACTTATGTTCTGTTTTTTTGAGCTTCTGGCCTTTGCCAAATAAAGTAAAGTATCACATTCAAATCACATGATCTGCCGAAATATTGTTTTATAATCCCAGGCCACAGCCTAAGAAACCAAAATAATTTCCTTTTTTTGTTGTTCTATACTTACTTTTTCTTCATTATATTCGGTGTATTCTTTGGTATATCGTTTTAACAGCTCTGCCTTCAGCTCTTCTGCTTTGGGAAATGCAATCTCCTTTAATTTCTGAGACACACACGAAAAACTGAGAATTAGAACAATTCCCAGCTAATTAAATAGAAAAGTAAAAAAGAAGCCTTAAGTCAAATTTACAAAAGCAACGTTTCTGAAAGTGATTTAAAATACCCCCTACTGTACCATATCTGTTATTCATACTGATTAGGTGAAATGGCCTCATTTCCTTTTGCAGGATTTGATGCTCAGATATAGACACTATTACTTTTACCTTGAAGTTAGTGTGTGCCACATTGAAGCTTTTAGATGGGAAACGGTGAAAGTGAAGACCCACCTTTACTGTGTCTTTCTTTTCAGGAATGACAGTCGATTTGTAATCTCGATGCTTTGGTAATTTCTCAATAAATAGCCTAAGGGAATAGATCAGAATGATTAAGATACAAAGAAAATGTCCACATGTTCGAAAGACTCCTAAGAAGTGCGACTCCCTTGTTCTGCAGCCACTGCTTGATGAGTTTCCAGATGTGCAGGGGAGAGGTGACAGGCACACCCAGACAGACCATATTCCTCAAACCATCTCTAGCCCTGTAAAGAGCAACAGTGTTTTCCTCTTCTCCCAAATCGGGCCTGCAGCAGCAAGCACCAGACTCCTACAACAAAAAAAGATGGAAAAAAAAAAAAGCCTATCCTGTGCCCCAAAATATATCTCCAAAGAGATTCTTTTCATGATGTGACAGTGATAGGCTTCCAAAGGAAAGGGCCTCTGTCACAAGTCATTTTTCAGAGAACCGTTTGGCAGCCAATGGCTAAAAGACAGCCCATGTTCTGTTTCTACTCCTACCACTGTGTGACCTTTAATTTTTTGGCTTTTTTCCTTTGGGATTCATGTTCCTGCAAAGAAGACTGAGCATACTGAGAACGTGTGTAATATGTGCATGTTACATGTCTAATGTGCACTATGATCTCTAATGAAAAGTGTTTAGAGAAGCATAAGTGCTAGATTTTCTCTTTCAATTCTTGTCCTTGGCTGTAAAGCTCAGTGGGAAAAATAAACTGACCCAATTCACAGACCTCTAACATTTAGGATGTCTACTTGGGGACATTGAAAATGAATGGAAGTCCAGTATCCTGTCAGAGCCTGACAGTATCCTGTCAAAGTGGCAAATTCAGATTTCACTATCAGCAGGCCAGCTCCAGTCTACTCTTTTAACCACCACACAACACTGCCTCCACATGGCTCCTGGAATGTCCACGACTACTGGACGGGTTCTGAACAAAGGGGTCTTTTAAGAGAATTAGTTTGTAATAAATACAAGCCAAGACCCAAAACATATAAATTGAGGTTAGCTTGCCCACAGCCCTAAAATACTCTGCTGTAGTTGAGATTAACTGACTCTTTTCCATTTTCTGCCTATGGGCAGGAGAAAATGGAGGAGGAAGCCTCAGTAAAGGGAAAAGAAGGTGGCTTCCCTCAAAACAAACCCTGTATAGATAAGATTTCCTCCTTCAGTTCTATATTTGACATGTGAAAATTTTACTTCAATCGAATCTGACAAGACTCCTCAAGCAGGGAGGAATTCTAAAATCGAAATGATTCTAAAAATCTTCCCTTTGGGTTTATGAAAAAGATGTAAAACAGTTTCCTTGCAGTCTATATTTAAAAGGAGTACAGATTTATTTGTTCAGTCATAAAGTCCTAAGAGGATATTAAGATAAAAAGACACAGTTCTTATGTTTAAGAGACTTATAATTCAGTAACTCTTTCGCCTTGACATCAAAGACGAAGGTACACATTCACTTTAGCAGGCTGAATGTGCTTCATATTGAAGCCTGAATCCGCCAAGAAAATCCATGTCATATAAACCACCACACTTTATGTTCACTTACACTCTCAACTTGAAGAGATAGACTGTAATGTCCCTGAGGCCAGAGATGACTGTCTTATGCTTCTTAGTATATTCCTCTAAAATCAGCACAGTGCCTTGTATAAAGAGGCATTCGATAAATATCTAATGAATAAAATAGACTTAAAATCTCTGGATGAGCTGAGTGAAGGAAAAAAGTATAAAAAAGTATATATAGTATTCTACCTCATATGTGAGAAAGGGTAAAAATTATATATATGTATATAGATATCTATCTATTTACTCTATCTTTAAATATCTAAAGAAACATAGAAAGTATATACAGAAACCAATAAAAATAGAAGGCAGGGGAAACAGGGTGGATGAGACAAGAGTGGGAGTGAAACTTGTCACCATAAATCTTTTTATATTATTTAGACTGTGAAGCATTCGAATCGAGTTTATAAGTAAGGATAAAACTTCCAGACCTGTACATGAATACTTTCCCTTGTTTTCAACAACTGTTGTCCATTTTCTGAATGGGGACACATGGGAAGAAGGGTCTCTTGAAAGAGGAGAATGGAGAAAATAACCCCTTTCCATACTGAGGAAACAGAGCTTAGTGGTTAGGAGAACAGGCTCGGGAGCCACCATGTCCAGGCTCAAATCTTGGTTTGGTGAGTTACTAGCCATGTGACCTATGGCAAATTACTTAATCTCACCATCCCTCAGTTTCTATACACACACACACACACACACACACACACACACACATATATGAGAATAGAAAATATTACCATTGATAGGGTTGCTGGTATGCTTAAAAAGATAAAAAAAAAAGTGCTAAGCAAACATAGCTAACATCTACTATGTGTTTACATGGTTGTTTTTACACATAAATAAACAAAAAATGTGAGCAAGAAGAAGAGATGAAGATGCTAACACCGGGACTAGAAACGTTCTAGGCACAGAATAGTTATGGCCCAGATGTACACTGTTCTCTAGGGTTATATCTGGCTACAGCCCAGAGTGAGGGAACGTGCCAAAGCAAATTAAGATGCATTGGCAAAAGCACAAGCAAAACAACCTAATAGAACAATAGAAAAACAAAGATAAGGAGAAAAGGTTAATATAAAAGGTGAATAAGTGACGAGGTGGCCGAGTGGTTAAGACGATGGATTGCTAAAAGGTGAATAAGTTTATGAAATGGTACTCATAACAAAAGAAACTGAAATTAAGATATCATTTTCATCCATCAGATTGGCAAGGACTTAGAGGTCGATTATAACCAGTGTAGGCAAGGGTGTAGGGAAATGAATGTCCTTATACACTCCTAGCAGGACTATAAGTTGATATTTTTTTCTTAGGGGAGGGAGGCAGGTGGGAGACAACTATTAAGAACTTTAAATGTGTATATCCTCTAAACTTGCAATTCCTTTTCTAAGAATTTATCCTACACAATAGTATAAAGATATATATATAACTATTCAAAGAGCATTGTTCATAAAAAGTAGGGAAAACTGAAAACCTAAATGTCCACCAATAAGGAATTATTTAGTAAGTTATGGTGTACCCAAATGTGATAAGCAACATAATCATTCATTCATCCATTCAACAAATATTTATAGAGCATCTACTAAGGCTTCAGGCATTATTGTAAAGGCTGGGGATTTGACAGTGAATGACAGTCACGAATTCTTCTTCAGAGTGTATATCACAGTAGGGAAACAGACAATAAACAAAATAGAAAATATATAGTAATCAGTGCAAGAAAAAGTCATTAATAGGGAAGGCAAACAGGAAGTGATGGGAGGATTGAGATTTTAGATAGGGCTGCTAAGGGTATCACTGGGAAGGTGGCACTTAAGTAAGGACAGGAAGAGAGTGAGCCATGAAGAGATCTGGGATAAGACTGTTCAGGCAGAAGAACGAGCCCTGAGGCAGAGTGAGATAAACCATTATGAGCAGATATGGAAAGACAGGACTGTTAAGAAGGCAAGTTGTAGAACAGAATATATTGTATGACTTCATTCATGCTTTGAGAAAAAAGGATAAACATGTGAGTCCACGTGCTTACACGGGCATAAACATTTTCTTGTACACACAAGAAACATAACAGTGGTTATTTCCGGTGGATGAGACTTTTCACTTTAATAGTTCCTTTGCTATATGTTTTGGGAAAAAAAAAAAAAAAAAAAAACGGTTTTAATCATGAACAAATATTGTGTATAAAAATAACTAATTAAAAAGTCAAGTGGAAATTATATAACATGAAAGTATTAAGGACTCTCATTTCTTCCAATCTTTAAAAAGTTAATCAGAAAAGCATAATCATAGATGAAAACTCTCTTTAGTTTATAAGTCCCAGTCCTAGCTGTGACCATTTTCAGTGCAGGTGACAGAACATTTTCAGAAAGCAAGTTGGTGTTATAGGAGGCTCACACAGCAGACAGGAATTGCTTAAGTCTTCTGCAACTCCCTTCTAGTCAATGACCATAAAAAGCTGTGAAAGAATCCACTGCTTGGATGATTGTCTATGCTCATCATGAAAATATGTACTGCTTTAATATGATGGATATCCTTCTATACCAGGGTCTGCAAAAGGCAAAGCATTCCTACTTCAGGGAAAATCTCTGAGGGGGTAAATGTGCTTGAGATCATCAAGATGCCTGAACTGCTCCTGGGAAAAGAACAAACATGCCTTTTAAACTTCTGAGTTCAAGGATCCACAAAAGATCTAGAACAGTGACTCAATAGTGGGGGAGGCAGGGGAGTGGAGAGGTGAATGCCTGCCCTACTCCTTCCTCTCTCCTCAGTTTAATAATTGCCAAAGTGAGCCATTGTTACTGACAGGAATAGACCAAGTAAAATGCAATAGAAAGACAGGCCAAGAATACTAAGCTAGAACTTTTTTCCTACTCTTAGGGTTTGTCACTTCACAGAATCAGGGTCCTGAAGATATCTGCAAGAAAAATGGAGGTAGCTACTTTTATTGATTCAGGTCACACTAATCCAACAAAATCCCAAATTAAACCCTAAATCTAACAAATAAAATAAATGAGCATCTATATCCCATCCCCTCTTATGCAACTCTCCGCCAGGCCTCATCCATCATATTAAATGGTCCTATTAGTGAAACCACATACAGGGACAGACTCTCCATATGTCTCACCGTTAACACTGACATTCATGTCACTCAAAGTAACACCAAATCACAGAAAAATATCAACTGCTTGAGAATCCATGTACTCTTAATCCTATCCCCTCTTGCCTATTTAGGAGTTTATTGCTACAGTTAAACTCTCTTTTCTGTAACATCAGCCTATCCTTCTCCATCAGCAAAAAAGTATGATCTAGAATTTCCCATCTTAAAATATACACCACACATTCACATACTCCTTGTCCCCCTTCAATTACTTCTTTTTCTATTTTACTTCCTATCCAAACTTCTACAAAGAGATGTCTACACAATATGCCAGGTCTTGGCAAACTATGGCTAGTAGGTCAAATCAAGTTCACTACCTGTTTTCTTAAACAAAATTACATTGGAACACAGCCATGCCTACTTGTACATATATTGTCTATGGCTGCTTTGTAAAGCAGAGGTTGTGACAGAGATTAAATGACCTGCAAAGCCAAAAACGTTTACTATGTGGCCCTTTACAAAAAGTTTTTGCTGTCTCCACTTTCTTATTGTCCATTCACCTTTCAACACACACTAATCTATTGTCTCTCTAACCCTTCTAGTGAAATTGCTTATCAAAACCACCAATGACTTCATGTTACTATACCCAACTGTTCACTCATCTGACCTATCTGACCTATCTGACCCTGCTGGCTCCTCTCCTGCGAACACTGACCTCTTTTGGCTTCTACGACACCACTGACACCTAGACTTCTTCCTGCCTGTCAATTTTCCTTTAAAGTCTCCTTTGCTGGCCCTCCATGTACTAACCAATCTCAGGCTCAGTCCAAGGCTCCTTTTTTTATTCTACAGTCTCATTATCAAGGATTCTTGATCCTTTTATGTGCTGTGGATCCTTTTGGTATTTGATGAAACCTATGGACTCCTGAGAACAATTTTTTAAAGGATAAAACATAAACTGCAAAGGATTATAAAAGAAACCAATTCTACTGAAATACAGTTTTCAAAATATTAAAAAACTGCGGTGTGCTTCTTTATTAATGCATTTATTAATGTATTATTAATGTATTAAAAAACAGGATCTAGTCATGGGTGTAAATGCTACCTTGAAATATCAGCAACAATTGTAATGTGATATGAAAATATCTTGCTTTTTATTGATGACAAAATTACAAATACAGGCATACCTCATTTTATTGTGCTCTGCAGATATTGTGTTTTCATCAATATTGAGGCAAGATCTTTAACCAGCAAAAAGATTACAATTAGCTGAAGGCTCAGATGATGGTTAGTATTTTTTTAGCAATAAAGTATTTTTAAATTTAGGTATATGCACTGTTTTTATTAGAAATAGTGCTATTGTACACTTAATAGACCACAGTATAGTGTAAATATAATTTCTATATGCACTGAGAAACCAAAATATTCATGCGACTAATTTTATTGCAAAATTCACTTTATTGCAGTGGTCTGGAACTGAATCTTCAATATCTCCAAAATACGCCTATATTACTACCACTGTCATTTGAGTCCTATATTCAAAATTGAAGAAAATGCTAAATTTTAATTAGAGGTTAGTAAAAATTAAGAAAAGTTTTCCCATTCAAGTTCATGGATTCCGAGTTCTATCAACGAACCTCTGTGCTAGAAGGTCTCAGTGGTTCTCAGGGCTTCAGAATCCCTGTATACTGAGGATTCCTGTGTTTGTATTCCCAACCCAGACTTCTCTGCGTTCAGACTGGTACATCCAAGCTCCCACTGGACATCTCAACTTGGATTTCTTACAGATATCTCAAATTTAACATCTTAACAAGTCAAAAAAACAAAACAAAAAAAACAAAAAAAACCCACAAAAACATAAAGATATTATACATATGCAGTGTGGAATCTACCCACTACCCAACTTCTTTCGATACCACTTTTCCCATCTCGATAAGTGGACCACCACATCCTAAGTTACTCGAGGTCAACCTTAATACCACCTTTCTCAAACTTTTTAAAATAAGTCCCATGGTGTTTACCTCTAGAACACCAAATCCATCCACTTCTTTTCATGATTCAGCCCTGCTTGCCTCTCTAACCTCATCTGAAAGACATTCTCTCTCCTTACTTGCTACACTCAAAATACAATGACCAACTCTATTGCATCTTTCAAGTCTCTGTTTAAATCTTATCTTCTCAGACAGACCTTACCCTGACTAGATATTGAATTAGATATTGGTTATTCTCTGTCACAGCACCTTCTCTGTAGCTTTCATAGCACTTTCCTCATTTTGTGACTATGTATTTATTTGTTTACCTGTTTACTGTCTTCTCTCACAACTAGAAAGGTACACCAATGAGGGCAGGAGCCATTTTACTTACTACGTATCCAGGACCCAGCACAGTGCCACATAGATAGTAGGTCTATGTGATACGTATTTGTTGAATGAATATGGTCCTTGCCCTTGAAGCACTTTCTGTGTAGGGCAACAGGACACAGAAAACCCTTTAGAAAATATCTGGTAGAGTGATTCCACAATTCTACTGAACTTTCCCAAAGGAATTATACCCCTGGGTCTCATTCTGGGAGAACTATCCACAAGATTACTGGAAATATACAAGAATACTATTTCTATCAGCAGCGGAGTATATGAAGAGGGCCAGTAGCCAAAGAGACTTCTTAGGAAAATAAATTTTGTGTCCACTGTGTCTAGGAATGAAAAACTCAAAACAGCAAAGAGAGGCGGAAATGTAATTATGATTATATGAAATTTTATCATCATTGAGATCACTTGATAAAGTATGATGGCATGGACGGAATGACAGATTTTTGAGGAAATAGGCACCATTTCTAAAATTAAAAAATAAAACAAAACAAAAAACAGTCCCTTTTCTCCTCTCTAAAATTACAATATGAATCCTAGGCTGTTCACTCTTAATACCCACTTTTCTTTAGAGCATTGATTCTCAACTGGGGCGATTTTGCCCCTCAGAGAACATCAGGTAATGTCTGGAGACATTTTTGGTTGTCACAACTGTGGGAGAGGAGGTGCTACTGGCATCTGGTGGATAGAGACTAGGGACAATAAAAATACCCTAAAATGCACAAGACAGATATCCCCCTACAATGTCCCCATGACAAAGAATTATTCAGCCCAAGATGTCAATGATATCGATGTTGACATCCTCTGCTTTAGAGTAGTATGTGATCAAAAACTTACTGTGATATAATTGATGTGCATATATCATCTCTGGGAGGACATACAGGAAACTAAGTGGGAATGTCTCTAGGAGGGAAATTGAGGGTTTGGGGGGAAAGAGGAATAGTAGGAGACTTTGCTTTTAGATATTTATACCCTTTTGTGCTTTCCGAATTCTGCACCATATGTACGTGTTATCTATTCAAAAAACAATAATAAAAAAAATAGTCAGTGTGGCTTAAGGCTATGATCTCAAAAGACTACCTTCAACTCAAACAACACTATCAAAAAAAAAAAAACAAAAACAAAAAGAACAGGACTGATGTTGTAGAATGAATACTGAATTTAGAGTTTGAAAATCTGGGCTTTGTCACTCCAAACTGTGGAACAAATCATATCACTAAACTCTGAGTTTGTTTCCTTATTTATAGAATGGGAGAATACACAAGAATACTACTCAATGTACACAGAACTGTGAAGATCAAATGAAATAACGCAAGTGAAATACTCTATGAACTATTCAGATTTAGAGCCATACAAATACATTGTAATCATTATTATCTTTTAAAAGGTCCTGGTATTACAAAAGAACAAGTCTGGGAATTAAACATTATTCCTTCTTATATTACACATCATTTCATGATCATGGGGACTTTAGAAGTTGTTCCCTATTAATTGTACAGAAATCTTCCATTTTTGCTGCCCACCCTGAGATGCTAAGCAACTCAAGGGAAAGGTCTTATGATAAGCCACACAAACTGTAGGTGGTCAATACTTATTTGATGATTTGCATGATTATGATAAAGGTTAAGGAGAAAAAACTTTTTCTTGAATCATTCAATTTACTAGAGGTGAGGAATTTTTGCTCTGCTAAGTCTCAGCATTAATCTTATGATTGGCTGCCTTAATAGGGAGAGGACAGGAAAAACATTCATCAACACAAAACATATGTGGTTTAAGCACCAAGTCTCTTACCTAACAGCTGGGCCATGTGGGCACAGGCCAAAGAGCTAGGTCTCTTACTCATGAAACTATTGAGTCATTAAAATAACACTTTTGAATGTCAAAGACAGCCAATAAGTAGGAGCTGCCAGAAAAAAATGATTAATGATAATAATGTAAAGTTCTCTAGCTTTAGCAATTCTGAGCAAATGAGCACAAGAGCAAAATGAGTGAGGCATCAGTCACTGAAAATAAAAAGGTAACTGGAGGTGTCTTACGTGATATACTTGTTATAGAGGATGAAGGCATGTTCAATGTTGCCTTCCTCAGAATAAATGGATGCCATTCGGATAATCTCAACTCCAGAGCGGAAGTACCGACGGGGTGGAATGTCTTCATTTATCTCCACCGCACTACCCATCTGGGAGAGCGCCCTCACCCGGTCTTCGGGAGGTAGGCTCACATCTCCATGGTCAGACATCAGGACCAAGAAGTTCTAAGACAGAAAAGAGAAAAAAGAGGGCATCAACACCGTGGCCCACATCATCTCAGCACAAACTAGCACACAGTGCGTTTATCTTGCAAACTTCTACTTTACAAAGACATTAAGAGAAAAATATCATATGCTGTGGCTCATATTAAATAAGGTCCCTTTCTCATAAGAAGGCTGGGAACATCAAAGAAGCCCATATCACAATGATAAAAGGATTGGCACACTCAAAAATCCACAGTCCCTTTGTCATAATTAGGTAGTATGAGGAGTATAACTGTAATGGGCCACAGAGGATTCACTTCTACACTTCATGCCAATCATTCCCCGTTATTAGGTGGCCCTGTCTCAGCACCCTAAAAGGAGGAACAGCATCTTACATTTTTTGCCTTATTTCTCCTCCCACTACTCACTTCCATCCTCCCCAGTACTTGAAAGAGTAAAGTCAATGAACTTTCATGATGATTGTTAACTGACTTCAAGTTTGATTTTTATTTAATCTGAAAGTAACTGACATTTTTCTGTGGTATACTTTTCCATATTTGAGCACAAAGTTAGGGGAATTGGTCTGAGAATGAACGTTCATAAGCCTCACTTTGCTCACTAAACCACTATTCCAGTCAATCTACATCATTCATCAGGGCAAGGAACTTAAATCTTGAAAAAAAATTATTCAAATCTATCTTCAAAGACTAAGCCTTGTTTGACTAACAAAAGGGTACAATGGTAACTTGGAAGCAAAAAACAAAACCCAACAAAAAACCTGGGAGTTTTCTCTCCCCAGGTCTCAAACTGCAGTAATTCTACAACCTTTCTAGATATTGTTGCTATGAGAATCAGATCCTAGCTTCTAATCAGATATCACTCTACAACATTTCCAAAAAGAATCTGGGTATTTGATACACACTGAATTAAAGTACATCCTAACCGGCATTCTTTAGAATATACATGCTATGGTAGAATTCATTTTGGAATTCAAGGCCCTGTGACAACTGGCCCTTTTTGCCTTTTCAATCTTAAACTTTACTTTTTTCCAATAGAGATAGATTGCTTCAGTCAGGATTCTGATCCTGTTTATCTACTGTTTTTCTGTTTCCCACTGCAACTCTTCCGTCAGAGATAGTCTTCTCCTGGCCAGTTGTCTAGGTCACACTTACTCCGCCAAGCTTCCTTTCTAAAACACCCTAATAGGACAAAAGCTGTGGATACTGCCAGAGATGCAAAGGCATTCCATTTCCCACAGACGGTCTTATACAGCTGCTAGCAAATCGACCACACACACACACACACACACCCCAAATTGTCTACTAAGTAAATTCAGTCTGGGGCCCATTAAAGCTGACTGAAGCAGAGGATGCTTGTTGCACCTCAGTACCTCTCAGGAGAGGATCTTTGGAGTCCAGAATGAAAACCCCTCCCAAGGCCAGCAAGCGGTGCCGGGTACTACAGGGCCGAGCAACACTCCAAAGAGATCAGCATCCGCAAAAGGGGGGGAAGGTGTGGTGAAGGGCTGATGGCGAAAAGACGACGAGAAAGGAAGTAGCAGGAATGAACGGAGGGGGCGTACGCAGTGAATAGGGATCTCCTGACAGCTGCTTGAGGTCCCTATCTTGAAGGAACTCAAGCCCAAATTGCCAATCCGGGACAAAATCATCCCCGGTCTTCGGGTATTTCAAGTGCAATAGGCGGGGACGCGCTGGGCCTGGCTGGGGACCGGAGCCGCCAGGGGCTTCGCGCGCGACGGGCTGGGCAGGGGACCAGGGGGCGGCGAAAGCTGCAGGCCTCACACTCACAACGGTTACTCCGCTTGAGTCTGACCACGGTCAGTGCCCCGTCCCCACTCGATTCCGGGGACCCTTTCCCACCTGTCCCTGCGGACGGCACTCGGCGTTTCCGTGAACGTCACATCCGGCGTCCGCCCCACCCACTACCGCTGGTCTGTAAGAGTTACAATCCCAAGAATTTAGGACACTGTGGGCAATTGGTGGGCGGGGCTAGAACAGCCACCTGCTGAAAATCCGACCAATGAGGAGAGAGCTCGACGGCGGCCATTTTGGTAAAGGAAAGCACTTGTTTTTTAGAATTATTTTCATTTGGAGTGGGGCTGCCTGTCAGTCCCTCTATCACGTACAAATCCAGCATTGAAGAGGAATTGCTGATCTGAAGTACCTGGCTAAACTAACCAGGGTTTCTAAATCAGGGAAAGGAAAATAGAAAATTTTGGCTTGTTTGTGTTAATTTCTACACAAAATTGATGGCCTGAGGTATTAGGCAGTCACTTTTTATAGCCTAGAAAAGAACTTAAAGTTAATTTGTAATGTCAGAACACCAATAAAATTTATTTAAAATGGATGTTTAATTTCTAAGGGTCACTGTACAGAGCAATAGGGACACAAAGATCTGTATGACACAGGTTTTGCCTCTGTGCCCAGGATAAGACGGTTATTTACACCAAATACAAATAGAGTAGCACATTCTGTGTGTGTATATGTGTATGTATGAATATATGAACAGCCTTTTCCCAAAAGTGTCCTGCAAGCTAGAAAAAGATATGGGATAAGCTATTTGAAAAAAGGGAAATGCAGCAAGTGCACTGGGATCTTTTACACTTGTGTATAACAAATGAACGCAAATTATGTTCCTTTTCAGTTGGAGTTGGAATTACCTGATGAAGAATTTCCTTGAGAAGGCGGCTACAGTAAAACTAGTAACATTAGGATGAATCTCAGAGTTGGAGCTCCACCTACAGTTTGTTTCAAGAGTGGTATCTTCTGTCAACAAGAAAAAATCTAGTTGGGAAAATGAATTCTTATGCGTGCTTGGAAAGGTTTTCAATATATGTGTATTAATGCAATGCTTAAATATGTACATAAAGGGTCAATTTTATTTGAGACATATTTTCTTTTGTTACCTGCTATTTAGGTGAATTATATAATTTATTTCCTAATAACAAAGCCTTTTTAAGTAACAGTGCCATTCTCAAAATTACAAATTTCAGCAAGATTTAAATGAAGTAAGGAATTTTAGGGCTATTCTAATTGGACACTTTGGATTGAAGGATTTTGTCATTTTATATTTGGTCTATGTATTTTCTTTGCAAAAATATCGGCGTATGACCAGGCACTATAACTTTGAATGTGAGATAGAATTGCACATATTTCTACTCTGAAAAACATCCATTCCATCATTCAACTAACATTTATTGAGTACCTGCAATATTTAATAAATATTAGTTGAATGATGGAATGAATGTGAATTACCTCTGAAGTCCGACTAGTTGAGTTCAAACCCCAGCTCCCCCAATTGCTAGATCTTAATCTTGAGCAAATATTTGACACTCTCTAAGCCTATCTCCTTATCTGTGAAATGTGTAATTTAGCCTGGTGCTGCCTGGCACAAAATAAACTTTCAATAAATGTAAATTATTAGTGGAAACAACTCAAATGTCCTTCAACTGATGAATGAATAAACGAATGTGGTAGATCCATATGATAGAATATAACACAGTTATAAAAATGAAGCACTGACACATGCTACAACATGGACTTTGAAAATTTGACACTGAAAGAAGCCAGCCACAAAAGTCACATATTGTATTATTTTATATATATTAAATGTCCAGAAAAGGCACATCCATAGAGACAGAATGCAGATTAGTGCTTGCCGGGGACTGGAGCCAGAAAGGAGCAAGGAGTGACTGCTAATGGTTAAGAGAGTTTCTTTTTGGGTTGATAAAAATGTTATGTGTTAGATAATGGTGATGGTTGCACAAGCTTGTGATTGTTCTAAATGCCACTGAATTCATAATTTCAAAAGGTGAATTCTATGGTATGTAAATTAAATCTCAATAAAAAAATAAATTAAAACATTTTCTCATGGTGAGGATCTCCATATCTCCCCTTCCTCTACTCCATTCCCTTTCATGCCCACCCACCCCCACTTTCCCCGATCCCTTGCTTCCTCCAGCGGCCCGCAGGTCTCTGAAGAAGCGCCTTTGAACTGGCGCCTGCGTCCTCTGGGCTATTTCAGCAGCAGCCCAGTGCGCATGCGCGCCCATTGCTCTCAACCAGTGGACATGGACGCTTCCGGCGGGTTTTTCTCGTGGGCTTCAGTTGATGGCGGTATTTAGAAAAGGTGGCACGTGCGGGCCGGTTGATGGAGGGGGACTTGATCGGCCCCTCAAGTTAATATGTAGGCCCCTTCCGAAGTTTGATCTCATTTACCAGTAACCTCTGGATGCTGTGCTCTGAAAGCTATGTTGGCCCCCTACAGACACTTGCAAATATTGAGGACTTGGGAAGGCATATAAGCCTCCAATTGAGGCTTTGCTCCACCACATGCAATGTTACCTCAGCCCATTGCTGAACTTCACTCGAGGCATAGTGACACTGGCCTTGCATGTTGTGAAGGTTAACTGAAGTACTGCATTAGTGGGCCTGTTGCATAGGTGTTGAGTAAATGATCATTTAGATCCCATGCCTGCTCTGGGTGGGCCTCCTGCTGTAGCAGTTCACTTGACTAGGACCCTGTTAGCAGCTTCCCCAGGAATAACTCTGAGCCCTTTCCACTCTTTCCACTCGATTCCCCTGATTTGTACTCACTTTTTCCAACTACAGTTATACATGGAAAAGACAACCCAAACCTTTTGGAAATGTGTCCTGAATCTGTTTTCTAAAATACCTATCTGGTGGTTGTGAGACATAAGGCCTGCCTCCACGAGAGACTTTTTACATTTCTCCTGGCCAACCTAGACTCATCTTCTGCTATGTTCACCCTATTCAAATTTTACTCTTTTAACCCTAATCTCAGACCCTGCCGCTTCTGCCATTTTCCCCACTCTCGCTTCTTTTTGTAAACTTAGAAGATCTCTCCACTTTTGGCCCTGGACCAAGTTTCTTGCTCTTTCCTCAATTCTTATCACCTTGCCCTCATTCTCTCATTAAACTTCCCATTCTTTCTCATACAACCTTTAATCCCCACCCTCACCAAAGAAAAACCACAGTTAATAGCATTTCAAAACTCAAAAGGCTTCTTTATTACTCATCTATTAATTCTATTACATTTATTTTAGTTTTATTGTTTTAAAATATATCAGAATAAATAGAGAAATTATATCTATCTATGGAAAAACAGCTGGTATCTAAAGGAGCAGCAACAATCCTAGCACTTTATATTGCATAGCCGTAGTATCGAGCAATTTCCATATCTTTTTCCCTCTCAATGAAAAACTGCACTTTCCCCAAAGAGGTGTATTTGGCAGCATTCTCACGCTCTTGTTGAGCCTTCCTTTTCATGGCCTCCCGCTCTGGCCTTTGCTCTTTTGTGATGGGCTTTGACATCACTGGCTCAGGGACGTTCGGTTTCCTCCATGGAATTGGTTGGAAGCCGAAGTCTTGGATAAGATATTGGGTTTGAGGCTTAGGTGGAGACTGGACCTTGGTTACAGCAGTGGGAACAGGCTCCCGCTGGAGAGAAGTGCAGGATGATGTTTTGTAGGGCACAGGCCTAGAAGCAGCAGACTGAGAGACACTAGGCCGGGTAGGGTTCGTCAAACCTGGTCGGGTTGGGTTGCTCAAAACTGGCCGAGATGGTCTGGCAGGACCTGTTAAAGATGCAGGAGCTGGCCGGGATGAATTGACTGCAGTAGGTTGAGATGTGTTAGTAGAACCAGGCCTGGCATTGTAAGCCACAGCAGGCCGATGCGATGCCAGAGACTGTGGCCTGCGAGAAACAGGTCGAGCCTGAGGCTTGTCCAAGGTTGGAAAAGGCAAAGGTACCAACTTGACCTTCCCAGGAGGTGGCAGCTCATACTGGGATGGAGATGAACATTCATTTTCAGAACTGCCATCTGGTTTCTGGGGTTTGACTTGAGTTTTCTCAGGACCTTTGCACTCACATGGGGTATCCAGCCATCGTTTGATAGCTGGGGATGGCTGAGGGCCTTTGGAGTTGCCTGAATTTCCCAGGGCCCAGGAGGAAGAGAGTCCAGTTTTCTTATCACTCTTCTTCCCCAGTGCATGAAAAACCTGCACAGACTCCAGCATGTGCATGCCTAGGCAGCTTCGAGGCTTTTTGAAGGTCTCTTGGCTCAGTTCAGGTTGATTTTTTTTCCGCTTCATCTTGGGAATGGTTGGCTTCTCTTCTGCTTTTGCTTTGTTCCCTGACTGCTTACTCTCTTCGGCTTTCTTGGAGTTGTTTTCTCTGTTCTTTTTGGTCTTTTCCTGCCCATGGTTCTTAGTTTTGCTAATCCTGCTGGATGCAACTTTCTGAGGTTTGCTGTTAGAATGCTTGGCCATATTCACAGCCCTGTCACTGGTTGCAGCATTGCAAATAACCACATCTCCCCCTAACAGGCACTGTGGGTTCTTAGCCTGGATTTTGGCCTTGGGAGCACCACTGATAGGCTCAGAAGCTTTATGTTTGTTCTTCCTAGCTTGATCAGAGGGAGCCTTTATGACATTTGACTTTTCCTGCACCTGGTTCAACTCGATGGCTCTGCTATCTTTAACTTTGATCACTTTGGGACTTTTGGATTGATCAAGGTCATTCAAGGAATTGAAGAGTTGAGGAAGGTGAATATCCTCCACCAGTGTAGTAATGTCTGCAAAATCATCATTAGATTCAATCCCATTTTCAAGTGTCCCTTGGTCCTTAAGACTCAGGCTATTCTTTCCCAGATCAGCATTTTCAGAACCAGGCAGCTCTTCTTGGCCAAGGGGATCAATGCAGGCCAGGAGCTGGTGAATATCAGGGATTTCTAAAGGGAGCAGTGGGGGATCGTGGTTTTCTCTTGGAATCTGGTAGGCATCCAGAGGCTTTGAAAGTTTAATTTTAATATCCAAATTCTTATTCTCTTTTTGTTCCTGGCTTGGAGCTGGAGGCAGTGCTAAGAGATTGTTAGAACTCTGGACTGGAGCTACCATTGAAATGTCCCCAAGCTCAGGTGGTGGGTTACTCTCAAGTATCTGGATATTTCTGCTACTGCAGGACTTGGGCAATTCTGGAGTTTGTGGTAGACAAAATGTTTGGCTTGGAGGTTGCAATCCCAGGGACGTCTCCATCCCCAGGGACGTTTCCATCACTACAAAGGAACCAAGGAAGAAGTCAGTCCCTGGTAAGATGCTCCCCCTATCACCAATGCAGCAATCATGCACCTTCCGACAATAGGAAAGGCATTTCTACCAACTCTTCCTAAGGATCATGGACAGTGCCCTATGCTAAAATATAGGAAGAACTGTTCTAGTTCTTACTGGTGAGCATTTATGTCATTGTTTCTTGGTTTTCTTTATATTTCACAGCGTTTTGATACATCAAATAAAAAATAAAAGTGATTTCTAAAATGTTTTACAAGCTTAGCATTCTCATATGGAATCTTGCAATTCTTTCCACTTTCCTAAGAGAATTAAGAATGCTTCACACCATAAACTAGGAGAGGGAATGGAGCTCTTCCTGATGAAATGTATAAGCAAGGACAGATTCTCAGCCTGCTTGCTCTGGGCAAGATCTTGGAACACAATGTCCCGTTGTAAATTAAGCAAATGAGGGAAAGTTAGACTGACGCTATCAAAATGAGAATTCTGAAATGCCTTCCAAAGAGACTAAAGCAATAGATCAGAGAAGGGAGTTCATTACCGTGTGGTAGTGCAGTGGGACTGATCGGGTATGCTCTTGGGGTTCTCATATATATAGCATACATGGCCATTGCAGTGTCCCACCTTACCACCTCTATTAGATGTTCTTATATACTGTCCGAAAGTGGAGAGCACTGAGTGAGGGCAGTGGTTATTGAAATCTCAGGACTTAAATTCTACCTATCTGTGGACTCGCCACTTCCCCGCTGCAGATCTGCCTTATTTTTTAAGGCTGACCATACTTCTCTCTCTTTTTGCTGTTTGTACTCACCTTGAAAACTTGTCTCAGTGATGGGTTGAGCGGACACAGAGTAATAGATTCCAGAGGCGGAGGCTGGTGGTAGGACATTTGTAGGCTGAACCTCTTTCAGTACCATGACCATTTCTGGTTGAGGGGCAGAGGCCCTACTCCCTGTGTATGATGTGGAGCCACAGGGTTGCAGGCAGGGGCCAATTTCTCCAGACAGTAAAGGCCCCAGTGTGCCTTGATTATAGTAATATACCTGACTTCCTTCCTGGTAGGGAAGTGACAGGCTATGTCCCTGATTTGGAATCTGAGATGGTGTCCCCTGAACAAGACTGGCAGAAAGGGATGGATACAGAGGGACCATGTTGTTGGCATCCGAAGTTTTATCATATGGGGATGCCAGAGACATGGAAGAAACAGCTGCATCCTGATCAATAACAGTTACAGTGAAGTCTCCAAGTGATGACGACTTCTTTTCAGTGCCCCTTGTGATATCCCATTCAAAAATCCCTGGATAGGTAGCGGCTGAAGTGGAAATCTGGCTCTGACCAGTAACTCCAGACAACATAGTTGTGCTACAATGTTGGTAAAGGTAGGCACTACCCATGAGTGGCTGAAAAGAGGTGCCAGAGGCTGATGGCAGTAGCCATGCTGAATTGACAGCTGGAGCAGAGACTCTGGAGAAATTGCAGACACTTCCTGTTAGAGATGCTGCATTGCTCACTACAGGAAGTGAGAGCTGCAGAGAATTTGGAGTTCCAAGTAAAGGTGGATTTTGGAAATTCTCTGTAGGGAACAAGAGGGTGATGAAAAAAATCAATGGGCTTGATAAACTCTTACTATATTTGAGGAGTAGCATTATCTTAAGGTTGTTACTATCAGGAAGTCTCTAATACCAATACTCACTGAAATAGCAAAAATCAAACAGTTTATGGTGGTTGTAAGTATTAGAGCAGTTTGCTGCTCTTTTGTATTAACTGTCTGTGCTCCCATCTTTGGCACAAATGTGCAAAAGACCCAAGTGGTATGGTTCGTACATGGTTTTCTAGGCTAGAAGCAAATGCTCCCTGCCCTATCTTTTCCTTGAGGCTGCACTAGTGTTGACTTGTATGCAACTTCCTAGAATTGAAACATTTTAAACCCAGGAGTCTTTAGAGAACCTCTGCTCTAACATTCTCATTTTATAAGTGAGGAAACTGAGACTCAGATAGGTCAGATAGACTTGTTCAGGTTCTCTCATTATGTTAATACCATCACCAGGTTATATAACCTAAGCATCCTGACTTCCTTGCTAGGACTCTGCTCTGAGCATTATATTGCTCCAAACTGGGAGCAATAGAACTTCTAAATAGGTGTTTTTTTTTTTTTTTTTTGTCCATTAGAAGACAGTACAGCTATTACCACTGTAATCTTCAGTGTCTCATTTTGCTTATGCAGTTCACATGCTGTTCCCTACAATTCACATATAGCTCATTCCCGTTGGTAAATTTAAAGGGTCATTCTTATCCGCTTCAAGCTTGGTTTCTGATCCTACCTCAAAATGACTATCAGAGAGTGAGTTTCTCAAGAAATTCTTTTTGCGAGAAAAATGTTATTTAAACTCTCTGAGCTTTAGGTTACTCATCTATAAAGTGGTTATAATAATAATAACAATAATAATTCATACATGAATAAGTGATATATTACATGTGATTTATATGAAAAAAGATACAATAAATTCTAGAAAAACAAAGAAAAATCATGAAAAATGTATCAGAATGAAGAAGAAATATAGAGATAATGAAAACTGGGGTATGTAGCAAGCATCAAAGCATAATAAACTTACTAATAAGTGAAGTTCTGTATCATACATACAATATTAAAAAAGTGAATATTACCTACTCTTTTAGTGAATACTGTTAACCAAAAAACAGCCCACAAAAAATGATGATTTTGAATGAATTCCTAGACATTACATACAGAGAAGATATATCAGGAAAATTGCATAACAAGCAGCAAAACGCAATAAATGTGAATGGATAGGTAGCCCCAATGTATGTAGACAAATATTTTGGTAAAAATTAGTACAAAGCAGAGAGCTAAATAAGTGGCAAGAAATTCCATCATTGTGCTCATTCATGTTTTTCTGAATGTTACCCAGCAAGTAACAGATATTAAGCCTAGTAGAAATATATATTTCAATTAACATAACCACATAATAAACAGAAAAGAACACTTAAAAAGTATTGTGAAGATTTTTGTATTTATCTTAAAACCTAGATTATAATCATCTTCAACATCCAAGGAAGTGTTATCTCCAAAGTCTTAAAATCCATCATTGCTAGAATCCAAGTTTAAAAAATTAATGTAGGAAAACCCAGAGGAATCCACAAAGTTGTTTTTATTTTTATTTATTTATTTATTTTTTAGGTGTGGCAACCCCTGGTTGACTTCACAGATTATAAGGACCTTGTCATCTTACAATCCCTTATTTTTTTTTTTTTTTTTTTTATGCCTACAGCACCTGGTCTTCACAGGTGGTCCCCCATCCAAGTACTAACCAGGCCTGACCCTGCTTAGCTTCTGAGATCAGATGAGATCGGGCTTGTTCAGGGTGGCATGGCTGTAGCAAAACTGTTTTTAGATAAATGTGAAATTAGAGATGTGGGGCTTGACTTTTTCTTTTTCCTTTTAGGTAGCTAAAAATCTAAACAGAGATGATGGCTGTTTGTTAGTACGCTCTCTGAGTTAGGAAGAAAATAACTGTAAAGATGAAAGCAGCTTTGACTTGGAACCTGCAGTAACACAAAGGAATTAGTCCTTCTGATTCAAGGTAGGAGATATAATTAAAAAAAACTTAATTTTATTTTTAATAAGCAAAATATCTGCATAGTTTAAAAATCAGAATGAAATGAAACGCTGGAAATTCTGTTTCTTCCAGCCTCCTAGATAACTACCTTTATTAGTTTCTTGTGTATAGGAAGCATCATTTCTAAAATATATTTTTAAAATGTTTATATTTAAAACTGTCAAGTGCCATCTGTGTTCAGAGAGGTAACAGAAAAACACAAACACAAACTGAATATGACTTCTTTGATAAGATACTTTCCTAGTAATACCCTATTCTGGCCTTACTTTCCTTTTTAGTCAATTAATGTAAGCATTTGCTAAAATCAACTTTATTATATCCTGCTCTGAGCAGATTTCACCCTGTGCTCTTTCTGCTTTAATTTAAAATCTTCAGTTCCCTTCAACATTCCGTCATCCCAAACTACCTCTTCTTTTGTTCTTGAGAGCTCCTCCATGCTCTCCCTCTTCATTTTTTTATTTTTTGTTCCCTCATTCTTATATTTTCTTCTCCCTCTTGGTTCCTGTTGGGCTGTGCTGATGAAAACAATCCTAAACTTCCTTACTTTTTAATACTTGCCTCCCTATAGCCCAGCACTGTCCGTACTCTTTCCTTATTTTCTCTTTTCACCTAGTTTAGATAGAAAACTTCAAGACAGGTGAATATTACTTTTTGAATAGCACTTAATTTAAAATAGTAAAGTTGAAATATTAGTGGTGGGAGACTATTACACATGAGACTTCGTGTACATATTGCTGGTTTTCTATGTCACCCTAGGTTTTCTCTCTGTTTCTGTTGAAACACTCTCAAGAAGTCTTTGATTTCATTTTCTATATGGGTGTCCTTTAAGACTTAATATTAGAAAAGAAAGGGATTAGAGGTAACAACCAATCTAATATCCTAATGTAACAGATGAGGAAAAAACAGATTTTGTAAGAGAGTCAATGACTTGTCCAAAGTCACACAGCTAGTAAATGTCAAAATTAAAACTGAAATTAGGTTTCCAGATTTCTAGTTTAATACTTTCCCCCGTTATCCTATGTTATTTTGACTCTACTGCTATATTTAGGGACAAAAAACATCTAATGAAAAACTTTAAAAACTTTCTTTTCTTACCTGACATGGTCAGAGAAGAAGAAGAAACATCAATTGCAGATACAAGGGATGATGGGATGATACTAGAGGACGTCTGAGTGGCTGAAGCCAAAGTGCGCATGTGCCCAATAAGAAGGTTACTGGTCACACTGGTCACTGGTCACTTGCGATGATCCAATTTTATTTACAGACAGCTCCATGGAAACTCCTACCTTCTACCAGGTGGTGGTAGGTTTGGTGGGAGAATGATGTCACAAAGCAGGCAGTTTAAAGGTATGACAGAACCAATAGGGAGGTCAGATTCCCAACAAGAAGACAGGATTGGGTGGAGGGAGTGGTAGGGGAGTTAAACCACACCTAACTGGCTAGGCTTCAGGGATAGATGTGATAGTCTACAAGACAGATATGATAGTCTCACTTTCCCCAGGCTCTTATGTTAGGGAAATAATCTCAATGTTTCTTATGGACATTCATTAATATAATTAACTAGTAGTTGCTTATATTCTCTATATTATACTTTATAACACATATTATATATTTACAATTATACATACTGTTAATTAATAGAGAGGAAGAAAAGGGACATCTAGGTTGCACAATTAGAGTTGTTCTGATAGCCTATTATCCCATCTGATTAGTGAATTTACTGCAGCTGTAAAGGAGCAAAGGATGGAATTAAGGAGCTTCTTTTGTAACTTGGTTAAAGAGTAGGGAGAAGTTTGTTGAGTGCACCTTGTGGAAAATGATGTGGTCCAAGGCTCTGTTCTTTCAGTTTGTTTTTGAATTCTACCTTCCTTGGGCTGGGCTGGGCTGGGCTGGGCCACATCGAACTTGCATCATTCTTCTGCTCTCCTTTTTTCCTCTTCTTCATTATAGACATTGCTTCTGAGACAAGCTTGGATTTTGCATTCTTACACTTATGAATCTTGCGTCCTGTCGCCTTCCAGCAGCAGGGGTCTTCTTTTCAGTGCCCGATGTTTCCAAAAATGAACTCTGCCCATTAGAAGCAAATAGCAGAGAGCTAGGAAACACAGCTGATTGCACATCTTTCCTTTTCCAGCCTTTGGTTGCAATTCTTTTGCCCATAGTTTGCTACCTCTGGTTTCTTGGGCCACAAAGATATCCTGCCATCCTGCTCTTTCGTATGTGAAAGGCATTCACAATACTTCCCTTTTCCTTTCTCACATAGGTTTATCCAGTGTGGCAGTTATTGTAGTCTTCTTCCCCTTTGCAAACAGCCACTGTAGAATCTTGGGACTCTAGAATTCTCTGTCTGCTCATGGTTAGGTTCAAGGCCAGAAAAAATGAAGAGGAGAATAGTTAGAGAAAGAAGAGGACATTCATGGAGAATAGGGAACAGGCAAGGTGAAAGGGTACAGCTAAAAAGAGATTCATGTGGATTTTTTGGTTTCTGTGAGAAACAAGCTGACACATTTTGGTTTCGTTTTGTTTTAACAGAATAGAAAATTTAATATATATATTTAATGTA
>NW_011888818.1:7216475-7224077 GCF_000151845.1 Pteropus vampyrus
TGTCTGCAGTCAGCCCGACTTGGCGTGGATTGCCTCTGTTTTTTTTCATCTAGTTAGTGCTTTTCTCAATAACCACTCTTGTGGCTGAGTTAGGGAGCAAGCTGGTTTGGGGGAGGAAATCCATGGGTCTAGTCATTTTCCTTGGTGGTAAGCTTTTTAAGGGTGCCTGATTGATCTGCCTGGGGATTTTTCTAGTGCCAGTGAGTAGGAAGTGTGTGATACAAGATGCCAAGAGCCCACAAGAGAATAGCTCATAGATGGGCTCTCCAAAGAGATTTATTTCATTTATAGGCCTATTTTTTCCTATTATGATACATGAGTTTTTTCAATGATGGATATGATGCTTATCTGAGAAGAAACTGTGAAGGGTGTTAACAGTATAAATGTATAGCTTAAACGTATAAATTTTTTTCAAGGTTTCCCCCTAAGCTTCATACCTCAGATAGCTAACTTCCATGATGCTAGTATATAATATGAGGCTAACAACATATGCTAAATATCTGCAAGCCAGATCAGTCTTTTTTCTATGTTCTCATGGAAATCAAGGGAATCCATCCCTACTGCAGGTTAGGATGGTTGGTATAAGACTGGGAGAAGTATGGTAAGACAAATTCTGGTAGCATTAAAATGTTTACATGTTAAAATACTCAGTTCCAACATTCAATTCTATTTAGGCAAATGCTGAGTTAGGCCTTTTCTGGTTCTCAGCCTCTGTAACTATCTTCTCTCTGTAGTTCCAGCTATTTAACTTTAGCTTGCAGGATCAGCATCATCTTAACCTCTAAAAGAATCTTAAGGGTAGGAAGAAGAACCTAAAGAACTGTAGTCCAGCACTCTGAAACTTAGCATCAAGCCTTATCCTGACCTAAAGCCTTATCTTTATAATTAGGTTAGTGTCTTATCCCATAGACCCACTTCCTGCATTTTGTTCCCACCCCAAGCTTGTGTCTTTTAGCAAATTGAAAATGCAAGACAAATATAACTTTTTAAATTTCTGATAGATTTATGTCACATTTCGTATGTTGTCATGTTTGTAGATATTTGTACCATTCATATTTTTTTGACTACTACATACCTACTGGATGATTTTTTTTTCACAAATTTAAAAGAATAGTTTATGATTTAGCACTGAATTTGAATGTGCCTAATTGTAAGTTTGCAAAATGTGCCTTGCTAACTTATGTCTTTACTTTCTCCAAACAGCAATTTACTAATATTGACCATTTTTAATTGTTTTCAGAACTGTAAATGCTTGTATATCTAAAATTGGTTGTAATATGGCTGTCCCAGAAATGTAAAACGTAGTGCTCTTTCTGCCCATTTGTTCACTCATTTATTCATTCATTCATTCAGTAACTCTGACCTTTCTGACTCTCCATTTACTCAGCTCAAATGGTTGTGAAGATTACTAACAGTATAGGTAAGATACTTTCAGAAATTAGAAGCTGAGAAGTAAAAAAACACACAAAAACATTTGCTATTATAATTATATACAGTTTAGCCTGGAAATTAGTACTCTATTCTGCCTTCGGACCTACTGTAGGACACGCTGTCCTTTGCTCTTTCACTTGTAGCAGAATTCAGAGTTTTTCTAACAGGTACAAATCCCTATGTCCGACACTGTATGGAAATATTAGACTTGAGCTCCACTCTTATTTCTCTGTTATTTTTTGTATTCTCTAAAATGTAAATACATGCTATCATCCTCTAGCATGATACGTGGCACCTGATAGGAACCAGTAAGAATTTCATTGTGAGTGGGAGTGTAGATTGATACAATATTTTTGGAGGGTAATTAGGCAGTATCTTTCAAAAATTTGTTTGCATATCCTTCATCCCAGCCATTCTGCTTCTAGGAATTTAGATATATTTAAGGATGTTTACATTGCATCGTGTTTGTAACAAAGAACCAAAAAACTGAAAATGGTACTTATAATCAGTGGAATACTATTCAGCTATTAAAAATAATAGAATGGATGTACACATAAATCGGGAAAATCTGTATCCAAGATATATTGTAGCATATGTATAATATACTGCTTTAGTATAAAATAGAGAATACATGTGTATGTACAAATATTTATATGCAATATAGAATAAGTGTGAATATAAGCCCTTGGAAATATCTAGAATAACCACACAAGAAACTGTAGGAATAGGTGTTAACTTTTCATTCCTTGTCCTGGAGTATTTGAATTCTGAAGGGTATGAACGTGAACTCATCGACCTGTGCTTCCTGCTGCGGGCTAAGGAAGGCACTGTAGCCACCACAGTCCTATTTATTAATCAAGCTTCTCAGCCAGCCGGTCTGATGACGTCATCATGAAGCGCGGTGGCGCATGTGCAGTGGCAAAGGAGCCTGGGAACTGCGTGGGTTGCTGCCTAGGTGCTTCCTGTCTGCTGTCTTGTTTTGGCACCGAGAGAGTTGTTCTGGCGTCTTTGGTGCTCTTGGCATTTGGTGGGCGGCATCTTGGGGCCCACATGAGCCAATGGCATCGTGCCCGCGGTGGTTGGGGCCAGGGTCGCGTCTTTTCTGGACGTTCTTCAGCCAGGAGGAAGGGCGGAAACCACATCCCGGAAAGGTAATATGCCTCGGCCCCTGGACATAGCCCTTCGAGCTCGTAGCTCTTGGGCCCGGGCTTCATCTCTTGTGGTCTGCCTGCTACTGCCGCGCGCTTGGCCCGTCCGTCCCTTGCTAGCAGGTACTGACCCACTCGCCACTCCGCCCACAGTAGCTGAAACGGACCGTCTGTGATGTTCGGATTTCTCTTATCCTTTTAAAAGAGAGGCTCTGGTCATTGACTCTCTGGTAAAATGCAGAGGGACTGCTTTTTAAGGTGGGACCGTCAGTGTTGGGGATACCCTTGAATTGCCAAAATGGAGTCCCCCCGAATTCTTGAAGCTGTGTTGTTTTGGCACTGAAAAGGTGAGTAATAACTAAGTTTGAGTGAAAAAACCCACCAGTACCGCCGAACTTCTTACCGAAAAAGTTGGTTTGTATTGGTTCCAGGAATCACAAGGGGCGTACTGTTGCTTCCTAACAGGTCTTATTTGAAATACCTATTTTTATAGGTTCAAATGACTAACTTTGAGGTTGCTCATATGTTCAGTGAACTCTTCTTTATTCCTTGAGACCTTTCTTCATCTCATACCTCATTAAGTCTCCTTCATTTACTCTCCTGAAAATCTTTTCAATCTTTCACCTCCTTTCTGTCAGCATCTTAATACAGACGTTGCCTGATTTATTGCAGTGAGGTCCTAAGTAGTGTACCTATATTTGCTCATTTCCTTCCAATCCATTCTTCACATAAGAAATCTTTGTAATAGGCAGATTGGACCATTGCTCATAAACGTCGCTCAAAAACATTGTTTCAAGGATAAAAACAAACTCTTTACCGTGACCTTTAAGACTGTGTGGTCTAGAATCCTTTCTGCTTCTCCAGTCCCAACTTGTGCCAGTTTGCCCTCACTTTCTATGCTTCGGATATGCTGAGTTAACTTTAGTTAGTTCTAACTTATCCGACAGAAGTCAGCTCAAATATTACTTTTCACTGTGACTCCTAGAATTAGGTGAAACTTACAGTCCCTTTTCTATCTGGTTTTCTTTTAAAACATCAACTTGAATTTCCCTACTGATTGAATTTGATGGAATCAGTTGTATGAGTACTAAAACTTAAGTGAGGGAATTGAATTTAAACTATTTCAGTCAACATGTGGGTATTAATGACACGTTCATATTTAGGACCAAGCTTGATTTTATCAGGGATACAGAAGTTCTGCTATCTCTGGTTTTAGATATGCCTTATTTGTTAAGACCTTTGCCCTGTTTTGTTGCCTTATGTCTGTTTTTAAGATGGGGAAACAGGAACAAAGGAAGTACAGATTGTTAACTAGGTGGGGTTGAATTAATGGAGCAGCAAAATGCAGAGAAAAGAAGGGACCTACTGTGTGAGCTGTGATTTCCCTTTTCTGGGAGTCTTCAGTCTGTGCAGGGAGACAGGCCAACATAAAATTTGGCTAACAAAAAATGTATTAATAGGTGGAAGGACTATCTCCCAGTTGGACAGCGGATGCCTGGGACTCGTTTTATTGCTTTCAAAGTTCCTTTAAAAAAGGTAAGCAAAAGTTAATTCAATATTCCTTCAGAAATCTAAATTAACCATGTAAAACACTGATTCTCATTCCCGTTACACTCCATTTTCTTTCTTTATAGCAAATACTTTGTAATACACCCTTTACTATCCTGAAATGAAATTCGTAGATAAATACGACCTACTTCCATACTTAGTTTTAAAGAAAAAAAATCAGTGTAAGTATAATATGAAGACTAAATAAAAAATTTATAATAAAAAATTATATATTTTATGTTTCAGTATGTAAATGTTTAGGCATGACTATACTGGAAATAAAGAAGTAGTTACTTGCACCAGGAATGCAAAAACTGCAAATAAAGACTGATCTAAATGGGTTATATTACTTTAGTGGTAGGAGTTTCCATGGCAGTGAACAGCTCTGAGTAGACTGCCAAATAAAACAAAGTACAGTCTTCATTTGTTTAGTAAGATGATTGCTATCCTGGAAAATCCGATGTACATTAAAACTGTGTAAAAACCCTTTGTTTCAGTTGTGAAATGGAGTTAGTTTCTAAGGCTTAGATAATTATGAGCAGTTTTTCACCTATGTGAATGTTGAGTAGGACATTCAAGAGTCATTCAGGTATGAGACACATTTGTAGGACTTCTGAATTTGGCCAGATGTCTAGCGTCTATGACCCCAACCTCTAAGTATCAGTAAGACCCCTTTGCTTGTATTGTCATAACCAAAAACAAACAAACAAACAAAAAACCCCTGAATCAGCAAGGTCAAAATTTCAGCATGAAAACTCTGAAAATTGTGTTTTTGTTTAAACTAAGAAAGGAATAAGTGGGGAAAGCATTTGACCAATATAAATAAGATGAGAAGAGATTCTATGTCTCAAACTGCCCAGCATAGCATGGATTAGCATCAGGAAAAGCACACTTTGAATTTATTGGGAATTTATTTAATTTGTGACTTAGGTCAGGGTTCCTTTTTCACTTATATGTCAATTCTGCATCTCTGGTCTTAAAAATTAGTCATTTCATAAAGATACACATATGGTTCTCATTCACATCCACCAACACCAAGCATTCTGTTTGACATATAATAAATACTTATCAAGTCTTTGTTGAATGAATGAATGGATTCTTACCCACATTTGCAGTTGCTGTGACATTTCTCCTTTATTCCTCCTCTTCTCTATGCAGTTGTCCTAACTCCTCAAGTCCCTACTCCATGGCCTCTAAAAGTGGATTCTTGAGATTTTACAAGAGTCCCTGCTTAGCTCATGCCTGAAAGTACATCAGCAAGGGAGAAAACAGACTTCAGTTTCCTTTCTTCCACACAGCCACAAATCTTTACTGTATGATTTCATAAAAAGCCTCTTCTAGCTCTGTATACTCAAGTGATTTTATTCAGTGTTAGGCTTGTTTAAGGTACCATAATGAGAATGACAAAGCTCATTAACCTCTCCCAGTGCAGTCCCTATTCATGCAGTATACTTACACTCATGGCAGTGAAGTGTGGCATTGGTTTTCTGTGTGTTTATGGAAGTCATTCAAGGAAAAGCATTCTCAATACTTAACAGTCACTACTCCAGCACACTGGAATATAAAATAGAATATGTTAAATGTCAAATAAATGCCATGGCAAGAAATACCTCGGAATTCTCAGGAGTGGGAAATAATAACAGGGTTAATCAAGGAAGGCTTCCTAAAAGGTTGTGACTTTTTTAGTTATCTAAAGTTAGTTGTTTAGATAGCTAGAGGTGATAATTGACCCATCAGCTCCAAGTCTTAAAGAAACTGACTGGAAAGATTGTATGTCTTGTAATTAATTTACTCTTCAAAACTTACAATATTATGCAAAAGACTCAACATCATAAATCTGTTAAATCTTCGTAAGTTATAAATTTAACAGCATCTGAAATAGGCTGATTCTAAAACTCATATAGAAAAATAAACATAAATAGCCAGGAAAATTCTGAAAAAGAATAATGGTGGAAGGGAGTCATCTAGCCCTACCAGATATGAAGCCATATTAGGGCAGTGAAAGTGTTGCTATAAGGGTAAATACATGTCATACATAAATTGGTCAAAAGTTTTGGAATTACAGCATTAAGAGTGACTCAATGTAAAGTATGGACTTTAATTGATAATGATGCGCCAGTGTTGGTTCATTGATTCTAACAAATGTACCACACTGATATGGAATGTTGATGGTGAGATAGGCTGTGTGGGGTGAAGGAGAGAGGGTACAAGTGGAAACTTCCTGTACTTCCTGCTCAGTTTTGCTGAACCTAAATGTGCTCTAAAAACTAGTCTGTTAAAAAAAAAAAAACAACTTGCTGGCACTTGAATAACCAATGAGATCAATGGGACAGAATACATAAATAAGTCAAATACGTTAAGAATATTTAACAATAAGGCCCATTCTTCGTATGTATAGACATTCAAGGTGTATTTATAAGTGCCTATATATAGGCACTCCACTTGGAGCTGAAGATACAGTGGTGGACAAAATAGATGTGGTCCCTGCCTTCTTGGAGTTACAATCTGGTTAGGGGACCAATATGAAACAAACACAAACATATAGATGTGAGCTTATTTTCTTCCCTCCACTCTGGAAGAGAGGATTGTAATATAACTTGTAAATTTCAGAAACGTGAAAACATTCCTTTGAATCTCATTGTATGTTAGCATCACAAGGCTTGAATAAATGAATAATAAAGGATTTTAAGCACATCTTTGCTATTTCTTATTATTTCTTCTCTCTGACAGAGTTTTGAAGAGAATCTTGCTCCAGAAGAACGTTTTTCTCCCTTGGATCTTTTTGACAAAATTCAAGAACAGAATGAAGAACTTGGACTGATTATTGACTTAACATATACTCACCGCTATTATAAACCAGAGGTAAATAGAAACCTTAATTGAAAAGGACCTTCTGTTTGATACTATAATAATTCATAGTAATTAGTAATTATCACCTTATGCTAAGGCGAATCCAGGTTTTTAGTGGGTAATACTTCAAAAAGGGAATCAAGTGGTTTCTTTTGTTACACCTTCCTTTTTCTTTTCTTTTTTCCTTTTTCTTTCCTTTCCCTTTCCTTTTCCCTTTCCCTTTCCCTTCCTTTTCCTTTCCTTTCCTTCCTTCCTTTCTTTTAAATTTATTTAAATTAGTTTCGAGTATACAGTACATTGGTTAGACGTCTGTATAATTCATAAAACGATCCCCACAGTTGCTCCCTCCCTCCCCTGGCCCTCCACCTAGCCATCATATTAATGCTAACTGCATTCCCTATGCCATGTTCTCCATCCCCATGACCAACTATCAACTACTAATTTGTACATTTTTAACCCTTCACCCCTTTCTCCCAGCCCTCCAACCCCCCTCCCCTCTGTCTGTCACCAAATTGTCCACTATATTTGTGAGTCTGTTTTTGATTAGTTTGTTCTTTTTGTTCCTTAGATTCTGCATATAAGTGAAATCATATGGTATTTATCTTTCTCTGACTTATTTCACTCA